>NW_024070212.1:29277146-29640331 GCF_014754425.2 Oryx dammah | reverse complement strand
CCCACTCCAGTGTTCTTGCCTGGAGAATCCCAGGGTTGGGGGAGCCTGGTGGGCTGCCGTCTATGGGGTCGCACAGAGTCGGACACGACTGAACCAACTTAGCAGCAGCAGCAGCAGCAGCAGCAGCAGGCAGGAAGGGCCAAGTAAAAAACACCTGGAATTCCCTCCTGTTACCAAAATGGCAAATAAAATGCAAGACTTCCTTCATGGAAGAGTCACAGCGATTCACCATCTACCTCTGCATAACAAGGGTCTTCCTGGTGGCTCAGACAGTAAAGAATCTGCCTGCAAGGAGGGAGACTTGGGTTCAATCCCTGGGTCGGGAAGATCCCCTGGAGAAGGCAATGGCAACCCATTCCAGTATTCTTGCCTGGAGAATCCCATGGACAGAAGAGCCTGGTGGGCTACAGTCCATAGGGTTGCAAAGAGTTCCTTGGGCATGGGCTCTTGTCAATCCTCTGCTAGTACGTGCTTAGTCACTCAGTTCGTGTCCTACTCTTTGTGACCCCATGAACTATAGTCCTCCAGGCTCCTCTGTCCATGGGATTCTTCAGGCAAGAATACTGGAGTGGGTTGCCATGCCCTCCTCCAAGAGATCCTCCCAACTCAGGGATCAAACCCACATCTCCTGCACTGGCAGCTTGGTTCTTTTCCACGAGCTCCACCCCAGAACTCCCGTCACTCCTCTAATTGCCTGTAATTGTACATTCCAAGTGAGAAAAGGAAGAGGAGTGGGATCCTAACACCCTGCAAAGCCTACCCAGTCACTTGCATTAGGAGGATTTGCCGCACCTTAGTAGGGCTTCCCAGATGGCGCTGGTGGTAAAGATCCCACCTGTCAATGCAGGAGACATGATCCCTTGGTCGGAAAGATGCCCTGGAGGAGGGCATGGCAAGCCACTCCAGTATTCTTTCCTGTAGAATCCCAATGGACAGAGGAGCCTGGGGGGCTACAGTACCTAGGATCGCACAGAGTTGGACATGACTGAAGTGACTTAGCACGCGTGCCCGCCTATTTAGGGGAACGTCCCATCTTCAGGGCACCGAGAAAGCAAGACCTTGGCAAGTTGAGTTGGAACTGTCATGTTTCCTTCTGCAAGTAATTCATAGTCTCCTGATAGTCTATTTTTTCTACATAGACTGGACAATGGAAGGAAAACATTATCATCTACATTATATTCAGCAATATAGATCTTAAGCCTTCTCCACCATCTATGCGTCCTTCTCTGAACTCAGGCTTTCAGGACAGGTGAATTTACGTGTAATCCAACTCTGCGCTTACATTGCTTGGTGACCTTAGGCAAGTCACTTAGTCTCTGTGAGCTTCAGCATACTTATCTATACAATAGGGTTGACACCCTCTACCTTACAGAGGAGTTGTGAGGATTCAATTAGATAATGTACGGGTTAACACCTCCCCTCCCTGCTAAGTCTCTGGACCTTCCGTCTTGCCTATCTCAAATGTACATTCCAATCCTCCCGATCCATACACATCCCTTCCTCTGTTTAGAATATTCCCACAAGACCTGCCTTTTAGAATGCTCCTCCTTAACAGATTCCTTGCACTCCATGACTCCTGTGCCCAGGACCCCCATCACCCTCGCGCTCTCAGGTTATACTCACTCCTCTAGTATTCAGCATCCTTCCTTCATTCCCTCTATATGGGTTCTGTGTTGAATCTTCCCTCTTGGAAACCACCATATGGCTACTCCCCAGTGCAGAAGAGGAGGGAGAAGATGAGCTTCTTGAGTCTCCGTGGAGGCAGCACCCTGAACATGAGAGAGCACCCAAACTCTGAGACACGGCTGCAGCCTGTATCCCCATGCCTCTCCAAGTTCACGTGTGTCAAAGCCTCACAAGAACTCCAGCCTGTGAAAGGAGGTATTTTGCCTGCTTCTTCACAACAAGGCCTTATTCCACACCTCCAGCTGCTTTCTTTGATCTGAGCTGACCCTCTCCTCAGTCTATGGGTAATCTTGCTGCTGCTGCTGCTACTGCTTCTAGGTCGCTTCAGTCGTGTCCGACTCTGTGCGACCCCATAGATGGAAGCCCACCAGATTCCCCTGTCCCTGGGATTCTCCAGGCAAGAACACTGGAGTGGGTTGCCATTTCCTTCTCCAATGCATGAAAGTGAAAAGTGAAAGTGAATTCGCTCAGTCGTGTCCGACTCTTTGCGACCCCATGGACTGCAGCCTCCCAGGCTCCTCCATCCATGGAATTTTCCAGGCAAGAGTACTGGAGTGGGGTGCCATTGCCTTCTCCATGGGTAATCTTAGCCTCCATTAAATTCCACTCCTGATCCCTCTGGAGCCATGTTAATTAAGCACAAAATTGTCACCATGTTCTCAGTCCACCCTCCTTCACAGGCTGTATGACCCAAGAGCCTTTCCCATGTGCCAATAAGCTTTGTTCTGCCCTACTTAGATGTTTTTAATTGTGTGTTGGCCAGGGCCCAGACATAGTCACCTCCGACCCTCCCCGTCCACGGCAGAGATGGTTTCTTGGTACCTTTCAATCATCTCTTTAGCATGGAGGCAATAAAATGATGTGTTACACACAACAATGTGCAACGGATTCATTCATTCATGAACAAATGTTTTTGAGTAAGATCTCCTATATGCCAGATATCTTTCTTGTTGCTGGAAATATAGCAATGAGTCATAAGAGCAAGCCTCTGATCTCATAAAAATTACATCCTATATGGTCTTAGTAAGACCAGTGACTTTCAACTTCAGCTGTACCTTAGAAATATCTGGAGAATTAAAATTTTCTAATATCCCCACTGTATACACAGACCAATTAAATAAGAATTTCTAGTATTTTTTAAAAGATCTCCAAATGATTCCTATGTAGAGCTGCAGTTATTTCCTGATGCCTCAGATGATAAATCATAAGCCCTTTAAGTAGTCTGGGATGTAGATTGTCAAAAGTGACTTTCACCTTAAGCTTCATTAATAGAATCTCTGCAAGGTGGAAGGGGACTGCCTTGCTATGCTTTGTTCTTACCAGCACAAACCTGTGATGCCTTAACAGGCAAGTGGACAAGCCATTGAGAGGCTAAGCTGATCCTGAAATTCTGTCATATTAATAGAAAAAAAAAAAAAAACTGAGAAGGTGTAACCTGGAAAAGAGAAGATTCTGAATGTGGGTAAAGACCTTCTCCAAATATTAAAAAGCTTGTTCTGTGGCTGAGGGCCCAGATCTGCTCCACCTGTGGGCAGGTGGCTACAGGAAGGCAGATTTAAGTTCAGTGCAAGCCACAACTCTCGATAATCACAATCGTCCTAAGATGCAAGGATCTCTTGTATGCGACTGCAACGTTCCCACAGGAGGCTGTTCAACACGGCCTGCACAAGTGCACAATGGGTATTGTAGAGGGAAACTGGCACTGAGTTACACACTGACCTCTCTGTCAGTAAGAATGGCCTGTAACTTATGGAATTTGGGGAAAGCAGGTGGGTAGCCAACACAGTGACTGAATATTCCAGAAACTACATACCTGGGTGGTTGTTGAAGGATGTATGTAGGGAAGTCTTCTCCCTGACACATCCATCCCAAGCAGACATTGGGTTAGACATACTTTAGGCTCCTTTTCATCCCTAGATTCTACAGCAGTAGGTATCAGAACCATATCAAAAAAGAAGGAGATGAAGGAGGAGAGGGGGAAGGAGAAGAAGAAGAGGGAGGAGGAATAGAGGAGGAAGAGAGGAAGGAAGTGGGAGAGAAAGAGGAGGAGAAGGGGAATCATATGCTGCTAAGAACAAGGGCCGGAGCCAGACTGCCAGAGTTCAATTCCTGGCTCCACCTCTTACTACCAAGGGACTTGGACAAGTTGATTTCTCACTGCCTCAGTTTCTTCACCTGTACAATGAGGCAAATAAAATTACCTGCAGAGAGTCTTTATGAGAATGAATGAATTAATCCTCAGTGTGTAAAGAGCTTGAAAGAATGCCTGGCACAGAGCACTTGCCCAATATAGTGAGCTATTATCATGTTAAGAAGGATTGGTGGAGACAGAAAATTATTTTGTCATTTGTCTGTGTGTTGGCCAGGGCCCAGACATAGTTACCTCCGACCCTCCCCATCCACGGCAGAGATGGTTTCTCGGTACCTTTCAATCATCTCTTTAGCATGGAGACAATAAAATGATGTGTTGCACACAACAATGTGCAAAGGATTCATTCATTCATGAACAAATGTTTTTGAGTAAGATCTCCTATATACCAGGTATCTTTCTTATTGCTGGGAAAATAGCAATGAGTCATAAGAGCAAGCCTCTGATCTCATAAAAATTACATCCTATATGGTCTTAGTAAGACCAGTGACTTTCAACTTCAGCTGTACCTTAGAAATATCTGGAGAATTAAAATTTTCTAATATCCCTACTGTATACACAGACAAATTAAATAAGAATTTCTAGTATTTTTCTGTAAGTCACTGTCATTTGTCCCTAAACAGGCACCAAGTCTGACCCTCAAAAGGGGCTCCTCATCATACCTGATAGGTACTGTATTTACCCAGAAACAATCAGAGAAAATGGAAAAGGGCCTGTCTATTGACAGTTGCTGCTCATCATGAGCCGGCCTGGAGCAAGCACACAAGCGCACCCACGTCTGCACACACACATATGCACATGCTGTTGTTGTTGTTCAGTCCCTAAGTTGTGTCTGACTCTTTGCGACCCCGTGGAATGCAGTACACCAGGCTTCCCTGCCCTACACCAGCTCCTGGAGTTTGCTCAAACTCAAGTCCATTGAGTGAGTGATGCCATCCAATCATCTCGTCCTCAGTTGTCTCTTTCTCCTCCTTCCCTCAATCTTTCCCAGCATCAGGGTCTTTTCCGATGAGTCAGCTGTTGGCATCAGGTGGCCAAAGTATTGGAACTTCACCCTCAGCATCATCTTCAGCATCATGTATGCAAACACACAAAATCTACTGTATAAAAATTCTTAAAACTCTTCTGTCTCTTCTTCTGGTCACTCCCCATTGTGAGTGAAAGTCACTCAGTCATGTCTGACTCTTTGCAACCTCGTGGACTATACAGTCCATGGAATTCTCCAGGCCAGAATACTGGAGTGGGTAACCTTTCCCTTCTCCAGGGGATCTTCCCAACCCAGGGATCAAACCCAGGTCTCCCCAATTGCAGATGAATTCTTTACCAGCTGAGCCACCAGGAAAGCCACTCCCCCTTGTCTCCCCTCTATCAAAAAGAGAGGGGTGGAATATACCACTCCTTAAGGAAGGGATCAAACCATTGTCCCTGGAGATGGGAGGAAAGCATTTCAAGTCCTGAAGAAGCTCTCCCTGAGAGGCTCAGGTCCTCTCTTATCTGAAGGGTCTGCAGGCTCTGAGAGACAAGCAAAGCAGCTGGCCTTGAACATGTACATCACCCCTGGATGAGCAGAATATCTGTAGGAGCTTGGACCACTGCTGTTACCATCCTGTAAAAACAAAACTGCCCAGAGTACAAGTTCCCATTCTGACAAAGGGCCTGAGCCTGCCAGTTCAGTCCCTCGTGCTCTCCTCTGTTGTTCAAACATGATGAGGCGCCTTCTACGAATGAGACATTTGTCCTCAGGACCAGTCAGGGTCTGGAAATAGAAGCTTCTTAAATTGATGGTAAAGCCCTAAGGAGCATGTTCTTAAAATCAGGCACCTCCTTCTCCTCAGCAAAGCCTGGGTCTGACTCCTGGACCCAGGAACTCCCTATCCAAGGAAAATTGGAAGGGAAGGAGGTTCAGGAGTTCTTCCTTGGAGACTTGCCCGATGGTCTAATCGTTAAGACTCCCAGATTCCACTGCCGGAGGCACTTGTTCAATCCTTGGTTGGGTAACTACCATCCCACACGCCTCACAGTACAACCAAGGGAAAAGCAAAAAAAAAGAGTTCTTCCTTACCCAAAAGTTGACCTGAAAACAACTCTGGCCTTTAAGGAGCATGGTAGCAAGAGGAAAAGCTGACTCTGGGGTCTCATCATATCCCGTCCTCCCACAGGAAATAGAGTGTAAGAGATAGTGTAAGTGATGGCATGACTCGACTTTGAGAGGTCTTGGTTCTGGTGCCAGTTCTGTTAACTGCTAATTAACTAGTTGGCCTTGAGCAAGTGTCATCCCCCCTCTGCGTACAACTTCCTTTTCAATAAAATTAAGTGCTAGTTGCTCAGTCGTGTTTGACTCTTTGTGACCCCATGGACCACAGCCCACCAGGCTCCTCCATCCATGGTATTTTCGAGGCATGAATACTGGAATGGGTTGCCACTTCCTTCTCCAGCGGCTTTTCCCAACTCAGGGATTGAACCCAGGTCTCCTGCATTGGCAAGCGGATCTTTTTACCATCTAAGCCACCAGGGAAGCCCCATAAAATTAATGGATGAACTAAATAAAAAAATGTCTGAGGAGTCCTCTAGATTTGATTGTCTAGGATTCTAAGAGATTAAGAGCAATTGGCCACCCAACTGGCCAAGAGCACCCATGGGCATGAGGAGGGGGCCAGAGGGTGTCCTGCCCAAGCAGAAGTGTTTATTCAGAGTCAGGCTCCTTCTCACTCTCCAGGCCATGGGGTATCAAGCCACTTGCCTGGTAAGTAAGTGAAGAGGAATGAGTAGCTAAAGACTCCTCTGCCCCTTTCATGTATCTGCAAAGACATGGCAGAGCAATTCTCAGCCTCTGGGAATTCTGCCCTGTGCCTAGTGGATAGAGTGAACCAATGAGGGACCCCACAGGCCCCAAGGCTGAGCTTGGTTCCAATTTGAAGCTGTCACTACAGCTTGAATTCTGAGCATCCCTGGTCTCACGGGGTTTATAGATCCTCCTGGCTGCCTGAGAAATTATTCACTTGGATAAACCCGAATTAGACTTAGGAAAGGAGCACATTTCTCTTAGCCTCTCAGATGTCTAGCGCATTTCTCCATTGTCCCACATTTCCACATGCACCCTCCTCTCTCCCCCAACCTCCTCAGGTCACAGCCTTGGAAAATTCTCAGGATGCAGTCATTTCCAGAGTTTTGTCAGAGACATATGAGGACGTAATAAAGTCTAGCAGTTGTTTGAGATCCAGTCATGGGGAGGGATGGTTTGCATGGAAAAAAAGAAACCCCTGGGCCTTGCAAAAATAATGCCAGACTTCCTGGCCCTGTAAAGACTCAGTGAAGGCACTGGGAATCCTAAGTTCCTACCTCCCTGCTGCACCTGCTCCTAGTGACCTAAACCCCCTTCCTATACACACTCTAAATAACAAAAGCACAGAACTAGTTGTCAGATTCAAAGGGATTCTCCATTGGCCATGTCTACACACATTCTTGTTCCCTGCCCATGCCTGATTGGTCTAATGGTGGATACCTGACCTAATCTGGGCCAATCAGATTCTTCCTCCCAGGAAGATGAAGACTTGAGCACACAGAGACAGAGACCGGGCAGTTGGAACTCACGGCATTCATTGCCTAGAGACAAGATTCAGGAGGATCTACTAGCGAGGACCCTGGAGTTGCCCTGGTCGTTCAGGATTCCCTTTGATTCAGTGAACAGTCTTAGTGGCCTTCATCTTGGACTGCCTGGAGTCAATTCAGTTGTTTGCCTCCAAAGACTTTTAATTGGTAAAAGTCCCCTTACAAACCATCCTTCCCCCACCTCAGTGCACACTCTTGCAAATTACCTTTTTCTCTTTGCCCAGTGCTTTCCCTAAACCAGAAGCTCTGTGGTATCCTGAACTGGTCTCACCTTCCCCTTCCCATCCCTCTCCACTTGGCTAACTCCCACACTTCCCTCAGGCCTCACATGAAACGTCAACACCTCCGATAAGCCTTCCCTGACCAACACCGCCTGCACCTCCTTGTCTGGGTTAAATGCCCCCTGCAATGTGTTCCCACAGCACCAAGTATTTCTTTTCTGTTAAGTGCTTATCTGTTTCTCATAAGACTGTTTCTTCTGAGCTGTTTGCCGTTGTGTCTCTAGCACACAGAACTTGTCTAGGACCTGGGTAAGCACTTTGTAATTTTTGCAGAATGAATAAATGAAAGAATGAAGACATATACTTGTCTTCTTTCCTCCTACTCGCAGTAAAATAATAGAAATTAATTACCTGGTCCAAATTATTATTCATCTCACAATGCAATCAGCCAGTCAACAAATTAGTACTAATTGATGTACCAAAAACTAGCAGTATGCAGCTAGAATAAAGGCACAAATCTAGGCAAATGAGAGGGAGGTGTGGTTTCTCATGAGAAATATAATGTATACTAGTGGACCTTAAGTTCCATTTTGCCCAGTCAGAAGCACTGCGTGCCTCTATTTTCTGTATCTTGAAAATAGATGTGTAAAAATTACCATTAATGATTTGCTGGGTTTGCAACAGTCTCCTGAATCAATGGGCAGGAACTTCCAGAATAGTGCTGGATCCAAACAAGGAAGAAGCCTTTGGAAACAATGCCACATTCAAGCTGACTAGTGCTTTGAACCCCTCCTCATGTCATCTCGGGCTCCTGCATGGCTGGGAAGAGGTGCGGCACAAGACTGTGGGCAGAGGCCACAGGCAGGTGGGTAGAAGAAGGGCCTGTTGCTGTACTCCCTGCTGCTCTGCAGGTGTGAGATGAGAGAGGGGGACCGCTCCCCTGCCCCTAGGCTAGCAATTACAGAATCCAAATTGTCTCCTGCAAGAGGCATTGTTGTCTCGATGTCATTTCAGCATAAAATAAATTGCACTGCCCATCAGCCTTCTGGAAGCCAGCACTTGCTGGCAGCTTCTACTGGCTCCCAGAAAGAGCCTCCTCAAATGTGATGACAAGTCAGCCAGCTGCAGCCAGAGCTGGGAGTGACCCTTCAGGCCCAGGGAGCATGGTTCTGTCATGTGAGGACCCAGTGCATGCCTGAAAGGGCACTGCTTCAGGCTGGTACTAGAGACAGCTCCTCCAGGCTGCTCTCCTATTTGTTAAGTCCTGAAGCAACTTAGCAGCAGCAGCAGAGAGGAGGATCAACAATACAGAGAGATAGAGGGTACCATGTCATCAATGTGAACCCTCCTCTCTGCCCTCAGTCTGCCCTCCTGGAAGCTGGAAGGTATCTCTCCTTTCTCTGAAAAGTGGAAACGGCCAGCATGTGTTGCCTGTTATGTATCCTACACTTTGCATGCATTATCACATTTATCTGTCACATCAATTCTATTATCATCCCCACTTTATAGATGAGAAATTGGGGCTTAGGCGGTTTGCCCAAAGTCACAGAACATCTAAACTGAAGAGCCAGAACTTGAATCCAGAACCACCAAGTCTAAACATCTATGCCCTTAATTACTGTGCCAAACTTTCTCTTCAGCTCCAAGGGGTGAGCCGGGACGGATTGATCTTTCCTCCAGTCACCATCACCATCCCAGGTAAGTTTATAGTCTAAACAGTGGCAGATGTACTGTGCTGCCAATGAAGTGGTATGCGTCAAAGCCCCTCACCTCTCAGAGCCCTTAGAGGTTCTAGGAGATGCCCTGGCAATGTGTTCCCATGATCTTAGGTTTAATCAAAATTAAAATAGTTTAACCAAAGTGAAATATTTTAACCAAAATTGGTTCACATGATGATTTCTTTCCATCCCAGCCTCCTTCCATCACACATCCCTCAAATCAGTGATGCCAGAGGGGCCATGGGCACTTAGGGGTCCCGTTCAGGGAAAGTTGTACTGGGGAAGCTTTTCGTTCAGTTCAGTTTTGCTGATAGTTAAGTTATTGCTTAGAAAAGATGTGGGAGGATACTTTGCATCCACTGGGCCACATCACCAGGCACCATGACACAGGTACCGGGCCCAAGGTGGCTCTCATGCGGAACTTATCACAATTCCAAAGTTGCAGAGCACAAACTCGAAGCAGTATCTGGAAAACAAGTACATCTGTATGCAGAATCACTTGTTTTATGAATCACAACTATCAACAATGAAAAACAAATTTTGATCACTGTGCCAGAAGACAGACTCTTCTCTCTACTCTCTCTTTAGAAAATAAATTTCAAAACTGTTATCATAGAAAGAAGCATCACCCATCAGGCCACCACACACTACAGGGAGGGGAAAGTGCTACAGAGGTGTGCCAGTCAGCTAATTCACTTTTCAATTCTATTATTTTTCTGGATTTTGCAATGTTTGCGGTATTGTCAGCTTTAAATATATATAATTTATTCTGATCTATTTTCTTATTTGAAATAAATCTTTGATTTCATTTTGAATTCTCCTTATAGTTTTATTTTCTTCTCCTTAAATAACCTCATTAATTAATAAGTTTTAGAATCCCCCAAATTTGAATCTATTCCTGAATTTCCATAAAGACAACATTCTTGTATGCAAACACGACTACAAGGGTCTGCGGTCTCCTTCCATCCAGCTAGGGCCAACCCCCTACACCATTATGTGGGAATTCTGGGGCCATGGTTGCAGTTTCTCATACCTCAGTCATGGCACCCAGCACTGTTTACTTTTTTATGTTCCTGTGTTATCTCTTTCCAGCAATCACCTTGGGGCCTTACATGGAGTCAACACTCAATAAATGTTTCAGAACAAGAATCAGGAGGTGTAGAGTAGAGCAGGTAGGGAGGCAGTGAGGAGTCCTTAGGCCCCGGGTCTGCATGCTTGTATCGACAGGTACATCTCTGATGTTTATATTCTGTAAACTCAAATTGTACAGGCAAAAGCTCTTTGCCTGTATCCCAACCCCTAACTCTCCTTTTGTCTCTTTGATTCCTTCTCGCTATTTATTGTTCTGTCTCTGGCCCTGATGGTAATGGAGCTAATACTGTAGACATGGGAACATGGGAGACAAACACAGCATGAATCTTCCCATCCCAGGAAGAAAGTCAAGGAGAGGAACCTGCAGAGAGGCACCAGGCCAAGGAGAGGATAAATCTGACCTAGGCCATGGATGTTTCGCCATCAACATGGTTTGAACCAGAAGTAATCCGATAGGCCAATGTTTCCTGAAAGCAGGGTCCATCTCTTCGGTGACAGCTTGAGAGGAAGGTCTTCTGTGGAGGGAAACTGAGCCATCAAATCCATCTTAAAGATCACAAGGTTTGGACCCCACCCAGGACCCCACTGGAAGACCCCACTGAGTCTTCCAGCCAACTAGATGGGAATGAAAAAGGAAAAGTATTCAAATCACACAATTACTGTCTGGCTAAATTAATTGTTGGATGCATCTAAATGGATTAGACATTTTAATTAGCAGAGTCTGGTTGTTTGCCGAAATTGAATTTTTGGCATGTGGGTGTTATATGCACATGTGTGTTTATTCTAGCAAAGCCCAGGCTGAAGCAAATCTACAATGACTGCTTTCTCCATAGATGAAAGGATCTGGCAGCCTGGAAGGAACCAGCCTCCTCTCCATAGATTTCCAGTCCCAAGATGGGAGGAAGACCACGGCATCCTCACCCGGCCTCCTCAAGGGGCTCATGCAGCTGGAGGATACATCTGTGGGCTTAGAGGCCTGCTGCTGGAGGAAAGATGGGGAAGGCTGTGGTAGAAGAATGTTGACCTCAAAGTTTTCCTTTGCCAGAAGTGGAAATGGTGAGTCTCCCTAATTGGCCTGTAGAATGTCGCCCCCAGGGGGCAGCAGAGCACCAACCCTAGGGAAGCAGGCTGCCCAGATACTCCATTTTGGCCAGAAACCTGCTCTGGATAAACCAGTGGCAGGAAGAAGACCGAATTGAATAGGAAGAACAAAAATCTGAATTTTCCTGGGACCTCGGGAGGCCAGTGCCAACTGAGACAGGAAGAAGAGCCAGACGTGTACAGGAAGAAGAAGGCTGGAACAAACAAGGGCTAGAAACAGGTTGGCATTAGTCTCAGGAGAGAAAAAAAATTGCACTCTTCAAAGCAAGGATCAGAATCCCAGAGCAGATTCAGCTAAGTGCAAGACCTGCAGGCTGGACAGAATCAAGGGCGGACCAGCTAGACGACTACCCTAGATGCCATCTATAAAGAGAGTTAAAATATCCCTGGAGGGGGACTTTCCTGATGGTCCAGTGGTTGGGACTTCGCCTCTCAATGCAGTCTGTGCAGATTTGATTCCTGGTCTGAGGGCTAAGATCCCACATGTCTTGCAGCCAAAACAACAAGACATAAAACAGAAGCAATAATGTAACAAATTCAATAAAGACTTTAAAAATGGTGCATATCAAAAAATAAAAATATCCCTGGAGATGTAAGAAGCCAGAGAGAATGTGTTTGCCAGAACCACCCCAGCCCCCCACCCTACCCCCAGAAGAGAGGGTAGCACTTTGCTGAGCCTCACTGGGACTGGGAGATGGGCAACGGTTAGACGATAAGAAGAAACCTCAGAGATAAAGCCATCAAAGGAAGGGCATGTCCCAGTTATACTCGCTAGACCATCCTCTTTAACTGTAGGGCTTCTCTTTCACTAGGTGGAGTGAGTAAGTTTGGACTTACTGAACTGAACTGTTGGGGACAACAGGGAAAAGGCAAGACCTGCCACCAATTGCCCACCTCCACTCTTACCCCACCACTGCCGCCCTCCCTCCGCACCCCCCCACCCCCCCACCCCCGCCACGCCGAACTTGCCTATAAAAAATTGCACCAACTGAAAAGGAATCCAAACATGATTTTGCTAAAGGAACCCTGTCTGGGTCTGGCCCTGCTTATCACAGCTGTGTCCATACAGTCCTAGCGCAGGGGGCTCCATCCTCCTGTGCCTGCCCCACTGACTTGCTCAGGGCCTGAAGCAGTGGGGTCACAGCAGGGTTCAAGCCTCTTTTCAAAAATCTGAATGAAACTGCTCCTCTGCCTGGCCCTCATGGGGCTGGGGAGAGCACCTCCAACTTGGAGGCAGAGCAGGAGAAGGCTTTGAATCTTTGACTCATTTCACTGCAGAGCTTACAATTGAGTTTGAACAGCAACTCTTCACGCCTCTCATAAGGTTTGTTTCACATCTGTTATGAAATGACGACAATAACGCCGCTCACGGTTATGTGGTCGATGGAGCAGAAGCAATGAGATTGTCGCTGGGCAGGGAGGAAATAACCTCATTTGCTTTGTCTTTTTGATCATGGGAGCAGATAGGAAAATGGGATTTCATGCAGCTTATTTCTTTTTATGCCGCAACTGATGATAATGGCTATTTAACATTTTCTGAGTACCCACAAAGTTTCAAGGCAACAAGCAACCTCTCCGCACCCACCCCACCCCCAGCTTAGAAACTGGATTCAGCAAATAAACAACCAGTTTCAGAAAGGGGGAAGCTCCCAAAGTCATTTCATCCAGGACGTGTCCTTCTGCATGGTATATACATAGAATGTTCCAGGATGTTCTGGAGGAATAGGGCCAAGTCGGCCATTTCTCCCACTGGACATTTTGGAACAGGACTTGCACTCAGTGGATTCTCTCTTTAGTGTCAGTCCCACTCTGCACTTCCTCACTCCCCCTACACACAGACACAAAAGGGCACACACCCCTGTCACTTTCAAGTCATTTCGTCTGGGTTTTTTGTTTTGCTTTGTTTTTGTTTTTTGACTGCACTGGGTCTTCTTTGTGAGCATGGGCTTTTCTCTAGTTGCAGAGCCCATGGGCTCTCTAGCTGTGCTGAGCAGGCCTAGCTGTCCTGCGGTATGTGGGGTCTTAGCTCCTGAGCAGGGATAGAACCTGAGTCTCCTTCATTGAAAGGTAGTTCCTTAACCACTGGGCCACCAGGGAAGTCCCTCAGCCCATTTCGTCTTGATATTTGGAGGAGTGGGGAGTGGTACTTAGCAGCTACAGCTGTAAGATCTGACCTTGTCAAATGAGAAGAAGCTACATGCTCTTCTGCCCCCACCACCCCACTAACCCTTCACTCTAAATCCCACCAAGATCCTCCTGTAAGGATGAAGGGCATGGATAAACTGGTTGCACCTGATTAAACACTCTCTTCCCTGGCCTCAGTGTCCTCATCTGTAAAATGCCAAGGTTAGATGAGATAGTGTTCACAGCCTCTTATCGCTCAGATGTCAAACCCACTCTCAAAGGAAAGTCTAATGAGAAGGCTTCATTATGACCCAGGATGTGGCCACGCCGAGGGGGAGGCCAGTGCAGCTGTGTCACGGGTTACGGGAGGGCAAGGAAGGAGAGAAGGAAGAGAGGGAAGGCTCAGAAGACTATTTTTAAAAGAGGCGTTAAAGTCTGTGAGATTGTTTCTTCCGAGCCCTCAACTGAAGCGACTTAAAAAGCAGAGCCTGAGTGCCTTGGGCAGGGAAAGCTCCATGATAGGAGCCATCCAGCTGAAGGCTGGGGCTTCACTGAGCACAGGGAACTCCACAGGTCTCAGCAGAGCCCTGCCCTGGGAAGCTGTTTGGCAGGCCCACGAGGGGGCAGAGCCACCTGGATACAGGCTCTGTCAGTCCGGGAGCTTTGGTGGGCTCAGTCCCTCAAGGTTCCTGTCCAGTTCAAGCCTCCACCATCCATTCTACTCTAAGAGTCTGTAGTGAGACACGGGGACTTTCCTCTCTGGTGCCAGGAGACACAACGACAATCCGGCAGCCTCTAAAAGCACTCAAGTCGGGCAACGGCATCAGGAGGGAGATGGACGATGTGGTGCGTGTGGGAGGTTTTATGGAGTGGTGGTAATAACCCCTCTATCTCCACAGAGCTTTCCAGTTTATGAAGCCCTCTCCCATCCATTATCTCATTTGAGCCTCCCGAAGTTCTAAGAAGCAGGCAAATTGGCTGTTATCGTCTTCTGTTTTATAGGTTAAAAAAAAAAAAAAAAAAACTGCAGTGTAGATGAGTTAGGGGACCTGCCCCAGGTCACACAAGCAGCTCGGAACAGCATAGGACAATTCCAGCCACTCAGGAGAGGGAAGGCCAGTCTGGCAGGCGGACAGCCCCGTGCCTGCTCTGTCTCAGGCCAGCCCATTTGCCTCCTCTGAGTGTCACTGTTTTTATCTGCAAAACTGGGAAATAACAACGTGGGCAGTTGAGGCAGATGGTATGTGTAGAAGGTCCAAGCCTGGGTAGACAAAGCAACTTATCTACTCTTCACTTCTACAAGCTTTTAAAAATTTCTTTTCCTTATAGGAATAGGGAATTAAGAGGCAGAAACTATTATTTAAAAAAAAAACAAATAAGCTATAAAATAAATAATTATAAGACATATTGTACAGCACAGGGAATATAGGCAATATTTCATAGTAATGAATAACCATAGTATGAATAGACTATAGACTATAACCTTTAAAAACTGAATCACTGTATTGTACACCTGAAAGTTATACAATAGTGTACATCAACCATACTTCCATTTATAAAAAGAAAAAAAGACTGGGACTTCCCTGGTAGTCCAGCAGCTAAGACTCCAAGTTCCCAGTGGAAGGGGCCTGAGTTCGATCCCTAATTGGGGAACTAGATCCCATATGCCACAAATAAAGAGTTGGCATGCCGTAACTAAAGATCCTTCATGCCACAACTGAGACCCAAGGTGGCCAAATAAACAAGGAAATAAAAACAAATATTTTTAAAAATAAAATACTTTTTACGTATTTTTTAAAATAAAATATTTTTTTTCAATATACACCTCATTGTGGGGGTGGGGTGGGGAAGTGGGTTCAAGAAGACATAGTTTCAAATCCTGCTCACCAATTCCAGCCTTGTGATCATCATGCAAGTTACTAGAGTCTCTGGCAGTTTCCTCTTCTAGAAAGGGGAGACCACAATACCCATCTTATGGGGTTTTCAAAAGTGAGAAAACATACAATGCATTGGTCTTAACAAATGCAGTTTTCCCTTTTCCCTCTTCTTTCCACTACAGCACAAGGCAGCCACCTTCACAGAGCCTGACAACAAATCCCAGAACACAAGGCAATTTCCAAGCCCTTGCTGCTTTCTCCATGGTGAAAATACTAATTATTGTTGTTGCTTTTACTTGTTGTTGACCCTGGCTCAAGGACTGTGTTCAGTTCTATACCTGCATGATATCATTAAGTCCTTACAACTGTTCCAAACTATTGGCCCATTTCTTTGGATGAGATAACTGAGACACAGGAATTCAGGACCTTGACCAAGTCTTTACAGTTAATAGTGACAGAGCTGAGACTGAACTCCAAACCCAGAGCTCTTCACCTAACTAACCTCTGGCTACCAGGGGCCTGCTGCCCCTGGGGGGGGGTTGGGGGGGGGGGCTGGGGGGGGGTGCGGGCAAAGGCCCTGCTCTTTTCTGCACCGCAGTCACATGGTCCCATGAGGAAGGGGCACTGAGTGCACTGAGAAACCCCCTAGCCCAATTTGTAAGGCCACATTTAATCATTTATGCAAATACCAGGATTCTACTTGCCAAAGAGGATCCAGGTTGAATATCATTTGAGAAGCTGGAAAATGTGGATGATCCTGGAAAGCCGATTAGCACATAAAGGAATATTATCCTCTGCCCGAAAAGCCAGGCAGGCACTGAAGATATTAACAAGATTCGCTCTGTGTGCAAACTATTCAATTTTAGAGAGTCAGTCAGTGGGTTTCAGAGCAAGAATGAATATGAGGGACTTCCCTGGTGGTCCAGTGGCCAAGACTCTGTGCTTCCAATGCAGGGGGCCCAGGGTTCAATCCCTGGTCAGGGAACTAGATGTCACATGCCACAACTAAAGACCCCGCGTGCCACATTGAAGATCAAAGACCCTGAGTGCCTCAACTAAGACCCAGCACAGCCCCCTCAAAAAGAGGAATGAATATAAGGTGTGAGAACCCCTCTCCCTTACCACTTGGAGAAGGATTTAGTGGTAGACCCCTTTCCCTGGCAACTCAGTGGGTCATGACAGGTTAAGTATTTTCACAAAGGCCTAGACACCCATTGCCCAGCACAGAGGTTTCTGGTAGAGGCTCAAGGGTAGCTGAATCAATGAATGAGTGAATAAATGAATCAGCTGTACACTTCTCTTACCAAGAGCTAGGCAAGGAATCTGGACTGTTTTCCAGCACTGTACAATCTCAGGAGACTCCGAGAGAACCCCAGTTCTTAAGGAGACTTGAAAAAAAACTTTCTGACAGTCAGAGTAAGACAGATGAATAAAGAATGAGGGAGGGCATGGGATTCCTCAAGGTCAGGCCAGGGCCAGAGGACAGTCTTTTCTAGAAACAAAATGACATCTACTGTGAGAATCCTAAAGTAAGGAGAGAACCTGAACAAGAAAGTCAGTCTAAGTGAGATACAAGATGTTAACATTTGACTTTTAGCCTATTTTTCTAGATGCTGAAGTATTAGGAAAATCAGGAATGTCCACCCTTTTCCTAGTCAGGAGCTTCTGCTCCCTGACCCTGACCTCACCCTAAATCTCAGGTACTTCTCACCAGGTTCTACAGGACCCAGTCTGAGGCACGGTCCATACCAGTCACTCCAACAGAACAATGCTTATCTGGATGTGGCTGTTTGCCTGCTCCAGATTCATATTTTTAAAACCCCTTCTCTAAAACTGCAGTAAAACTACAATTCAGAGAGTGCTTGCTATGTGCCAGGAGCTGGGTTACAGGCTCACATTCCTTATCCCGATTTAACCCTCAGAATAACCCAATGGAATTGATACATAATTTGCCCCATTTTACTTAGTTTGACTCAGGTCACATGTTGAATAAATGAAGAACCCAGAATTGAGAGGCCCAAGGCACTAAAAAGATTATGGCATTCCCTTGAAATATAATGCAAAAGAAAAACAAAACTAGACAATAAAACAAATGTAAAGAAATTCACAAAGTTCTTAGTTTCTCCACGATTTTAAAAAATATAAATAATAATAAAAAATACTTTGTAAACTATTGATTAACCTACCAGAATACAACGCTGAAGAAGGAAATGGCTACCCACTCCAGTATTCTTGCCTGGAGAATCCCATGGACAGAGGACCCTGGCAGGCTACTTGGGTCACAAAGAGTCTGACACAAGTGAGTGACTAAGGATGCATGTACCAGAATACAAACCCCATTCTGTCTACTCCAATCCCGAGTTCTTAACCTCAATACTCCATTGCTAGGTGGACTTTGCTTTATCCCAAAATCCAGTGTTTCCAGAGCTTTTAGAGGCCCAAACATTTGTTTCTTCTCAGAGGAGATCACAAAGTAGATATTGCAAAAGGCATGGGGTAGGAGGAGGAGGGGAGAAGTCATTGAGGTTGTTCGAGTTCAAATCCCGGGAAAGAAATCACAGGAAATCTGCTGGTTCTCCAGTCAGTTGGGCTCCTTATCTGAGCCAAAATAATCACTTGCAGAAGGGTGAAGCCATCCATTGCTGCAGCCAGTGTGGGAGGATGCTTCTCTTTATCTTCGCCAGGAGCAGAAGTGCTTTTGGCTTTGCAATCAACCTCTGTGAAGGAGCTGCCACTCAGGCTTGGCTAGGGTTTGTGAACAACCTCCCTTCCTTGCAGTAGACAGGAAATGAGTTGGGGTTGGACCTGAAGGACCCTGTCAGGGTGAAGAATGTAGGTGTGTGCTGGTACCACCTTCCTCACTTTAGATAAGCTGATTCCGGCACCGATCTGGGAACCAGACTCCATGGAGTGATCCCTTACTAGGATGCACAAGTCCAGGGAAATTGGATGAGAGCTCAGGTTGACTAATATGGGTATGTCAAATCTGACAGACTTCATTCTTTCTACTGTATTTTATTTAAGAGGCACTTTCTCTTGTGTCTTCCCTGTCCCCTCCCCCACAACCACCACCCCTCCACTAATGCACAACCTTTAAAGAATCACTCCAATCACTCTGGAGGGGAACATTCCAGTGCCTATGTTTGCAGAATGTGACAGCTGAAGGGCCAGAGCAGATGCTAAACCTCAGCTGGGACAATCACATTTCTCTTCCACAAATACTGACTTGAAGAACCAGAACACGGGTTGGTGGCTCTGGAGCTTAGAGAGAAGACTGATGCTGAGGCAGGGTGACCATATTCTGCCATGCACATAAAACAGCAGAGGAGGCTTGTCTGCAGAGAAAGAGAACAAGGAAGCAAATACACAGAAAAAAAGATGAGACCACACAGCAGGGCAGTAGCTGTCCCTGGCCCTGACAGTCTCCTAACCCCTGGTTCCCAACTCTAATGAAGCCCAAATTTATGCCCTGCCCTTGGGTCTAGGGTCATCAACATCCCTATAGAGTCTCCTTCTTCCTTAAGCTCCTCTGAGTTGGTTTCCATTATTTGCAATTAAAAAAAAAAAAAGAGCCTTGAAAACCAATTAACATTATCATTCAGATTAAGAGTCTACTAATGGTTATTGAATACCTATTATGTGCCAGGCATGGTTCCAGAAGCATTGCCATGATTCATCTCACTTATCATCATCTTTATCAGCAGCATCATGAACACTAGTATCAGATGTGTTTTACAGAGTTTAGGCTAGACTGAAAGAGAGTGACACTAGCTAGGTCCATGTCCCCTGACAGTTTATTCTAGACAGGCATTCTGATGTGAAGACAGACGCACAGGGCATTAAATCAAGGCACAAAAAGGCAATGAGATATTTGCCTCATTATCAGGTTAGGAAGAAGGAGGAAGGCAAGAGCCAAGCAGGGCAGACAAGAAGACAGCATCAGGCAGTCTAGGTCGGGGTGGAAGCTGAATCCCAGGGATGAATGGAAAACTCAGTTTAAACAAGGATATTCATAGCAAGGGATAGGAAATAGGCTGAAGGACTGTCAGCCCTGGGGTCTGCTTCACAATTTGGCAGATATCAGTGCATCTCTGAATTCAAGGAGGAAAGAGGTGGGGGAAACAGGGGACATCACAGGCAGATGGCAGGGTGGAAGGGCTGAGAGAAGATAGACCCAGAGAAATCTTCAGTGTTGATATTGATCCACTTGGTAGATCTCAATATGCAGCCAGTGTGCCAGAAGCAGCAGACAGGTGGCAGGAAAGAGGCTGGAAGAGATAAACATTCAAAGGGGTAAAGCACTCAAGAGAGTGTGGAAGTAAAGGCAGAGAGAGGGCCCAAGGAAACTACACGGAGAGGAAAGAGGCAGAGGAAGATGTTAGAAAGCATATTGGGTTGGCCAGAAAGTTTGTTTGAATTTTTTCATAACATCTTATGGGAAACCTCAAACGAACTTTTTGGCCAATCCAGTAGTAGGCTCAGAGCAAGGTCAGAGGCAGGAAGGGACAAAGGCTAAAAAATATTAAGAAAGACAAAGGAACACCAAGACAGAGAATGATAGGGAGTCAAAGACAGATGTGGAAATTTCTGAAAAAGATGGGAATACCAGACCACCTTACCTGCCTCCTGAGAAACCTGTATGCAGGTCAAGAAGCAACAGTTAGAATCAGACATGAAACAATGGACTGGTTCCAAATTGGGAAAGAAGTACGTCAAGACTGTATATTGTGACCATGTTTATTTAACTTATATGCAGAGTACATCATATGAATTGCCAGGCTAGATGAAGCACAAGCCTGAATCAAGATTGCTGGGAGAAATATCAATAACCTCAGATATGCAGGTGACACCACCCTTATGGCAGAAAGTGAAGAAGAACTAAAGAGCCTCTTGATGAAGGTGAAAGAAGAGAGTGAAAAAGCTGGCTTAAAACTCAACATTCAAAAAACAAAGATCATGGCATCAGGTCCCATCATTTCATGGCAAATAGATGGGGAAACTGTGGAAACAGTGACAGGCTTTATTTTCTTAGGCTCCAAAATCACTGCAGATGGTGACTGCAGCCAGAAATTAAAAGACACTTGCTCCTTGGAAGAAAAGCTATGACAAACCTAGACAGCACAATAAAAAGCAGAGATACTAGTTTGCCCACAAAAGTCTGTCTAGTCAAAGCTACGGTTTTTCCAGTAGTCATGTATGGATGTGAGAGTTGGGCCATTAAGAAGGCTGAGCACCAAAGAATTGATGCTTTTGAACTGTGGAGAAGACTCTTGTGGTCCCTTGGACTGCAAGGAGGTCAAATCAGTCAATCCTCAAAGAAATCAATCCTGAATATTCACTGGAAGGACTGATGCTAAAGCTGAAGTTCCAATACTTTGGCCACTTGGTACAAAGAGCACTCATTAGAAAAGACCCTGATGCTGGGAAAGATTGAAGGCAGGAGAAGAAGGGGATGACAGAGGATGAGATGGTTGGATGGCATCACTGACTCAAGGGACATGAGTTTGAGCAAGCTCTGGGAGATGAAGGACAGGGAAGCCTGGAGTGCTGTCGTCCTTGTGGTCACAAAGAGCTGGGCATGACTGAGCGACGGAACAACAACAAGAAAGACAGATGGGACAGAGGTAGTTCAAAAGGGGAAGATAGGGAGGAACAGTCGAAGTTTTGGAGAGGGAGAGGTCCGCAGAGTCCCTGAGAAAGGGGACTCTCCTCACCTGCCCACTATCTTCCTGGAAGACAATTCCATTCTCTTAGTCATTCTGGCTGCAAACCTGAAGAGCTTTTCCTCTCCTCCATTCTATGTATGGACAGTTGAGCGCTGTACATTGTCATTCTTCCTTCCAAATGTCACACCCTCTCAACCCCTCTCCACCCTCACATCCCCCTAGATGACTGACACTGGAGGACCGTCCTACCGCCAGACTCTTGACATGGTCTTTATCCGGGTCCCAATAACAATCACCTTGCCACTTACCTAGTGCTTTACAAAGAACTTACGAGATGACCGCTGATCTTCCCAACCGCTCTGTAAGTTAGTTAACTTTATTATACCCATTCAACAAATCTATTCATTCATTAAGCCATTATTTCTTGAGAACTATTCTCAGTCCCACGCTCAGAGCTAAGGAGTCAGCACTGAACGTGACAGGCACAGCTCCTGGACCTGTAGCTATCAGACAAGTAATTACAACTGTGATAAGCGCCACAGGGGAGAAGCAGAGGTGCCGTAAAATAGAGTATGACAGAGACCTGACTTAATCGGCGAATCAGAGAGGTGGCATTTCAGCTGAGCTCTGATGGACAGGGAAGTTTGGAGAGTTTCTTAGATTTGCCTAGGGTCTAGACACTACAGATCTGGGCTCAGAACTGTCATCTTTGAACCGTTAGTGCCATGGTCTGATCTCTATGCCACTGTGCCCCTGGCTAGGCCATCTTGCTAGGAGTGGACATGTAGAGGTAGGCATGACTCTCTTGCTTTCAGGGGAAATGTAAGAGAGTTCCAGAACCTCAGTGGCTCTCTCTGGGCCTCCTAATATCAGCCCAAACTCCTCTGTCTGGATCCCCAGGACTCCATACTCCAGCCATACCCGCTCATTCAGCTTTCTCCCCAACTGTTCTGCAGTACATGCCCTAGACACTAGAAAAGCCTTTCTCTAGCCCTGGGATTATAGCAATAAATTTCCATTAAAATGACTCAACGGCTCCCCTCTCCATCTCCTTCCCATCCCAGGATGTGGGGCATTCTTGAATTCATTTGTATATTTATTCCTTCACTCAGCACTCTTAAGCCTCTGCTATATGCCAAGCATACATCCTGCTCATGCCATTTCTCCTTGAATTTTCATTTTCTTTACTTTTCATTAATGTAAATCCTACTTACCTGGAGTCTTGTCTCCTTTAAATCCTTGACACAATATGATGAAAGGAATAGGGAACTCAAAATCACACTGGTGATCAAACCAACTTACAGCTTAAATTTTCTCAACCTCAGTTGCACCATCTTTAAAATGGTGAAATAATGACTGTCTACAACAGAAATGTTGGCATAAGAATCAGAATAACCAAAATAAGGTAAATTTCTATAAAAGCACTTCGTAAGTTACTATCCAATTCATCCATTAATGAACTCCTTACGTCAGCTGGAGCTCTCTCTTTTTCACACTCCTACTTTGCACACTCAAGACCTTATGTCCTCTCAACCTCAGTCATTGGGTTAGTCTTCTTTCCTCAACTAGATGGCAACCAGTATGAGGGGTGGAGACACAACACACACTTTCGCATCCCCCAGGGGGTCTAGGGAAGTGTAGGGCAGTTAGCGAACCCCATTCAGGTTTGTTGATGGAGCTCCCCTGATGTCAGCACCATGGCCAGGGAGGGTTTGCCTCAGCCTACAAAAAGGGGAAGAGGCAGGCAGAAGAACTCCCACTTAACCCCTGGCCACTAACTACCCAGAGCTGATACCTAAAGGGGTGTCAGAGAGATGGTAGCCCAGTTCTTCATGCCATCTGACCTCAGGCTACCCAGGCGCCTGAGCAACCAGGGAACCTAGTGCCCCCACATCTTAGAAATAAGAACCATCAGCCAATAGATTGACTTGGGGCTGTAGCTTGTTTTTCTAGCAATTGCTGGAATTCCTGTTCTCTTTGCCAGCATGGCTGAAGCTTTTCTATAACCCTCAGGTTATAGCAATGAATTTCCATTTAGCCATGACAAATGACTTTGCTGCTCCCCTCTCTCTCCACCGGGCCCCACCTCCTTGTTCTGAAGTCTCCCTCTTAGAGGTAGCTCGAGGGCCCTCCCTTAATGTGACAGGAGCAGGTACTGGCACTTCCAGTCCTCAGAGCTGGTATCACTCCAGAACAGGCTGATTGGGATGCAGAGGGGAGAGAGGCCGGGGTGGGGGAAAGATGATGAGAAGAGGAAGATGAGAGCTGGGTTGCAGTGTGAGCCAGCTTTGCCCAGGTAAGTCACTGATGACATTGATGAGGGCACAAGAACTGGAAGAGGAAATTTGAGTAAGAGGCTGATGGACAGAGGCAAAAGAAGGAAGAGGCAAAAGAGGTTCATTAGTTGCATTGATTCAGGGGAAAGACAAGTGATCAAATAATTCACCCCCAAGGAAGAGGCTCCTGCTCCTGCTTTCCTTCCTTGGCAAGAATCAGAGATAATTTCTTAGCCCAGTGGCTCTGCCTTGTTCCATCTGAGCTGGGGTTCATCATGAGGGAGGCGGGTGGAAGAGTGGGGCTCCACAGCCAGCTCTCAGCAATGCAAGCTAATGGAGGGCAACACCCCAGAGTGGATGGTCCCCCTGGAGGGCTCCCTCTTGGCTTGGAATTTTTACATGGAGCATAGGTACACTCAGCTCCATTAGGCCTCCTTCCTTGAGCCCAGGCCAGGAGACTGAGGGGCTACGGGGCAGAAAGGCAGGAGGGGACAGGTACAAGCTGGCAAGGGCATCCTCAAAGTGAATGGTCTTCAGTCACAGAGTCAGAGGTCAACTGTGAAAATGTTCAGAAGGGCAAGAAGACAGCCTTTGTGCTGTGTCCCCTGTGTGTTATGCTTCAGTTTGGTTGACTGACTTCTTGCACCTGCCAGGCACAGAGATGTAGGGTAAGGGAGACACAGTCCCTCGGGGATCCCTCAGTTTAGCCGGGGAGACACAGGGTCAAGTCATTTCCATATAATATGGTAAAGGCCAAGCCTGGGGGATGTACCAGGGCTGAGGGCAGTGCCAAGGCTTTCTGGAAGGTTTCCCAGAGAAATAAGGTGGGCCCTGGAGCGGGCCCTGCTCATCTAAACTGGTTCAGAAGGTGCCCCTAGGTCTGCTGTTGCAGATGCTCTAGCCCACACTAGAGAGCTAGATTTGCCAGTTCACAAGCTTCCCAGATTTCTCCCTTCTCTCTCCTACTCCCTTCCACAGCCCCACGATCCCTGCTAAGGGTAAGGAAGTCTCACACCCCAGGCCCCACCTGCCGGAACAAGGTGTACTCCAAGCATGTGGCAGGAGAACTTCAGAAATTCAAACCATCCCTCATTTAGATTTCCACAGCAGGACTTTGCCCTGCCAACTCATTGCCATGTTTCAGCAGGTACAAGGCAACTCTTAGAGACAGCCTTTCAATGCGCTCTTCAGGATATAAAGCCTTAGGATAAAGTACAAATTCAGATTGGGAAGACAAAAAGGTCCAGCTGACCTTGGGCTGCTCCTGCCCTCAGCAAAGTAGGAGGAAGACTTCTTCCCACCCTTAATCCTCCCGCATCCTTCTCTCATATTTGGCCAGGTACATCCACAGCCTTTTCAACCAAGGATTTAGTAGCAGCTAACTCAGAATATGGGCTTCCCTGGTGGCTCAGTGATAAAGAGTCTGCCTGCCAAAGCAGGAATCACAGGTTCGATCCCTGGGTCGGGATGGTCCCCTGGAGAAGGAAATGGCAACCCACTCCAGTATTCTTGCCTGGAGAATCCCATGGACAGAGGAGCCCCGCAGACTGGTCCATGGAGTCACGAGAGTTGGACACAACTGAGCGACTAAACAACAACAATAACAATTCAGAGTATGAGCAGACCTTTTCTCTTGGGAACATATTTTGAAGAGAACTGAAAATCAGGAACTCTCAAGAGAGCAGGAGAAGAAGTTAGGCAGTCATATCATTTATCCCAAATTTCTGAGAAAGACTGCACGTGCTCCCTTTTCCTGCCATGTGATTCCAACTCCGGCTTCCCAGGTAAGCATTGCAGCTGCAGAGTCTCGGAAGCTCCTGGAGAGCTTGGGTGTGGCTCTGCTTCCTCTCTGCATGGCAACACACCTGGATGAAAAACCTCAAATGTCTACGATGGAGAGACCCCCTCCTTCCCTCTCACCTGAACAATATCAACTTTCTGCCCTGATTTTTCTACTCAACTTCCTGGACAGAGCCAGGTTGCATTATCCATTTGCTCAGATGAAGCATGTGGTTTGACTGTTCCCTCCACCAAACAACCCTCCCCCACTATACACACACACACATCAGATACACACATAGCAGGCTCCCTGGAAGGCAATCCAACAATTGGATCAATATTAGCCAAATCCAGTGAATTTTAAATACTTGCAGTTTTTTCTTCCCAATAGTAGCAGCCAAAGCTGCCAATGGCCAACTCAGCAACCTGGGTTTTCTCGAAGTAACTACTTCACACATGTGCACATACACATATTCACAGGATCCTTCTTTAATCTGGGCTGGGGTTACAAAAGGAAAGGGGGCAGGCAGAGTGTGGCCAGCATGGGCATGGTGATGTCTAGGAGCAGAGTGATGGGCTGACCCCATGACTGAGAGGTTTTTTTACACTCTTTTATTCTCTTTCTCAATTGAAGACTATTTAAAGTAGCTTCCACGTTCTACAACTGAGATCCCAGTGCTAAGAATTGGGGAGCATTGCAAGGTCTCCTCTCCCTTAACATTCACTTTCTCTAGGAACTGAAGCTTACAAGGGACCTGAGACACCACCTAAGCCAAACCCAAGAAGTGCAAAGGTGGAAGTAATGTAACAAGGTCAAAGTTATTTTAGAACCTAAAGACCCTGGTCACCTGCCTCCCAGAATCAGGTCTTTGAATGGTCACTCAGCCATTGGTTCTTCCCAAATCAGGTGCAAGAGGGAGGAAAAGAAAGATACATGTTGGCAGATGGAAACATTCGCAATGATAGGCAGAAGAGCTCTTCTATATTGCAAAAATCCATCAGAAAACATATGCTGATCAGCTACTCTGTGTTTGATGTTTTTCAAGGCACCATGGAGAGTGAAAAAGAGGAATAAAGCAAAGAAGCCCCTAATACAGGGCCCCAACCAGAGTCAAGGGTGCTCATTAAATATTTGCTGTGTTACACTGAGCATGATAATAGTAACCAATATTTATTGCTTACTGTGTGTCAGAGACGCTGTTCTAAGCTCCATGTGTATGCATGCATGCTAAGTCACTTCAGCCGTGTCCAACTCTGTGATCCTATGGACTGTAGCCTGCCAGGACCCTCTGTCCATGGGATTCTCCAGGCAAGAATACTGGGGTGAGTTGCCATACCATCTTCTCGGGGATCTTCCCAACCTAGGGATCACACCTGTGTCTTACATCTCCTGCACTGGCAGTTCTTTACCACTAGCACAAAATAGGAAGCCCCCTCTAAGCTCCATACATGCACTTATCTCTTTCATTCCTCACCACAACTTTAGATCAGGTATTTCTACTTACCATTTTTCAAAAGATGAAACTGAAACGGAGAGAGGTTAAGCCCAAGGTCATATACCTGGTAAGTTGTAGTAGGATTGTGCATCCAGTCACCAGCTTATAGAAGAAACAAGACAGCCATAGTCCATGTCCAACCGTGGCACTTAGAATCTGTGTGACCTGAGATCAGTCAGCAACTTGCTTTACCTCTCTGAACCTCATGGGGAAAATGGCAGAACACTGACTCCCTTGTGCTGCTGCTATGAGGTTTAATCAGCTCTTGTCTAGCAGAGCCCAAACATTCACCATTCAGGCCGCATAATACCCCCCGTCTCCTTGGAGAGTTCAGTAGAGGGAAGAACTACACACACACACACACAAAACCAAAGTCAAGGAGTGCCTCCACTCTCACTGTCATGACCACCTTCCTAAGGTTATTCTGAGGACAGACCCAAGTTCATACAGAAGAGCACTTAGCAGAGAACTTGGCTCCAAGTGTGTGCTTAGGAAATGTTGGCTGCTATCATGATTATTATCACTATATCATCGCCATTATTACTACAGGATATAGAAATTTACTACCACTGGGGCTTCTGAAAACTGAGCTAGAGTGTTGGAGAAAGCTTTACAAAGGGCCCAGGCTGGACCATGAGTGAAGACTGAGATTTATAAGGCCACTGAGAAGCATAGTATTTCAGACTCACAGAAGCCAGAGAAACATGATTCCAGCCTCCTGGCGGCAGCAGGAGCACATACGCAGGCCTTGAGGAATGGGCACTGCTTCCCCTCAACTGTGGGAGGTGGCATCACAGCAGGAGTCCTTCTCCGTGGCCTGGCTTTGAGACCACCAGCCCTGGGAGGTGTCTGACCTTCCTGGAAGTGATCGAGTCAGCTGGTCCTATGCTCATAAAGAACTTAGAAAGCTGCACCCCAGGAGCCTAGCAGGGCCACTTCTCTGCTGTACCTCTGAAAAGGGCAGGGTACCTTCTCCCAAAAAGCCCCCAGATAGGCCCTTGGCAGCATCGTCTCCCCTCCCCCCACCCCTGCAGAGCCCCAGCCACGCTGACAACTGTTGCTGGTTGGACGTGGGATTTGTGTGCTCTTTACACTGCCGACTTATTATTCTTGAACCTGAAAGCTTTACTGGTGGTTAAATCCCAGCATCGGGCTGCTGTTCGTGCCCCCGAGTGGAGGAAGGAGAAACAGAGCTTTAATGCTCTGTGAAAAGCAGGGCCTGAATCATTTATGAATGGGCATCACAGGAAGCCCAGAGCCAGTGTTAGGACAAGGGCTGCTTCCAGAAGGAAAAGGTTTGTTGTGGAAGGCCCAGCTCTGCCCTCACCCCAGCAATCCATAAGCGCTCGTTAGCAGGATCGCATCAATCGCTCCCCTCGTCATTAAAGGATGTGGCTGCAGTGGGGGGCGTTGTGAGGGAAGGCTGCCGGCAGGATTAGGACAAAGCCAGAGCTGGCAATTATCTCTCCGTGATAAGTGAGAAGCTCTGTCCTGGCTGCTTGGCTTACTTACCTTTAGCTTTGTTCTTGCTGGAGTGTTTTTCAAGTTACCCGTGACTCTTCAGGGGCTCACTGACCAGGCCTTGGGGCATGCCCATTGGTAGACGGGTAGTTTCAAGTGAACAACCCAAGCAGATTGCGGATTCCAGCCACTTTTTTTGATCCCAACATCAGCTGAGTAATGTGCAGATGGAGAGTCAAATAGCTCCTATGATTTTTTTTTCCTTGGAGGCACTAGCTCAAACTCTTCATTAGATAGGTTATAATCAGAAAACAGAAGGTTTTATCTTAGAATCATGGAGTTACAACACTGAAAGGAAGAGGAGGGAAACAGAGCAAGACTGAGAACCGTGAGCATTCGGGCCAAGTCCTCCTCTGCCCAAACCACCCTGGTCCCTTCTTCATCTTCAGCCCCTTTACAGGATGCAAAACACAGTGCCACTCTTGGTCCTTTCCATGACTGAAAGGACTTCATAATTTCCACCCACCATGGACTAACTGCCACTTAGTACACCTGTCCTTGTGCTGGCCAAAACCCTGGGCTACAGAAAGGGACAGAGCTACCCCCAGAGAAGGTTTGGTAGTGCTGGCCTGGAGCCCACACCTACATCTTCCCCATCCCTCAGCACCTCTCTGAGCAGCACTGCAACCCAAGCAGGACCAAGAATTCTGGTCTCAGAGCACTGACAGGACTCTTTCCACATTTGAGAAAATGAGGCGACCTCCCTGTTCTGCCAGTCTCGCAGAGCTAGCCTCTTTCCACTTCTGAGAAAATGAGGTGAGCTCCCTGTTCTGCTGGCCTCCCAGAGCTGCTGGGATGCTCCTGGAGGCAGTGTTGGTGATGGGCCCTTATATCTGGGAAAAAAGTGTGTCACTCGCACTCTGGCTGTATCACCAACAAACTGCAGGACTGGGAGTAACTTCATAGTCCTGCCCTTCAGGCTCCTTGTCCTTGGCCTGAAGGACAGGCAAATTTGGCCTTGGAATGCGGAATGAAGCAGGGCAAAGACTAATAGAGTTTTGCCAAGAAAATGCACTGGTCATAGCAAACACCCTCTTCCAACAACACAACAGAAGACTCTACACGTGGACATCACCAGATGCTCAACATTGAAATCAGATTGATTATATTCTTTGCAGCCAAAGATGGAGAAACTCTATACCGTTAACAAAAACAAGATGAGGAGCTGACTGTGGCTCAGATCATGAACTCCTTATTACCAAATTCAGACTTAAATTGAAGAAAGTAGGGAAAACCGCTAGACCATTCAGGTATGACCTAAATCAAATCCCTTATGATTATACAGTGGAAGTGAGAAATACATTTCAGGGCCTAGATCTGATAGATAGAGTGCCTGATGAACTATGGAATGAGGTTCATGACATTGTACAGGAGACAGGGATCAAGACCATCCCCATGGAAAAGAAATGCAAAAAAGCAAAATGGCTGTCTGGGGAGGCCTTACAAATAGCTGTGAAAAGAAAGAAGAGAAGTGAAAAGCAAAGGAGAAAAGGAAAGATATAAGCATCTGAATGCAGAATTCCAAAGAATAGCAAGAAGAGAGAAGAAAGCCTTCTTCAGCGATCAGTGCAAAGAAATAGAAGAAAAGAACAGAATGGGAAAGACTAGAGATCTCTTCAAGAAAATTAGAGATATCAAGGGAACATTTCATGCAAAGATGGACTCAATAAAGGACAGAAATGGTATGGACCTAACAGAAGCAGAAGATATTAAGAAGAGGTGGCAAGAATACACAGAAGAACTGTACAAAAAAGATCTTCATGACCCGTATAATCACGATGGAGTGATCACTCATCTAGAGCCAGACATCCTGGAATGTGAAGTCAAGTGGGCCTTGGAATGCATCACTACGAACAAAGCTAGTGGAGGTGATGGAATTCCAGTTGAGCTGTTTCAAATCCTGGAAGATGATGCTGTGAAAGTGCTGCACTCAATATGCCAGCAAATTTGGAAAACTCAGCAGTGGCCACAGGACTGGAAAAGGTCAGTTTTCGTTCCAATCCCAAAGAAAGGCAATGTCAAAGAATGCTCAAACTACCGCACAATTGCACTCATCTCACATGATAGTAAAGTAATGCTCAAAATTCTCCAAGCCAGGCTTCAGCAATACATGAACCATGAACTTCCTGATGTTCAAGCTGGTTTTAGAAAAGGCAGAGGAACCAGAAATCAAATTGCCAACATCCGCTGGATCATGGAAAAAGCAAGAGAGTTCCAGAAAAACATCTATTTCTGCTTTATTGACTATGCCAAAGCTTTTGACCATGTGGATCACAATAAACTGTAGAAAATTCTTCAAGAGATGGAAATACCAGACCACCTGACCTGCCTCTTGAGAAATCTGTATGCAGGTCAGAAAGCAATAATTAGAACTGGACATGGAACAACAGACTGGTTCCAAATAGGAAAAGGAGTACGTCAAGGCTGTATGTTGTCACCCTGCTTATTTAACTTCTGCGCAGAGTACATCATGAGAAATGGTGGACTGGAAGAAACACAAGCTGGAATCAAGATTGCTGGGAGAAATATCAATAACCTCAGATACGCAGATGACACCACCCTTATGGCAGAAAGTGAAGAGGAACTTAAAAGCCTCTTGATGAAAGAGAAAGAGGAGAGAGAAAAAGTTGGCTTAAAGCTCAACATTCAGAAAACGAAGATCATGGCATGTGGTCCCATCACTTCATGGGAAATAGATGGGGAAACAGTGGAAACAGTGTCAGACTTTATTTTTTGGGGCTCCAAAATTACTGCAGATGGTGCCTGCAGCCATGAAATTAAAAGACACTTACTCCTTGGAAGAAAAGCTATGATCAACCTAGATAGCATATTCAGAAGCAGAGACATTACTTTGCCAACTAAGGTCCGTCTAGTCAAGGCTATGGTTTTTCCTGTGGTCATGTATGGATGTGAGAGTTGGACTGTGAAGAAGCCTGAGCACCAAAGAATTGATGCTTTTGAACTGTGGTGTTGGAGAAGACTCTTAAGAGTCCCTTGGACTTCAAGGAGATCCAAGCAGTCCATTCTGAAGGAGATCAGCCCTGGGATTTCTTTGGAAGGAATGATGCTAAAGCTGAAACTCCAGTACTTTGGCCACCTCATGCAAAGAGTTGACTCATTGGAAAAGACTTTGATCCTGGGAGAGATTGAGGGCTGGAGGAGAAGGGGAAGACAGAGGATGAGATGGCTGGATAGCATCACTGACTTGATGGACGTGAGTCTGAGTGAACTCCAGGAGTTGGTGATGGACAGGGCGGCCTGGCATGCTGCGATTCGTGGGGTCACAAAGAGTCAGACATGACTGAGTGACTGAACTGAACTGAAGATCCACCTAACACTGTGATTCTGGGCTGACCCCAACCCCAGGCCCTAGGACTCCTGGGCTCAGGTGGCCTTGGGAGAAACCCGAAGGGATGTGGAAGGGAGGGCATCAGGGATATCTGTCCAACCTGCCCCATAAGAGACGTCTTCACCCTTAGCAAGAGCCCAGACCTGTAGCTGGATGCTAAGGACCGTCACCCACAGACTCCTCCCTACCCAGTCCCAGGCAGTCTCTCCAACAGTGAAGGGAACATTGCAACATGACTGTCAGACTCTCCCTGGAACTCAAGGAGAGTCAGGTTGACGAAAGTGCTATCCCCACCCTCCCCCAGAGGAGAACATCTTTCCCTTCTCTCTACTTTTTTCAGCTTGAAGATCCACCTAACAGCTCCTGAGGAATATTAACCAAATGCCAAATCCAAGTCAATCTAGAGCCCCGGTGAAACCTGAGTGGTGCCTTGGGCAGGCAGAGTGAGAGCAGGAGGGGAGGAGTGCCCTGGGGGTTGGAGGGGAAGGAGGACAGATTCCTGAGCCCAGTATAGAGACCATCCATCCTGGGGTGAGTCCTAGAGGAGGTGGTCTAGTATGGCCCAAGATACGAAACCAAGAGGGCTCTCTGATACACAGAGAGCTGGGAGTCTGGGCAGGAAAATGAGGCTTTGACAAGAAGAGTCTTCTAGTAGAAAACAGGGTAATTCTGGAAAACTGTCCCAGGAGCTGGAAACAATTGGCCATCTGTCAGCTCGCCCCACCTTAGGGCTCCGCTGCTCATCTGAGAGTGCAGCGGGTTGCTGGGGGGCACCCTAAGGAGGCCAAGCTTGGAGTGCTGCCCCCAGCGAACAAGCCTAGGTTCCTGGCAAAGGGACTCCTCTGGAAAGAAGGCATGGGGGATAGAAGAGAAGTTGCTGATTTGAAGCTTTGGGCAAAACAACTCCCCTTTCTGGTTCTGAGTTTCATCCCTTGTCAAATCAGGGGCTTGGACTTGGTATTTCCTAAAGTCCCATCCTGCTCTGACATGTTGGGATTCTATGATTAATTTGTTAACAATAAATAAATATTGAAACAGTAAGGGGGGAGAAAAACAAAACAAAGAGGAAAGAGTGAGAGAAAAGCTTGAAGAAGGAGAAAAAGAATGGCAGGCCAACCCAGGAGGGGAAAGCTGGTCCACTTCTTATGGCATTTGGGCTTTGGACAGTGGAATAGGGCTTCTGGAGCTGTTACCCTTTGTTACGTTAAGAGGAATTAATTTGTCAAGGCCCAGAACTTCTCTAAATCCTCAGCCTAGCCACAGGAGGCCGGGTCAATTGGAGCCTTTTGCCTTCAAGTCTAGAGGTTGCTTTGAAATCCCCTGCAAGACCCAGACTCCCACCCTGGAAAGTTCAACTCTCAGAACAGAGGACCCTCAAGCCTCTAATGATACCGTCCACACCAGAGAAGTCTGAGTGGTTTCTGGGCCTGCAGCCACAGCCAAAGTCTGCAGCTCATGCCTAAGTGGGGCAGGGCCAGCCCAGGCGGGAGGATTAATGACAGTGATTGAATATTTTATAAGTGGAATATTGTGTATTTTCCAAAATCAAATGGAATGTCATTTTTTTTTTTTTCAAGAGAGATGGGGGATGTCAGTGTTCTCGTTTCCCATTCAAACCACATACTCGATGGCAAGCAAGATGAATGGGCCTGGGAGTTTCCTGAGGAGAAGAGAAGAGGCAGAAAAGGAGAAAGAAGATCCTTCTTCATTTCGTCTCCTCCCACCCAGCGTGGCTTCACTGGGCTGCCTCCCTCAGCACCCGGTACTGAACCCTCTGTCCCCTGGACCACTTCAGCAGCTGACTGGGGGTACGTCCCCTTCCCTGACCCATGTGTGATCTCTATGCCACACAGAGATGAAGTTACAGGTCACACTATCCATCCCTGTGTTCCCAAGAAACACAGAGCATCAGACATGGAAAGCTTGCTCCCAGGTCTTCCTTCATGTCCTTGGCCCAAAGTCTTATTTTCTTTAGAACTGCCTTCCCTGCCCTACCTCACTTAAGTGCATCTCACTGCAGATGAAGGTCATGTCCTCTAAATGTCAAATTGGGTGGAGAATGAACTATGTCTGGCCTCCCTCCTTAGGGCAGAAGTTCTGCCTGTTCTTGAAAGTGTCTGGGATTGAAGGGCTTCAGAAACCCTGGATCTAGTGTTCCCTCCAAACCCATCCTCTTTAAAGCATTATTGGCCTGTGCAAATGGAACTGTTTGATTATCACTGGAATGGTAAGAGGCTCTTCCTTTCTCAATACCCTATTACATGCTCCAAGGCCACCCACAGGCTTTGCTACTTTGCATTTGCCCTGCAATCTTTCATGCCAGTTGACTTTTCATCTCCAAATCCCTTTTCACATTAAACACAAACCCACACACTCTGTCCCATTTTCGTTTGAAATAAATCATAAGCCCATGCCAGAAACGACTCAGGGTGTTCTCTGGAATTTGTAAACAGCATTAAAGTCTTGTGGGAAATGTCACAGAGTGTTGGTCTGAATTTATTAAGTAATTTCTCAGCCTAAAATATATCTTTCCAGCCTGCTGTCTGACAACATTTACCTCTAATGGAATTTTATCCGCTCTTGATCACTAAGCACACTCCCATCCCAGAGTGCAGATTCCTCGGCTCCTCCTGGTAGGTTCCCCAGCCGGGAACAAGCTAGCCATTCCCCTGCTTCTCAGAAGAGAAGCTCTACAATTCTGAGGTTCCAGGACTGCATGACTTGTACATGTCTGAGAGTGCTAGCTTGCCATTACGCTACTTCCACAGGGTACAACTGAACTTGGAAACACATTAATAACAGCCACACCCAGCTCACATCAGGGCAGACCAGGGAACAGCTCGAGGAAGGAACTTTAGTCTCCCCAAATCTCCATCAGACCTCAAGCTACACCAAAGAAATATACAATTTAAAGTAGAACCAGGACTTACTGTTCAAAATAGCTCCAAGAACCGTCCCCTAGTCTGCCTCCTCTGCTAAAACCAATTGTCCTCTGCAAACCCTTTTTTAATAGAAATGTTGCCACTGCCCTTGAGATCTTTGAACTCTGGTTTCAAGCAGTCAGTCAAATTACACAGCAGCTGTTTCGTACAAGACTCAAATGCAGTGGCTTATGTCCTTCCTAGATCTGTCCCAGGCACTGTTATTCTTCACCTGTGGCCTCAGGCCTTCTTCGCTCCAGGGCCCATCTTGGCTCTAGGGCAGGGAGCATTTTGGCAGCATCAGCCCAGCATCTGTTGGGGTCTGATCTGGTCTTGGTACTCTAAGCCCAGTATCTAGGTTGGCTAATCCCTAGGCCTGTCACAACTCTGAATGTCTGCCTTTCTCTACTCCACAGTACACAGAAGACAGTATAACATATTGGTCAAAAATGTGGACTCTGGAATCAGAGTTGGAGTCCCAGTGCTGCTACTTAGCAGCTGTGTGAACTTAGGTAGGCTGCTTAGCCACTCTGTGTTTCAGTGTCTTTATCTGTATAATGATGATGATATTAGTGCCTATCTTCTAGGATTTCTTGAGAGCTAGTATATGTAAAAATGCATAGAACAAAGTTGGGTTAATGTTTTTAAATACATATTTATTAGTGATAAGAATTGATTCCTCTCCCTTGTAGCTCAGTCAGTAAAAAATCCACCTGCAATGCAGGAGCTCTGGGTTCAATTCCTGGGTCAGGAAGATTCCCTGGAGAAGGAAATGGCAACACACTCCAGTATTCTTGCCTAGGAAATCCCGTGGCCAGGGGACCCTGGCAGGCTACAGTCCATGGAGTCACAAGAGTCAGACATAGCTTAGTGACTGAACCACCACCACAGTGATAATAATTATTTATTATTTTTAAATGCTTGCTATTATTTTCTTATCCAACTGGCCCTGTCCAGTTGCTTCTTGTTTTCTAATTAGACCTACAAGTTCCTGAGCCTCTGTAAAGTGTTTCCTATCTGGTGATTGGGGAGCAGATCAGTACATGGCTGCTCATGATGAGGTGTGGCCAACACTTGCTTCCAAATGGGGCTCTTCTCCTTGTATTCCTTGCCCAGAGAATGCAAAGGCATGCTCAGCTCTCAAAAGGTTTACATTTCCAGAACTGAAAGTAAAAGCTGACCACCTTGCCTTCTTCCCAAGAGACTCCAAAGAGCCGCTCTTCACATGGGCTTGGCCAACAGCTCCTGTGTGGTAGGTGGGAAACCAGGGCAAAGGGAGATACTAAAACTGTACTTTGGTGGGTGAAGGCTTTACTGAGGTATAATTAACAAAGTTGTAACAGATTCAAAGTGTAAAACATGATGATCTGACATATGTCCACATTATGAAATGATTCCCACAATCATTAATCATTAATTAAAAGTTAATTAATGCATCCATCCCCTCACGTAGTTACATTTATAGTTACCTTTTTACTTTTTTCCTCTTGGTTTGATGAGAACGCTTAAGCATATGTATGCTCAGTTGTGCCTGTCTCTTTGCAACCCCATGGACTGTAGCCCACAAGGCCCCTCTGTCCATTGGATTTTCTAGACAAGAATACTGGAGTGGGTTGCCATTTTCTCCTCCAGGGGATCTTCCCGACCCAGGGATCGAACCCGGGTCTCTTGTGTCTCCTGCGTTGAGCAGGTGGACTCTTTACCACCAGGCTCCACCTGAGAATGCTTAAGATCTCACCAAATTTCAAGTGTACTCTCAGCAAGATTCAAATATGCAATAGCTACTACAGTGTACATTAGAGTCTCAGAACTTATTCATCTTGTAACTGGGAGCTTGTACCCTTTGACCCAACTCTCCCTGTTTCCCCCACCTTCCAGCCCCTGGCGACCACCATTCTACTGTCTGTTTCTAAGAGGTTGAATTTTTACATTGAAACGAGTCCCAAAGGCCAATCTCAGAACAGAAGTTAAAGCAATGGATAACCAGAATAATTACAAAAGTGCAGAAAAATGAGTGAGGAGCAAGAAGTCTGAGACAAAATATAAATGAAATAAAACCCACAGGGCCCGGTTAAGAAGCCAAGTGTATAATCAGGACCTACTGTATAGCATAGGGAACTCTACTCAATATTCTGTAATAGCCTACATGGGAAAAGAATCTAAAAGGAGTGGATATACGAAGTCAAAACTTACTTAGTACAAAACTAAGTAGAGTACCAAAAACTCTATTCCAATAAAAACTTTTAAAACAAGAAACCAAGTAAAGAATTTGAAATCTGAAATTTTCTATTAGAGATTTTGTCCTGTTCTGGAACATATTCTATTTGAGTGTAGCCCTTCTCTATTCTAAGAATATACCTACAAAGGGGATGGAATAGCAGATGCATGTGCTGAGATAAGTCTTATTTGGGGTTCCTTTGTATCTGGTAGCTCAGCTGGTAAAGAATCCACCTGCAATGCAAGAGACCTCAGTTCAGTTCCTGGGTTGGGAAGATCCCCTGGAGAAGGGATAGGCTACCCAGTCCAGTATTCTTGGGCTTCCCTGGTGGCTCAGCTGGTAAAGAATCTGCCCGCAATGCGGGAGACCTAGGTTCGATCCCTGGGTTGGGAAGATCCCCTGGAGAAGGGAAAGGATACCCACTCCAGTGTTCTAGCCTAGAGAATTCTTTGGACTGTTTAGTCCATGGGGTTGCAAAGACTCGAACAAAACTGTGTGACTTTCACTTTTACTTTCACTTTGTATCTGGACCCAAGACAGTACCCAACCTCCTGTCTGACAACATCACTTTAAACATGTTGCCATTAATTCTACAACTCTTCCTCACAATTTAATTTGGGAGAATATGGGAGACATCCTTGTTTCTTGAGGAGATTTGCAAATTGGTCTAAACTCACTGGAAATACATTCACAAACTCATAGTGGATGGGTTATGTGTATTCGAAACTCAACATGTTTTTTCAACTTCACAGGAACTTTTTGAATCTTGTCTGCAATGCCCAAAGGATATTTTGAGTCAGTTGGGATACGGAAAAAGGCATATATTTATTTGTTTACTTTACACTTTGGATTTTAAATAAGTATAGAAAATCATGAGGCTATTTTAAATGTTTGATTGTGCCTCTTAAACCCTGACTGAAGGAGTTAAGTGTAAGGATAGTCCTATATGTCAAGACAAACACTTGGGCAGTAGGTGGAATCCTAAACAACCAGAGTGAGGAAGCCTCACCCAGGGACTCAAGTGTGTTCCCCAAGGCTATAAAAATATAACAGTAAATGAGCAAAATGGTCAAAGAGCGGAGATCTAGAAGACAGGTAGGAAGGTGAAACGCAGACAGACCAGAGCTGAAAATAAACCTAGGATTAATTATAAATGAATGAAACCTACCAGCTCAAATTAAACAGCCTGTTTTGCATTTGACATTTGTGAGTATTCTTATTAGATACAATGTTTGTGTGTACATGTGTGTATGTCTTGTCTTTAGAATGTATTCTGTATGTATTTTTCAACATTCATTAGGAAACATCTTTTACTTTTAAAAAAAAAGTTTGTTTTTTAAAAATATCATATGATATTTGCTGTCAGCAGAGTTGGTTTTGCAAGTCATGCGCCTGGAAACTGAAAGTCACTCAGTCATGTCCGATTCTTTGTGACCCCATGGACTGTACAGTCCATGGAATTCTCCAGGAGAATACTAGAGTGGGTAGCCTTTCCCTTCTCCAGGGGATCTTCCCAACCCAGGGAGCGAACCCAGGCCTTCTGCACTTCAGGCAATTTTTACCAGCTGATCCACAAGCGAAGCCCTCACACCTGGAAAGTCATTCTCAAATCTTGGCACCAGGATCCCTAGGAGACTCTGAGTCAGTGTGGCTGAGCACCTGTGTTTTCACAAGTGGCTCGGTGAGTCTGAGGACCACTGAAGCTAGACAGCCATCACACCAGAGAACAACTTCCTCCACACCCTGTAAGTGATGTGAGTAACTGCTACTTGGGGCTTTAATTCTCTCTCTTCTCTCCTTTATTCATACTTGGGAACCCATTAAAATATAAGGAAAGTCACATGATTAATAAGGACCTCTTGAGATGTTTACTCTACCCTCAAATTACTTATCTGGAGAACCTAGTAGGAAGACAGAAGGCAGACGTGGAGAGTTCATCACTAACACAAGAAAACCTGGGATGGGGGTGAGGGTGAAGGATGTTCTATTTTAGCACATAAATGGGAGGTCACACAAGGAAAGTTAGGGCCACAATGACCTGGGTAGGCTTTCTAATAAAAGTGGACCTTGAAGAGATCCCTAAAAGATGGGTAGAAAATGCATAGTCATGAACTTGGAGCCTTGCTGCAGGGTGAGAGAAGGTTACAATTGGAGGTTGCTGGGCAACTAACAAGGTTCTTCTCTTTGCAGAAGTAAGATGCTAATTAAAAGCTGCCTTTGGGTCTCACAGGCACTATCTAGTTAAAGCTCAAAAAAGGAGGAATTTTTTTAAGAGTCCATAAAATTTAGTACCAACTTAATTTTTATTCATTGTGAATCAATGCAGAAACTAGAATAGATCTAACACATTGTTGCTGAGTGTGTTCTGGAATCACAACACATTCTTGGCTAGAATCAGAAAGGTGATAAAACTAAATAAAAGGTCTTAGGTCTCCAATCCCGCATATGGTTACAGTTCTGTCCTTGTCATCTCCTGAAAGGAATATCTCCAGAAAAAGGAAGTTAGTAAAACCCTGAGGGATGAGTGTAGGGTAAATCAAATTTATTGGGTATGCACAGTCCTACCCTTGAACCTGGGTGACCAGGGCCTCTGCCCTTAGCTACACCATGTAGAGACCTCTGATGCCCATCCCTCCTCCTGGTAATGGCCCTCCCCACAAGATGAGGAAACCATAGGGCTAAGAGACATGCCCACCAGGATTCTATTATCTCCCTTCCAGGCAACATTCTGAGTATCTAGGACACTGGAACTCCTGTCCCTCACAGACCTCTTCTCCAGGCCCATATTCCCAAGGATGTACAGTGCCACCAACATGCACACACGCAGGCCTAAGGGGTGGGTAAAAAGATACTGTTGGGAGAAGGTATGGACAGAGCTCAGACAAGTGGGCAAAATGGTGAGGGATGAAGGGGAAGAGCACAAAGGTAAATTGGAAGACCTTAATTTCTACTCTTGTCTGAACCATGAAAATGTTAGGGGAAGACACCACATATTCCCAGTCTCTTGGGAATTGTGACATGCTATCACAACTGGCTTCTATGCCGCCCTTTTCTCCCTGTACAATGACCAAATGTTCAGTGGTTAGTTATTGCCTACACCTCATATGTCCATAGGAAGAAAGCCCTCCACTCTATCCTCTGGGGGGAAACAGCAAAAGCCTTCTCATCCTCTTTCTACTTCCTTCTGATTCCTTTCCCAAAGAAGAAGGAAAGACTTGTCTGATTGGTGAGGTTGAAGAAATGTCTGTAAATGGATAGCTCAGCCTTCCCTGGGCTCTTTTAGACACTCTACCTGCCTGCAGCACCACTTTCTCTGCCCAATGCAGGGATCAACAGAGACACTCAAAGCTCCTCCACCTTGTGACTGATATGTTTGAAGATCCAACTCAGGGAGGAAAGAGTAGAAAGCCTGCAATCCATAGATCTGTCTGAGTTGTCCATTCCAGAAGCAATCATAGGCATTTCTCATTGCAGACTCAAGGTCATTTTACGCACGGGGTCACACACACACCAACTCCTGCAATACCACGTCTGAGAGGAACCATGGGGGGTTTGATGGATAATAGACAACAGGATGTAAAACAGGATAAAGAGAAAGGAAACTTTTTATCAGTTTAGGAGAGAAGATAACTAGAACAAGGGATCAAAAACCAGAGAGAATAAATTGCAGTGAGCAATCAGGAAGATGACAGTTGAAGGGAATAGCTTTGTCTGGATAGAATATAGGAAAGAAGGAATTGGAAAGGGAGAGAAGGTTAGGGGATGGCACTAATTGCATTTAATGTAGGGCACAAACATGAAGAGAAAATATTCAAGGGACCCTAAAAGGACTCCAGGGGAGCAGACAGTCTGCGTAGACATGAAGACCTGGATTCCAGAAGAGGAGCCCAGTGATTCCAGGGACCAAGGTTGACCACATAATGTAAAAGCCCATCTTGCATGTTAAGCTTGGCCAAACTGCATTGAATTGTTCAGCTAAGTGCCTGGGATGGGATTTACCTATTCCTGTCTATGGGTACCTTGAAATCTGGAACCCCTCTCCCTGTAAGGAAGAAGAGTCTGTGTGAGGAACAACTGGTTGGACAGGAAGATATTTTTGAACCATGAAGGAAGCACAGTCCAGAGCATCCTGCATCCTCATCAACAATCCCAAAGCGAAAGTCTGAAAATAAGAGCAACTATCCCAGCTTCTGCGGGTGGAGGTGACAGAAACGACAGGAGGGACCGCTCACTCCAGGCAGCCTGTGCTTTCATGCACACTTTCATGCATACTTCGCTTTATCTAAATTAAATGCTGATTGAAGGCTTGGTGCATTTTGCTTTAGAATCTCCTGCCCCTCCTTGGGCTAACTGAAGACACCTTGGATATCATAAAACTAACACTGATTGTATAACACAGGGAGCTATAGTCAAAATCTTACAACAACCTATATGGGAAATAATCTCAAAAATAATATTTGTGTATATGTATAACTGAGTCATCTTGCTGTGCACCTGAAACATGGTAAGTCAACTGTACTCCAATAAAAATATATATATTAAGAAAAAATAAATAAAATACACTGGAATTCATCAAACTACGTTTGGGATGAGATGTGCTCAAAGCTTACAGAGAAGAATTAATAAAATAAAAGCACAGAAGATACGAAATACTAGGAGCCCAGAGAAATAGCTAAAGATTACCCTTGGAGAGAAGAAAATTTAGGTTGAAAAAAGACACAGAAACAGAAGAAGGGAGATATTTTTGATGGAAGGAAAGAGAGAAGATAGGAGGGAAGGAGATGGGGCAGAGGGTGCGGGGAATGACTGGGTAGGCAAATAATTAGGGACCAGAGGAAGGAAAGAGGAAAATGAATATTCTCTAAGTAAAACTGTTTTCATCCACGTGAAAACAAGGGTACTTTCTGTATTCACTCAACCTCTTTGTTGGTTGTTCTGTTTTTAAAAGCAGCAGGGAATGTCAAACAGCTGTTTTTACAGCTTCTGTCACTTTGTCAAAGCCGGCCTGTGCAGTCTGACTCCAGGCACACCCAGACAGCAGAGCGGGTGGCAAGGCGCTGCGTGAGCAGATGGGGAGTCTGCAGGCAGCTCCGCAAGAGATGCTGCCTGGCTGCTAGCTCCCTCCTCAGAGCCGGGAGCCAGGACCCCTGGGAATGCTGGCGGAGAGAGATAAGCTAACACTCCAGGCAGCATTTCTCCTTTCTGATTTAAAAAAAAAAAAAAAGGCACCTAGGGATAATCTTCCCTCAGTGACAACAGCACAAAAACACTAAACTCGAAGTCAGATGACACGGACGTGGGCCCCAGCTCTACCATTTCTGAGCTATGTGCCCTCAGGCCAATTGTTTCACCTCTGAAAGTTTCTCCGTTTATAAAGTGGGGGGAGCGGCGGTTCTTCGCAGCGTTCTCATAAGAACTAAGCAAGGTAATAACAGCACACCACCTAGAATACAGCTGTTTTATTGTTCAGTCACAAAGTCGTGTCCGACTCTTCGCGACACCATGAGACGCAGCACGCCAGGACGCCCTGTCCCTCACCAGCTCATGGGGTTTGCCCAAGTTCATGCCCATTGAATGGGTGATGCCTATTTGTCTAAAAAGACAAATAGAATACAGTAGGCATTCAGTAGTATGCTAAAATCCCACCTTTAGTTAAAAATGAGAGAGAGGGGTGATAGAAACAGAGACAGATCAGTAGAGACACAGAGGAAGAGATGATAGAGATTTACATCAAGATCATGACCATAATCCAAGGCCTTCAAACACACTTGTGGTTTCTGATAAATGTCAGAAGGGACGTCTCACTTTCTCTCCTCTTCTCCCACTCTTTGCCTGGAAATCACAGGGGTGGACTCTCTTTTCTACTCCCCCTCCTAAATAAACCCCCTGGGAGCGCTGCTCTTAAGCCCAAGTTCAGCAGAGGTCTTTACCACGGAGGGGGCCCCCAGGTAAGAGAAAGGGTCTTCCTCCCTTGGTAAAAGGCTCCCTCCTGAGGGTGATTGTACAATTCAAGGTTTATCTGTGGTGGGGTGAGAATGGAGGGTGCACAGGGAGAACAACTAGCAAAGGCAAAAGACAAAAGCACCAGATTAGAATGGGAGAGAACTTTGGACCAACAATGTGGCCAAGGTCAAGGTCAAACATCAAGGAGGGTGTAACTCAATTAGGGCCTTTTCCTCACAAGACCGTGAGTCACAGGGCTCCTGCCAGCTCATCAGCACCCCTGTCATCATTCTCATCCCAGAAGACAAGTGAGTGTTTCCTCGGGCCTTGGAGCATTACCCAATTTCACCCTTTTCCCTGACACTGTATGTGATAGTCTAAAATCATGGCACTTGGCCTGGCTGCTTCAGGGAGACCTTGGGAGCTTATTCTCATCATCACCTTCACTTGGACACACCCCTAACACTTACAGGGCCAAGAACAAGGTAGTCAAAAGTTATAAATCAGGCTAACACAATGTGAGATTAAAAAAAAAAAAAAAACACTCTATCCTTGACAAATATCCCTTCATAAGCCTGGGAAGTTTAAATGTAGACTTTTCAGGCTCCTTGGAGTTCTGCTCTAGTACACAGAGGTATGGGGAAAGATGACTTCTACCTACCAGACTGGCTCCTCCTCTTCTCATACTGGGTTTTGACTCACCGTCAGGGGACCTCACACACACAGACATCCAGCCCCAAGCCCAAGATCTTTGCACACCTGCCAGTGATGCAGCCCACTCTTTAAAAGATGCACTGGGGTAGAAGTTATGCAGAGACTATAAGCAGGCTTGGGGACATTTGAGCAGAGAATTGCAGGTTCCCAAGTACCTGAAGTAGGGCAAAGAAAGGGAGGCATGGGGCTTGTATAGACACAGCCTCACAGCACAAGGATTCCTTGCCCTTTCGTGAAGGTCGTGACTGGAAAAGTGAGACCCTCTAAAATGCAAGGTCCGGAACCGGGGCTCCTCTTTCCCAGAGCACCCTGCATCCTCATCAGCATCATGACCCGCAGTGAACACCATGCCCATTCCCCCTCATCCCCCCTTACCCGGCCCAGGCAGTGTAGAGCGCATCTCCCTCTGGTTTGCTCCCCACCTGGGCTCTCAACACACCTGTCCACCTACATTCTTGTCAACTCCAGACAGCAACTCAGAGTCACTCAGGCCCGAATCTCCTTTGGGAAGAGACAGGAGCAGCACAGAGAGGACGAGCCAGTCTGGAGACTGAGGCAGGGTGCAGCCTAGCTGGGACTCCTGGGGCTGGTCCCATTGTTAAGAGGCCCCCCCCACCAGATTTAATGGAGCGTCTCTGCTGTGCTTTTCTCAGTGTTGTGGCTCTAATAGGCTCCCCTGAGGGGCCGCTCAGGGCCCACTCTGCCTCCGAGCAGCTGCTGTGCTACGCAAGGGAGCGAGAGGCTCGTTTGCAGACCACATGGCTGTCGCCTTCTCGGGAAGCCATCACAGCACATCCTGGAACAGGCTCGTGAGGAGGCATCACAGTTTAGGGTAATTCATCCACTTCGCAGCTGCTGCCTGGGAGGGAGGGGGTCTGGGGAAGCAAGTGCCAAACCGCTCAGGAATCAGGAGTGTTCCCTAGGCCAACGGAGAGAGCAAGAACACCCTCGAGGGTGGGCAGGGCTCCAGACTGCCTCTGGCTTCACCTCCAGCCTGCCACAGCCCTGGGGGTTCCCAGACACGGTCAGCCATCTGCCCAGATCTCTGCTGGCTCTGAGGGCCCTGGGAGAGCGCTGCTTTTTGGAGTCAGGAAGACTGAATTCAGGAGCTCCTGCTTCACCCCCTGGATGTATGATCCATAGCAAGTTACTTCACCTCTCTAAGTCTCTGTTTGCCTATCTGTAATGCGGAGGTGAAAGTATTTCTTACTCCCAAGCCTGATATTCAACTAGGTGTGTGCAAGTTATTGTGTGCATGCTAAGTTGCTTCAGTCGTGTCTGACTCTTTGCGACCCAATGGACTGTAGCCTGCCAGGCTCCCCTGTCCATGGGATTCTCCAGGCAAGAATACTGGAGTGGGCTGCCATGCCCTCTTCCAGGGAATCTTCCCGATTCAGGGATCGAACTCAGGTCTCCTGCGTTGACTCTCAGGTTCTTTACCACTAGCGCCACCTGGGAAGCCCATGCAAGTTATTAAAATATTGAAATGTCTGGTAAAGAGCAGTGGTTCTCAAAGTGTGGTTTCTAGACCAACAACATTGTCGTCACCTGGGAATATGTTAGAAAAATGCATTCTTGGGGGTCTGCCCTAGACCCCCAAGAATCAGAATCCAGAGACCAGAATCAGAATCAGAATCCGGAGATACAGGCCCCGTAACTGACGTTTTAACAGACCTTCCATGCCATTCTAAAGTGGGCTAAAATACAGAGTATACTCCCTGCTCTAAAAATCCTGTCTATTCATCTCTCCTCACCCTTTGGCAATCACTGATCTCACTGTCTCATAGTTTTCCTTTCCCACAATATAGTATGTGTTAGTCACTCAGTTGTGCCCGACTCTTTGCAACCCCACGGACTGTAGCCCACCAGGCTCCTCTGTCCGTGGGATTCTCCAGGCAAGTATACTGGAGTAGGTTGCCATCCTCTTCTCCAGGGGATCTTCCTGACCTAGGGACTGAACCCAGGTCTCCTGCACTGCAAGCAGATTCTCTACCATCTGAGCCACAGGGAAGCTCATGGTACCGTATAATTGGAATCACATAATATTTAGCCTTTTCGGTCCTGCTTCTTTCACTCGGTGATACACATTTCCGTTTTCTCCATGTCGTTTCATAACTTGGTAGCTCATTTTCTTTTTTGTGCTGAATAATATTCCACTGTCTGGCTATAGCACAGTTTATCCAGTCACTTACTGAAGGGCATCCTGGTTGCCTCCAGATTTTCGGCAGTTATGAATAAAGCTGCCATAAACATCCACGTGCAGGTTTTTGTGTGAATATAGGTTTTCAACAACTCTGGGAGCATGATTGCTGGATCATATGGTGAGAGAGTGTATTTAGCTTTATAAGAAACTGCCAACTTATCATCCAAAGTGCTTATACCATTTTGCATCCCCACCAGCAATGAATGAGAGTTCCTATTGCACCAAATCCTCACCAGCATTTGGCATTGTCAGTGTTTTGGATTTGGGCCATTCTCATACGTGTATCTCATTGTTGTTTAAATTTGCATTTCCCTGATGATGTATGAGGTAGGGCATATTTACATATGCTTATTTGCCTTTTATATCTTCGTTGGTAAGGTGTCTGTTCAAGGTTTCTCCTTTTTTTAATCAGGTTGTTCATTTTCTGCTTGTTGAGTTTTAAGAGTTTCTGGTCTATTTTAAGTAGTTCTTTATCTGCTGTGTCCTTTGCAAACATTTTTCTTTCAGTCCGTGGCTTCTCTTCCCATTCTCTTGAGGTAAGTTGACATTTTTTATTTTGTTTTGCTTTAGTAACTAAGCAATAACGGGTAAAAGTAATAAATATTTAGGAAAAGGTGAGTGTGACAAGAACTCTCAAACACCACCCAGTAAGAGTTCTGAGGCCCAAGGATATAGGCCAAATGACTCTAACAAGTCCCCCGGCTCCACTACCTTATTTCCACTCATCTCCAAGATAAAGCTCTGTCCTTAGATAAGCAACTCTCCAGCCAAGCTTCCCGAGAACAATTTTCTGCTTCAGTAGACAAATCGTCAGTGTTTCTTAACCCTTTGGGAACCACTGACCTCTTTGAGAATCTGATGAAAGCTTCAGGCCTCTCCCCAGGAAAATGCACACACATACACGCACACACATTACATGCCATTTCAGGCTTCCCAAATCCCATGCAACATTCAGTGACCCCAGATTAGGAGGCCCTGCTGGAGATGGGGGAGAGAAGGACTTAAGTGGCCTGTAGTCTACCTGTCAGGGCACCAAGGGGCAGAGTACAAGCACAAGCCATTCCCTTCTCAAGACAAAACCCAAACTTACAGTCCCTATCTTCCCAGTTCTCTACACTCTTCCCTTGCCTGTGTTTTGCTATGTTGACATTTGGGGAGAAAATGAAGAAGAATCAATGGCCAGAGCCTGGTGCAGTCATCCAGCCCTGGTCACATTGACCTCCTGCAACCTTGAACCAGACTGAATGAGCTGCCCATGCCCTCACCACCCCTAGTGGCAGCTGCCCTCCAGCTGCAGCAAAGTCACCCCATGGTGGTGACTCCCCTCCACCCCAGAAGGCCTTCTAGAGGCCCAGCTAGTGGTCCAGCTGCATGGGTCCTTTGGTGTAGAAAGGAGGAGAGCAGGAAGTAGGGGGGGTCAAGTAAGGCACCAGGGGTGCAACAAATGTGATGGGATGCTAACTCTCAGGGCCCTGCGAAGAAGCTAATGGGAAGTGTGTGGTCAGTGTACTTCCCTAGATGTGGATACAGCTGGCTGCATAAACTTCAGCTCAATTGAAATGAACTGGTTTGTAGCAATCACAGCCACCTCAGAGCAAAGCTCCTTGGCATCTTACCATCTGCAAGCCCACCTTTGATGACGTTTGAGAGTGAAGGAGGATTGGCTCTTATATGGGAAATGTAGCAAGGGCCTTTTTAACCCCTGACATGGGGCACTGGAGAAGCTTAGCACTGCAAGGAAAGTGTCTTTCTCCATGGCTCCACCTGGGGTGAGCATGAGCCTGCATGCAGGATGGGGGCTCGCCTCTGTGAGAGCTGAGCCCCCTACTCACACAGGGGGCTTCCCCTAGTAAAAGGAATGGCAGCCCACTCCAGAATTCTTGCCTGGGAAATCCCTTGGACAGAGGAGTCTAGCTGGCTACAGTCCATGGAGTCGCAGAGTCAGACATGACTGAGTGACTAACACACACATACACACACACACACACACACACACACACACTCACCCAGGAGGCATCCTCTCAGGAGGGCTGTCCCAGTGCCATTCACACATGGCCTCCACAAGTTCACCCAAGTCCTTTCCCCCTGCAAACCCCAGTTCCCGGCTTTCTCCACCCGCCCCTCCCACAGATGGGTTCTTTACCAGCTGAGACACCAGGGAAGCTCAAGAATACTGGAGTGTGTAACCTATCCCTTCTCTAGCGGATCTTCCTGACCCAGGAATGGAACCAGGGTCTCCTGCATTGCAGGCAGATTTTTTTACCAGCTGAGCTACCAGGGAAAACATTCAACACACCACGGCAAAATATATTCAGTCTGTCACCCAAAATTCCATCTATTGCATCTCCAAGATGATCAGTCAAGATGATTTGGGATCACTCTGCTTCTAACTGTCCTACTGTTACTAGCTATCCTGGGCCCAGAGGAGACATATGGAGCACCTACTGGCAAGAGTCATAGCTAGTTACAGTTAAAGGGAATAGATCTGTTCTCTGGGGCACACGCTGCAGGCAGCTTGGGAGGTGGTGAGCTTTGCCTTGGCTGGAGAGGTTGCTCATTGATTCATCTAATCATTCAATATTTGTTAAGCACTCACTAAGTACCAGGCCCCAGGGTGGGCGCTTTGCTTATAGGGAGTCCCATTATGGATACAGTTCAAGCAAAATCATACATTGGACAACAATTAGACAAAAAAAAAAAGTCATACTGAATGTAAATTGATATAGCTACTATGGAGAACAGTATAGAGATTCCTTAAAAAATTAGGAATGGAAATATCATATGACCCAACAACCCCACTACTGGGCATATGCCCAGAATATGAGCCATATGCCTGAGGAAACCATAATTGAAAAAGACTCATGTACCCCAATGTTCATTGCAGCACTTTTCACAATAGCTAAGACACAGAAGCAACCTAGATGTCCATCGACAAATGAATGGATACAGAAATTGTGGTTCATATATACAATGGAATGTTACTCAGCTATAAAAAAGAATGCATTTAAGTCAGCATAATGAGGTGGATGAACCTAGAGCCTAGTATACAGAGTGAAGTAAGTCAGAAAGAGAAAGACAAATATTGTATATTAACGCATATGTATGGAATCTAGAAAGATGGCACTGATGAACTTATTTGCAGGGTAGTAGTGGAGACGCAGATACAGAGAACAAACTTGTGGACACTTGTAGGGAAGGAGAGGGCAGCATGGAAACATACATTACCATATGCAAACTGGACAGAGTGGGAATTTGCTGTGTGACACAGGGAGCTCAGTCCAGTGCTCCGTGACAACCTAGAGCGGTGGGTAGGGAGAGAGATGGGAGGGAGTTTCCAGAAGAAGGGGACATATGTGTAACTGTGACTGACTGATGTTCATGTTTGGCAGAGACCAACACAATATTGTAAAGCAATTATCCTCCAATTCAGTTCACTTCAGTCACTCAGTTGTGTCCAACTCTTTGCGACCCAGTGGATTGCGGCACGCCAGGCTTCCCTGTCCATTACCAACTTCTGGAGCCAACTCAAACTCATGTCCATCGCATCAGTGATGCCATCCAACCATCTCATCCTCTGTCATCCCCTTCTCCTCCCGCCTTCAATCTTTCCCAGGATCAGGGTCTTTTCCAATGGGTCAGGTGGCCAAAGTATTGGCATTTCAGCTTCAACATCAGTCTTTTCAGTGAATATTCAGGACTGACTTCCTTTAGGATGGACTGGCTGGATCTCCTTGCAGTCCAAGGGACTCTCAAGAGTCTTCTCCAACACCACAATTCAAAAGCATTAGTTCTTCAGCATTCAACTTTCTTCATAGTCCAACTCTCACATCCATACATGGCTACTGAAAAAAACCATTGCTTTGACTAGACAGACCTTTGTTGGTAGAGTAATGTTTCTGCTTTTTAATATGCTGTCTAGGTTGGTCATAGCTTTTCTTCCAAGGAGCAAGTGTCTTTTAATGTCATGGCTGCACTCACCATCTGCAGTGATTTTGGAGCCCAGAAAAATAAAGTCAGCCACTGTTTCCACTGTTTCCCCATCTATTTGCCGTGAAGTGATGGGACCAGATGCCATGATCTTAGTTTTCTGAATGTTGAGTTTTAAGCCAACTTCTTAACTCTCCTCTTTCACTTTCATCAAGAAGCTCTTTAGTTCTTCTTCACTTTCTATCTAAGATTATTGATATTTCTCCTAGCAGTCTTGATTACAGCTTGTGCTTCATCCAGCCTGGCATTTCACATGATGTACTCTGCATATAAGTTAAATAAGCAGGGTGACAATATACAGCCTTGATGTACTCCTTTCCCAATCTGTTGTTCCATGTCCAGTTCTAACTGTTGCTTCTTGACCTCCATACAGATTTCTCAGGAGGCAGGTCAGGTGGTCTGGTATTCCCATCTCTTTCAGAATTTTCCAGTTTGTTGTGATCCACACAGTCAAAGGCTTTGGTGTAGCCAATAAAGCAGAAGTAAATGCTTTTCTGGAACTCTCTTGCTTCTTTGATGATCCAGCGGATGTTGGCAATTTGATCTTGGTTCCTCTGACTCTTCTAAATCCAACTTGAACATCTGGAAGTTTACAGTTCCCAAACTTTCGAAGCCTGGCTTGGATAATTTTAAGCATTACTTTGCTAGCGTCTGAGATGAGTGCAATGGTACAGTAGTTTGAACAATCTTTGGCATTGCCTTTCTTTGGGATTGGAATGAAAACTGACCTTTTCCAATCCTGTGGCCACTGCTGGGTTTTCCAATGCTGGCATATTAAGTGCAGCACTTTCACAGCATCATCTTTTAGGATTTGAAATAGCTCAACTGGAATTCCATCACCTCCACTAACTTTGTTTGTAGTGATGCTTCCTAAGGCCCACTTGACTTCACATTCCAGGATGTCTGGCTCTAGGTGAGTGATCACACCATTGTGGTTATCTGGGTTAAGAAGATCTTTTTTCTATAGTTCTGTGTATTCTTGCCACCTCTTCTTAATATCTTCTGATGCTGTTAGGTCCGTATCCTCCAATTAAAACAAAACAAAACACCATATTGCACATTCAAATTCTAAGATGCTGTGCTTCAGTGTTCTCTAGGGTTTGCTCCCTTACAAAGAAGTCCTCCATATTTAGGTGGTACACAAGAGAGGATCAAATTTGAAGAGAGCTGCCACCCTACTTTTCTGCCTTCCAAGGCAAGCTTCCAGCTTTTTCCAATTCTAGCCCACTGTACTGCCAAATAGCTTGCTCAGCAAATAGCAGCTGGATATATAGTTATATAATCGACTTATATAATAAAATAATATATTTTATCAACATATAATAAAATAATCAAATTATTTTATTCAGTTATGATTAAATAGGACCTAATGAAAAAATTAAGAAAAATTGCAGAGAAAGGAACACTTCCAAATTCATTCTCCAACATCATCATCACTCTGATAACCAAAACCAGACAAAGACAAAAAAAGAAAAATACAGGCCAATATCACTGATGAACGAGGTGCAAAAATCCTCAACAAAATTCTATCAAACAGAATTCAACAACACATCAAAAAGTTCATACACCATGATCAAGTTGGGTTTACTCCAGGGATGCAAGGATTCTTCAATATATGCAAATCAATCAATGTGATACACCATATCAACAAACTGAAAGATAAAAACCATATGATAATCTCAATAGATGAAGAAAAAGCCTTTGACAAAATTCAGCACCCATTTATGATTAAAACACTTCAAAAAATGGGCCTAGAAGGAACCTACCTCAACATAGTAAAGGCCATATATGATAAGCCCACAGCAAATATTAGTCTCAGTGATGAAAAACTGAAAGCATTCCCTCTAAGATCAGGAACAAGACAAGGGTGTCCACTCTCACCACTATTATTCAACATAGTTTTGAAATTCCTAGCTACAGCAATCAGAGAAGAAAAAGAAATGAAAGGAATCCAGATCAGAAAAGAAGAGGTAAAGCTCTCACTATTTGCAGATGACATGACACTATACCTGGAAAACCCTAAAGATACTATCAGAAAATTACTAGAGCTAATCAGTGAATTTATCAAAGTTGCAGGATACACAGTCAATTCACAGAAATCACATACATTCCTATATACTAACAATGAAAAATCAGAAAGAGAAATTAAGGAATCAATCCCACTCACCATTGAGACAAAAACAATAAAATACCTAGGAATAAATCTACCTAAGGAGATGAAAGAACTGTATACAGAAAATTATAAGCTAGTTAAGCTTAAAAGCTTTTGCACAGCAAGGAAACTATAAACAAGGTGAAAAGACAGCCTCAAAATTGGAGAAAATAATAGCAAATGAAAAAACTGACAAAGGATTAATTTCCAAAATATACATGCAGCTCATACAAGTCAATACCAGAAAAACAAACAACCCAATCAAAAAGTGGGGAAAAGACCTAAAGAGACATTTCTCCAAAGAAGACATACAGATGGCTGCAATCTCAAAAATGACAGAATGATCTCTGTTCATTTCCAAGGCAAACCATTCAATATCACGGTAATCCAAGCCTATGCCCCAACCAGTAATGCTGAAGAAGCTGAAGTTGAACGGTTCTATGAAGACCTACAAGACCTTTTAGAACTAACACTCCAAAAAGATGTCCTTTTCATTATAGGGGACTGGAATGCAAAAGTAGGAAGTCAAGAAACACCTGGAGGAACAGGCAAATTTGGCCTTGGATTACAGAATGAAGCAGGGCAAAGACTAATAGAGTTTTGCCAAGAAAATGCACTGGTCATAGCAAACACCCTCTTCCAACAACACAACAGAAGACTCTACACATGGACATCACCAGATGGTCAACACCGAAATCAGATTGATTATATCCTCTGCAGCCAAAGATGGAGAAGCTCTATACAGTCAACAAAAACAAGATCAGGAGCTGACTGTGGCTCAGATCATGAACTCCTTATTACCAAATTCAGACTTAAATTGAAGAAAGTAGGGAAAACCACTAGACCGTTCAGGTATGACCTAAATCAAATCCCTTATGATTATACAGTGGAAGTGAGAAATAGATTTAAGGGCCTAGATATGATAGATAGAGTGCCTGATGAACTATGGAATGAGGTTCGTGACATTGTACAGGAGACAGGGATCAAGACCATCCCCATGGAAAAGAAATGCAAAAAAGCAAAATGGCTGTCTGGGGAAGCCTTACAAATAGCTGTGAAAAGAAGAGAAGCGAAAAGCAAAAGAGAAAAGGAAAGATATAAGCATCTGAATGCAGAATTCCAAAGAATAGCAAGAAGAGAGAAGAAAGCCTTCTTCAGCGATCAATGCAAAGAAATAGAATAGAATGGGAAAGACTAGAGATCTCTTCAAGAAAATTAGAGATATCAAGGGAACATTTCATGCAAAGATGGGCTCGATAAAGGACAGAAATGGTATGGACCTAACAGAAGCAGAAGATATTAAGAAGAGGTGGCAAGAATACACAGAAGAACTGTACAAAAAGGATCTTCACTACCCAGATAATCACAATGGTGTGATCAATCATCTAGAACCAGACATCCTGGAATGTGAAGTCAAGTGGGCCTTAAAAGCATCACTACGAACAAAGCTAGTGGAGGTGATGGAATTCCAGTAGAGCTATTTCAAATCCTGAAAGATGATGCTGTGAAAGTGCTGCACTCAATATGCCAGCAAATTTGGAAGACTCAGCAGTGGCCACAGGACTGGAAAAGGTCAGTTTTCATTCCAATCCCTAAGAAAGGCAATGCCAAAGAATGCTCAAACTACCGCGCAATTGCACTCATCTCACATGTTAGTAAAGTAATGCTCAAAATTCTCTAAGCTAGGCTTTAGCAATACATGAACCATGAACTTCCTGATGTTCAAGCTGGTTTTAGAAAAGGCAGAGGAACCAGAGATCAAATTGCCAACATCCTCTGGATCATGGAAAAAGCAAGAGAGTTCCAGAAAAACATCTATTTCTGCTTTATTGACTATGCCAAAGCCTTTGACTGTGTGGATCACAATAAACTGTGGAAAATTCTTCAAGAGATGGGAATCCCAGACCACCTGACCTGCCTCTTGAGAAATCTGTATGGGCAGGAAGCAACAGTTAGAACTGGACATGGAACAACAGACTGGTTCCAAGTAGGAAAAGGAGTACGTCAAGGCTGTATATTGTCACCCTAGTTATTTAACTTCTATGCAGAGTACATCATGAGAAACGCTGGACTGGAAGAAAGACAAGCTGGAATCAAGATTGCTGGGAGAAATATCAACAACCTCAGATATGCAGATGACACCACTCTTATGGCAGAAAGTGAAGAGGAACTAAAAAGCCTCTTGATGAAAGTAAAAGAGGCGAGTGAAAAAGTTGGCTTAAAGCTCAACATTCAGAAAATGAAGATCATGGCATCTGGTCCCATCACTTCATGGGAAATCGATAGAGAAACAATGGAAACAGTGTCAGACTTTATTTGGGGGGGCTCCAAAATCGCTGCAGATGGTGACTGCAGCCATGAAATTAAAAGACGCTTACTCCTTGGAGGAAAAGGTATGACCAACCTAGATAGCATATTCAAAAGCAGAGACATTACTTTGCTGACTAAGGTCCATCTAGTCAAGGCTATGGTTTTTCCAGTAGTCATGTATGGATGTTGAGAGTTGGACTGTAAAGAAGGCTGAGTGCCGAAGAATTGATGCATTTGAACTGGGGTGTTGGAGAAGACTCTTGAGAGTCCCTTGGACTGCAAGGAGATCCAACCAGTCCATTCTAAAGGAGATCAGCCCTGTGTGTTAATTAGAAGGACTGATGCTAAAGCTGAAACTCCAGTACTTTGGCCACCTCATGTGAAGAGTTGACTCACTGGAAAAGACTGTGATGCTGGGAGGGATTGGGGGCAGGAGGAGAAGGGGACGGCAGAGGATAAGATGGCTGGATGGCATCATGGACTCGATGGACATGAGTCTGAGTGAACTCCAGGAGATGGTGATGGACAGGGAGGCCTGACGTGCTGCGATTCATGGGGTCGCAAAGAGTTGGACATGACTGAGCAACTGAACTGAACTGAACTGAACAAACACATGAAAAGATGCTCAACATTGCTCATTATTAGAGAACTGCAAATCAAAACTACAATGAGATATCGCATCTGACTGGTCAGAATGGCCATCATCAAAAGGCTACAATAAATGCTAGAGAGGGTGTGGAGAAAAGGTAACCCTCTTGCACTGTTGGTGGGAATGTAAATTGATACAGCCACTATGGAAGATGGTATGGAGATTACTTTAAAAACTAGGAATAAAGCCAATATATGACCCAGCAATCCCACTCCCAGGCACATACCCTGAGAAAGCCAAAATTGAAGAATACAGAGTATCCCAAATGTTCATTGCAGCACTATTTACAATAGCTAGAACATGGGAGCAACCTAGATGTCCTCAACAGATGAATGGCTAAAGAAGCTGTGGTACATATACATGATGGAATATTACTCAGCCATGAAAAGGAACACATTTGAGTCTGTTCCAATGAACCTAGATACCTACAGCCTCTTATACAGAGTGAAGTAAGTCAGAAAGAGAAAGATAAATATTGTATACTCATGCATATATATGGAATCTAGAAGGATGGTATTGATGAATTTATTTGCAAGGCAGCAATGGAGAAACAAATAAAGAGAACAGACTTATGGACACAGAGAAGAGAGGAGGAGAGGGTGAGATGTATGGAGAAAGTAACATAGAAACTTCCATTACCATATGTAAAATAGATAGTCGATGAGAATTTGCTAAATGACTCAGGAAACTCAAACAGGGGCTCTGATTCAAACTAGAGGGGTAGGATGGGGAGAGAGATAGGAGGGAGGTTCAACAGGGAGGGGACATATGTATACCTGTGGCTGATTCATGTGACGTTTGACAGAAAACAACAAAATTCTGTAAAGTAATTATCTTTCAATTAAAAATAAATAAACTTTTTAAAAAAGAAACTATTGACACAAGTGTCTTGAGGATGCAAAACCTGGAGTTGGCATGGCCTTTGCTTAGACAAGTGAGAAAGGTTAGAAAATATTTACAAATCAGATACAAAATTTAGGTTAAATTCACACTTTTTCTGCATATTGTCATCACAAAGTTGAGTTTCCATTTAAGTCTGTTCATGAAAAAAGGCAAAGAACTTTCCTCTAAATATTGACTAGTTTAAGAATTCTAAAGACTTGTCACCATGAGACCATTAATATTTGTTATAGGAGACAACATGTGTTGAAATGTTTGCTGTAGAAAATTGTTCACTTAAAGTAGCTAAGCTGTGTTTATCAAAGAAGGTTGAATTTTCTCACCAGCCTTGCTATAATTAATCCACCGACAATGACCTCACTGGTCTTGTTATAATTCAACCAGTGAAAAAGACTCGGCAGAGCCGCTTAAAATTAGGAACATGACTAAAGGCATTCCTTCCCTCCCCCCCCCAAAAAAGGGTTATTTTGAAAGTAAAATAAATATGTGGTTCTAACAGATTAACTTCAAAATACCATGCAGAATCTCGATTTTCCACAACAGGGAAATTCTCTTGTAAGGAGGCTTAATGAGACTCTACACAAAGATTTTTCTCCCTCTCTAATACCAACACATGAGCACATCTTCAGGTCACCAGGGTATATTTCTAGAGGCCTAGCCCCTGCTCATGCCTCCTGCTTCACTCAAAGTCTGAGAAAAATAGAGAACATGCAACTTCTCCTCAAGCCACTAGCCAGAGTCCTCATTACCCTCCATGGAGCTCAGCCCCTTGGAAAGGTGCTGGAAAGCCGGCAGGCAGGCTGCAGCATTGAGGAACTCCAGGGAAAATCCAGCCTAGAACCTCCTGAGCCAGAGGCCAGCGACCAGGGAAGCAATTTGCTTTTTAAGGCATTTTTCTCCCTCCTCATCAGGATCAGAAGAGTGGTGCTGGCTGTTGCTGAAAGCTTTGGGATTAGACACAAAGAATAACAGAATGACGGTTGGAAAAGACAAATATAGCATTATTATGCCAGGCATCTCTGGGAGGGAGCCGGCTAGATGGCCCCAGGAAAGCTGCCAGAAAACCACGTGATGGTATCCATCCAGGCCTCCCAGGCCAGCCCATCCACATGCACCCCAAGAAGTTCTGCTGAAGGCACAACGGAGACTCAAAATGAGGATGGGTTTTGAATGATCAGTTGCTCAACTGAAAATAGTTAAGACTATTCTCGATTTCTGGGCAAGACTAAACTGAGAACCAGCTAGGTACCGGGAAGGCATCAGATCCTCATGGACTCTCAGGTGCTGAAGGACATCAAGACACTCAGTGGGAGCACCCAGGTCCTGATGAACACCCCCAGGGGTAAGGGGAGCAACTTCTTCCTGCTCCCCTCTGCCTTCCCCTCCTTTCTATGTTTGACCTTTCCAGCTTCTCTTTTTCTTCCTCTCCCCCAACCCCTCCCCACCCTGCTCCCCAACACCCAGCCTGCTACCTCCCCATCTCTACCTGGAAGCCTCTACCTATTGACCCAAGGTTTCACAAGTTCACAGAAGGAGTTCCTCAGCACCTCAGGAGACAGACCTGCTAGTGAGAGGGGCCAACACCAAGAGGAGTCCCAGGACAGAGCCAGGGGGTCACTTTTCTTAGCCTGTCCTGAGAGGCAGGACTGTACCTCTACCCTGTTGGGAAAGCTATGAGGTACCATGTCAAGAACACAGGCTTTAAGTCAGAGAGACTGAATTTGAGTACTTACTAGCTGTGTGTTCCTGGGCAATTCACTCCACTTCCTTGGGCCTCAGTTACTTTATCTGTAAAAGTGGGAATAATAATAGCTATCCCAGAGTTGTTGTAAGCATTCAAAGACTTAACGTTGATAAAGTATCTTGCCCATGACTGCTGATCAATAAAGTGAGTCCCATCTCTCTTTCCACTCTCTCCTTCTGTGAGCCAGGAGAGTGGCTTCCTGGTTATTTGTGGCTTCCTTGGAGAAATAGTACAGGAGACTGTGTCTGGGTCCATCCATGTTACACCCCACTCCCTGCCCAGATCAAGGGTAATCAGGCCTCTGCTGGGCCAGGTCAGGAGACTGTGGCTAAGGGTCAAGTGCAACCAGATGATGAGAGTATCAGGTATGAAGGGAACAGAGTTCTGCATGGCTCGCACGATCAGTAAGGTCTCCTGGAGCCTGTTAACAGCTGATTTCATTTCACTACCAGTTTTAGCCCTCAAGCAGCTGATGTTCAGACAGCTGGCTCTAGGCCCACAGGACAGCCTCTGCGCTGGGTACCGCTGCCCAGAGTCTATCCTGAAATAGGCCTGCTCCTCCAGGCGTGAGGGTCAACTAGGGCTCCCCTTCCAGAAGAGGTCTATCCCCTGGCACCCAGGCACGCACACCTCCATATAGTCAGACCACTGGATATTTTCCAAGGGTCTCCCCAGCCCCCTCTGTATCCTTGAGAAAATATAGGCTCTATATAGAGCCTGGAAAAATCTGTAACTGTGCACTCAAAAGATTTTCTAGAATAAAAGCCACAATAATAACCAGTAATGTTACAGCACTTTGAAGTTTCTGCAGAACTTTTGCCCATTTAAACCCTGTCAAAGAAGGCTAACTGCTGCAACGAATGATGCCAAAATTTCCATGGCTTAACATAATGAAATAATTTCTTGTTCTCATCACAGATCAATGCAAGTGGGCAGAAAGGAGAAAAATTCTATCCCACAAAGACATTGGGGATCCAAGCTTACATCCTGTGGCATTGCCCCAGAATCTCCAAATCCTTCACTTTAGTGCTCAGACAGGGGAGGTTCCCATGGGCCAGGCCTGCAGGTGAGGGGCATCAGTTCCACCTACCTAACTGGCCAGAACTTAGTCACACCGACCATCTAATTCCAAGGGAGGCTGGGTGCTTGGGGGCAAGGAGACAGGATTTGGTGAAGAGAACTGCACTTCCATTGCTACAAAGCCACAAGACAAAGACCTTTCCCTCAGAGCATAAAATGAGGTTCGAAATGGTTGACACAAATAAATGACAGTGGACATATTACTGTTAGTAAATATACAGAAGCAAGATTTGAATCCAAGTCTTCTAACTCTAGTTCATTCTTTATCTCATGGAGAATTTCTCCCTCCCCAGTTGCTAAGCAAGTTACTGTGTCTTAAGAAAGACCCAGGTCCTACACATGCCCCCTCCTCTTCTCCTTAATATTTGAGAAACCAGAGGGAAACATACTACACATCTCTTCCCAATCAACCCTTCCACCTTCCACACCACAGAAGTGGGACTGAGCCCTCCTCTAGGGGCTCATCATGAAAATAAAGACACCTTGGCACACCTATATCTTTGGTCCTGAGTAAGGAAACATGGGGGCATTCCAGATGGCTCAGTGGTAAAGAATTTACCTGCCAACGAAGGAGTCACAGGTTCGATCCCAGGGTCAGGAAGATCCCTTGGAGGAGGAAATGGTAACCCACTCCAGAATTCTTTAGGGAAAAATTCCCTGGCCAGAGGAGCCTGGTGGGCTACAGTCCACAGGATTGCAAAGAGTTGAACACAAGTGAGCATCAGAGCACACACGCACACACACACACACACACAAGGAAACACAGTCCTTGACTTGGAGGAGTTCACAGTCTAATGAGAGAGACAGAAATGTAAGAAACAGCTATAACTAGACATGATCAGATAAGAACAGAGCTCTCTACAAAGAGCTACAGGAACACAGATGAACAAGAAAGTTATCTTCTCAGGCAGTCAGAGAGCAGTAACATGTATCCTGGGTCATGAGTCAGGGAGGCCCCAAAGCCAGAGAGAAGCATGTGAACAGACATGAGCAGGAGAAAGGAGATGCCCAGGGGAGTCTTCCACAGGAGACAGGGAAATCCAATCCCACGTGGCTGCGGAAGGTCACTCGTACCTTCCTCTTCTGGGGCCCCAGGAAGATGGGGTCATGATCTGGAGAGAGTTCCAAGATTTTTATGCCACAAAACCAAAGGGCAGGGTTTCCACCTAGGTCAAGGTTGTTACCTACCTGTAGTAGAATTAGCTGTCGTTTGCACAACACTCTGCTATTTAGAGGCACTTTTCACACATTAACTCCTTTCACTCCTCATTTTGCAGACAAGGAAAACAAATCTCAGAGGTTAGCAGCAGGGCTAGAACTCAAACCCAGACATTTCCACTAGGGCTTTTTCAATCATTGGCAGAAAGGGGCATAGTGGGGAGGGGCACTTCAGGAGTCTTTTCCGTGTCTCTATCAGTGTCCTCTCTAAAATGGATAGCAGTAGATAACTTACAGTCCCTTCTTCTTCTTTCCTCTTTTCACACAAGGAGTTGAGAGCTAATTCTAAGCATCTGTTCTGAGGAATAAATGGACCTCCCCTGATTCTGGAGAGTTCCTACCTTCCCCACTCCCAGGTCATCTGTAGTTCTCTTCAGGAAGCCACCAGAAGACGGAATAAGTGGCAGAAGCAGAGACAGATGCAGACGACACAGAGAGTACAATCTTCCCCACCCTGTGAACCTCACAAGTCCACGTGGGACCCAGAAGGCACTGGGGCAACAGCCACCTTCTCCACAGCATCACCTCACCTTCCTCCACCTCAGCACCAGGCCCCTCTCCATTTTTCCTTTCAACCTAGAATTGGATCAAGAGAGCAAAGCCTGAAGATGATATATGCAGTGAGGTTCTCTGACCTTTCTGTAGGGTAGTCAGAGGGGAGGTGTCCTTTCTGAAACTGATCAGGGCTCCTTCTCTCCTGCCAGAGAACAACCAGTTGGAGGGACCACTGGGGCTCAAGAGAATTCAGTGCTCCCCCAGAAGATCTTGGGGACTGCTAGTTACAACCTGGGGAACAGATTCTTCCAGAAGTAAGTAGATGCCCCAGAATAGAGGCTACTCTTCACCTGTTGTTCACTCAAAGGAGCAGGCATATTTCTCAAGTCAAGAAAAGGGGAACATAGTCTATTCAAAGGATCTTTTTCTGATGTATTATATTTGTTCATATGCAAAGCCCTATAAATATATGTAAATTAAATCACATGGAGTTATGCCTTTATTGAATAGAGAAGAATGTGGTGGCCACAACTGAGGAGGGAGACTTTGGGACAGGGCTCTTCAGAGAGCACTTTGTAAAGGAAGGGATCTGGGACCCTCTTAACTATATTGAAAAATCCCATCCACTGTGTGCCTCCATTGTTGCGTTTATCACATTGTATTTTAAAACAATTTCCCATTTGTTTTTGTATATATCAGGAGTTCTTTGAAGCCAAAGCCTGCACACTATTTATCTTTGAATCCCCTGTGTCTGGTGCTAGACCTTAGAAGAGCCCCATAAATATTTGTTGAGTGATTCATCTGTGAACTGGGAGACTGTAAGTTGTGCCCACCAGGAAGTCAATGATTTCTAAACTTAAAAGTCTGTATTCTTTCATTTTTCTTATTTACTTAATTTCAAAGCAAAATTTCTTAAAAAAAAAAAAAAAAAACCCTCTCTCTGTTGAACCACAGAGAAAGGGATTTGTCCAAGGCTAAGTATAGTGGTAGTAGTGAAAGCAAGATCAAGGTCCATCGTAAGGGGAGATGAACACTGCATTAGAAAAATTGCTGAGTTTCCTGAAAAAACTCTTAAGGAAAACTTAGTTAAGAGAGTGCAACTAAGCCTCAGGCTATAGAACTTCCAAGAGCTATTCAGTTCAGTTCAGTTCATTTCAGTCTCTTAGTCATGTCCAACTCTTTGAGACCCTATGGACTGCAGGATGCCAGGCTTCCCTGTCCATCACCAACTCCCAGAGCTTGCTCAAACTTATGTCCATCAAGTCGATAATGCCACCCAACCATCTCATCCTCTGTCGTCCCCTTCTCCTCCTGCCCTCAATCTTTCCCAGCGTCAGGGTCTTTTCAAATGAGTCAGTTCTTCACATCAGGTGGCCAAAGTATTGGAGTTTCAGCTTCAACATCAGTCCTTCCAGTGAGCATTCAGGACTGATTTCCCTTAGGATTGACTGGTTGGATCTCCTTGCAGTCCAAGGGACTCTCAAGAGTCTTCTCCAACACCACAGTTCAAAAGCATCAATTCTTCAGTGCTCTGCTTTCTTTATAGCCTATCTCTCACAGCCATACATGACTACTGGGTTGGGAGGGCGGGAAGATACTCAATATGTAGCCAAGAAACCAGTCTGAGAGTGAGTGTCAAGAAAGCAGATGGTTGATCCCAGAGGATCTAGTAATAAAATGCTAAGAAGAATTTCTATTTTAAAAGTCCTTGGACATTCATCACAGGGATCTTTTATAGGTGCAGCCCATCAGGCTGTGACACCTACCTCCAGGGCATTTCACTGATGACACAGATAGAGCGAGAGACCATCGTAGCTGCCTGTTTGTTACTGTAGGGAGCCCTCAGAAACTCTTTTTGGCATGTCTCAAAACTCACCTCTTCACAAGTTCGTCCCCTGCTAAATGCAGGAAGAGCTTCCCTGGTGGCTCAGCAGTAAAAAATACAGTGCCTGAGATGCGGGTTCGATTCCCAGGTAGGGAAGATTCCCTGGAAAAGGAAATGGCAACCCACACCAGTATTGTTGCCTGGAGAATCCCATGGACAGAGGAGCTGGCGGGCTACAGTCCATGGGGTTGCACAGAGTCAAACATGATTTAATGACTAAACAAAACAAAATACATGGAGAGGGACCCCCCACACACAAGAGGTGATGACCTGAGGAAGTTAAGAAGGATGTCAGCACCATCTGGGAAAATAAGGAACACAGCCAGTTCCCTTTATATTTGCAGGAATAAACAGATCTTCCTCACTGGGGAGCTCAACGACACACTCATCAAGCACTTTCTGTACATAGTAGAGACAGCCATGTGTTAGTTAGCAAGGCTACAGTTGCTACCCCCAAACTTCAGTAACTGAAAGCAGGAGAAGCTGACTTCTTTCTCATGTGACAGCTCAGGAGAATGTTCTGGTTCAGCCCCGTCATGTGGCAGCTTCCGAGGTCACCATGCCATCATCATCAAGCTGGCAAAGGGGGAGGTGCTCTCACTCTCTGGGCCTGAATGACACATTCCAATGGGACGGAGACAGCCTCTCCTAGCTGCCAGGGAGGCCGAGAGAAGCAGGAAGGTGAGAAGCCCCTTCCAGTTGTCCTCACCGCCTACCAGCCCTGCTAATGGACACTCGGTCATGGGGGAGCAACCACCCTCTCCAGGCTGGATCCTGGGCTCAGTCCTCCTCAGCTGCCAGCCACCCGCCTCACTGCAGTTCCCAAAGCGCCTGCAGAGCTGGGGTTCACTGCCCACCCCAAATCACTCTGTCACTTACTAAGTCAGCATGGATTGACCGATTTCCTACTCCACACCAGGCCTGGGGTAGGTACTGGGAACACAGTGCTGTATGAAACATGTATGGTTGAGGTCTCCAAGGAACTTCCATTCCTCTGTACTGGGGACAAACAAGAAAAATCAGCCAATCACTAAACATATGCTTTCCTAGAACAGGAAGAGTTTTAAAGGAAATAAAAAAGAGTTATATGAGTGAAAGGTCTAGGGTCAGAGGGCTACTTTGGACAGAGAGGTCAGAGAAGCCCTTTCAGAGCCCAAAGAGGCAAGGAAGAACAGCCATATGGCCAGCAGGGTAAGTTGTACTGGGCAGAAAGCCCCAAGGCCGTGGTCAGGAATGGGCTTGCCATGCCTGAGGATCTACGGGAAGGTCAGTATTGTTGGTGCCCTGTGGGAAGGTGAATAGCCTGAGCTGAGATCAACCAGAGAGGTCAACGGGGCCATATGACAAAGGATGGTAAGGGCAAGAGGCCATTCGATTATTCAGCAAATGTTTACTGAGCATCCGTGCACCTGGAGACTGAAGTAGCACAGCGAAGATGTGGACCCCTGCCCCTGTAGAGCCCACACGTGCCAGGGGAGACATAAAGCCAACAGACGAATGGACAGCCTCACATCAGGTAATGGTAAGAGCTCTGAACACAGTGGAGCAGTATTCCAGAGTAGATAGATGGGGGCTGCGATCCCAGGTGGCGCTAGTGGTAAAGAACTCACCTGCCAATGCAGGAGACATGAGACACAGGTTTGATCCCTGGGTCGGGAAGATCCCCTGGGGGAGGGCATGGCAACCCACTCCAGTATTGCCTGGAGAATCCCACGGACAGAGTCTGGCGGGCTACAGTCCATTGGGTCGCAAAGAGTCGGACACAACTGAAAGGCTTAATACACACACACAATTGTAGACAGGATGAGAAAGCAGGGCCCCTGGTGTGGGGAGCAGAGATCTGAGCAAGTGAAGGGATGAACTCTGTAAGTGTCGAGGGGCTGGCGTCCAAAGAGCCCTTAGGGTTGCCAGGTAAAATACAGGACACCCAGTTACTTTCGAAATTCAGATACATAAATATTGCACAAGGCACACTCATACTAAAAATTCTTTATTTTTCATCTGGTACTCAATGTCAACCGGGCATCCTATACCTTTATTCGCTAAAGCTGGCAACTATAAGTCAGAGAGGACAGAAAGCGTGAAGACCGCAAGGTTGGAGAAGGCTTGGCATGTTCAAAACACAGCATGGAGGCTCCTGTGAGGCAGGTGAGGGGAGGTAGGCAGAGGCTGGAGAGGGAGGCAGAGGCCAGAGCGCGCAAGGCTGCAGGGGCCCCGGTGAGCAGCTCAGATTTTATTCTAAGTGGAACGGGAGACCTTGTTGGATCTTGAGCAGCTGTGTAAAGGGTAGAAAGAGAAGACACGGAGTCGCTACTCTAATCCTCCTCCCTCCAGAATGGTCGAACAGAGGAGGTTGAAATCAAGCTTATCCCAGGCCCCAGTGTCCTACTGACCTATACCTGCTGGGTAGCCTGGGGAGCTTGGGGACCACTACAGATGAGACCATCATTTTATGTGCAGGGATTAGAGCCTCCCCTCCCAACCCCCTTTCTCCTTCTACTCAGTGGGGGTTAGAGAGTTAATCAGAGTGCCCAGGGTTTAGGTAACCACTACTTCCTCCTCCCTTAAGGAAGAGTGCAGTTGACACTGCCGTGCACAGACCCTGGGGCAGAGCCCTGGAACCTGCTGGCCCAGCCTCCATGCCACCACCTACTCCACTGCTTCTGTTAATTCAAAATGGGGCAAAGACCACCCTGAGAGAAATTCCCAATGGACAGATCCTTCTCCTCTTTTCCTGACCTGACTGCTCTTTGTCAAGTTAAGGGTGGCGACAGCGGGAAAGAAGAGGCTGGCCTTCTTTGCGTCTGGCCACTGCTATTGATTCTCCCTCCTCTGGTCAGAAGTCCTGTGCATATAGTGGGGGCTCCCAATGCTCCAGTAATCGACAGCAAGAGTAAATACAGGCAGATGCCGGCTGTTCCCAGAGTACTCTGAAAGCTTCTCACACTCGGCTTGAAAAGAAACATTTTCTGGGATTGATTCCGGACATGTGACTCTATAAGCATCAGGATTCCAGCTGAGAAGGAACAAGGAAAGAGCTAGGACAAGGAGGTTCTTCCCTCAAAGATGTGATGGAAGAAGGTTTCTTTATGATTTCTTAAGAAGCTCTGGACCCCAGTTTCCAACAACGGCATCTAATTCCAGTTTCTGTGGTTGAATGATCCTCTACAAAGAGTATTGATTTATGAATTGATGTGAGAGTCAAAGATCTACCTAGCAGGGGTTCTCCAGTGATTTGTCTCTGTCCTTGGCTTTGTCCTATAAAACATCTACTTCATCAGCTTGAATAGAAACACACCATTAAAGTTTACAGTTGAACCCAAAATTGGGGGGTGATGTGAGGTAGGGAAAAACTACTCAGCCAACCAGATAACCTTGGGCAATTTGCTTATCCACACTGAGCTGTAGTTTTCACATATGTAAGATGATGTAATAAATCCTGCATCTTTAATTTGTTCTGAGGATTAACTGAGATGCCCTACACAAAGCACCCATCCCAATGGCTGGCACAAAGGGCACAATAAATAGCAGTAATTTCCTTCCCTGAGTTATGTCATCTGCAAAATGGGGAATAAATGTCATTAAATGTGAAACCCAATTGACTCTGGAAAGGAAAACTTAGCTGTTGTATAGCTACCGCAGATTAGACCAGAATCAAGTAAATGAACATTAATAAGCCATGCAATTAAAAACTAATAACAGCACAGAGAATACAAACTTGATAACAATCCCAATGAAAAAGACCCAAGAGTTTTAATTAGCCACAAGCTCAGTTTGAAGCAAGAATGGGACATAGTTACCATGAGAAGCTTATGCAATTGTAGATTACATAATGATAATAATTAACATATATTGAAATTTACTATGTCCCAAGTGATACTTTTAAGTATTGTACTTTACTCATTTAATGCTGCCAATGACCCTATTAGCTGCTACTTCTATCACCAATTTATAGATGGCAAAACTGAAGCAGAGAGAAGTTAAGTAAATTGTCTGTGGTCACAGAGCTTATTATTAGCAGAGCTGGGGTGGAAATAGCAGAGCTGTGCACACTAAAGACCACATCTAGAGTTACTGGTTAGTTCTGTGTACCTTGTCAAATGCAGCCACATTGTCCCTAACCAGATGCCGCCTCAGCCTTCAACTGTTCTATGTCAACAGGTTAGGAGGGAGAGGTTAGGGATGGCATAGTTTAGAATTAAGTCACCCACCTAGACCCAGTCTCTAAAGGCTAAGCCATGACATCAAGATGTTCACATTGCCCTTCAGATCATCTTATTGCTTATCAGGCAAGTGGCCCTGTGCTTTATGGAAGGGTCTTGAGGTCTTGCCCCTGTCACATCTCTTTCTCCTCTCTTCTCTCTCAGTCCATTTGACTGAGCCTCATAAGTTGATGGCTACCTGCCAATTAAAAATGATGGCACTGGAAAATGAGGCAAGCTAGATATTTCTTTGAAGTCTCATACCCTCTAAAAATTCATGCAAATTTTGCACTCTCTTTCATACTATTTCTAGGTTTGTTTTAATATAAAATTAATATTTTAGGCAAATTATCACTAAGTAAAATTAATGCTCTGAGGTGATGAACCACAGTTTTCATAGAACCCCTGGCACTCTGCTGAAAAGAATTGGAAGTGTTAGTCGCTCAGTCGTGTCCAGCTCTTTGCTGCCCACCAGGCTCCTCTGTCCATGAGATTTTCTAGCCTAGAATACTGAAGTAGGTAGTCGTTCCCTTCTCCAACGGATCTTCCCAACCCAGGGATCAAACCCAGGTCTCCTGCATTGCAGCTAGATTTTTTACTCTTTACCACTGAATAAAACTGATGCTCTGGTGTGATGAACGTTTTCATAGAACCCCTGGCACACTGTTACATGTCCCCAGTCTGAAAAATTCAGACCTGCAGACACATGCTTCACAAGGAAAGATGTCCACGGTGTATCAACGGTGATAAGAGGTTACTACACAGTACGCACAGTATGATTCTATTTTTGTATCCCCTCTGGAAGGCTACCTGTACTCTAAAATGTTACCTCTGTGTTGTAAGAATATGGGTGATTTTTATCTTGCTTTTTTGCTTCTTACGTAACTTTTCTATAATAAGCAGATGTATTATCTGCGGGTGCAGAGTATGGGGTTTTGTGGTGGTGGGTTTTTTTTTTTCAAGGCAAGGGGGTAATTAGTTTGTCTTTTTAAGATTTAAGAGTTCCTGATTGCCTGCATGTTTCAGACACTCGCTTCAGCAAGCTGTACCTTTCAGACTCAGATCTTTGCCTTCTGAAGCAGGGAGCCAAGTAGAACAAAACACCACACATAAGCTTAACCAGACATCTTCCCTGGGGCCTCACCTAGTTCTTTGCTCATTTTACCAGCAGCAGCCTGGACTATCCAGGATGCTCACACAAGTCCCTCTCGCCTTTGAAGTGTGTGGTGGGATGCCCAGTGCTCAATCCTAACTCTGCTTCCCCTATAGCAAAATGTTTCTGTCCTGCCCGCACCTCCCGACAACCAGCTCCCGCCTTCTCATCGCCAGCCTTAGTGCTGCTGGCTCACAGCTCACTGCACGTTTGGAACCCGTGACTCAGCTCTCAGCATCTTCCCCTAAGGTTGCCCCACTGCAAGTTCAGTTTCCTAGTCTTCAGTCTCTACTTCGTACTAAGGGCCCCTTCCTATCTCATTCATAATGTCATTAATCATGATTAATTATTTGTTACCCAGTTATTATGTGGCAAGTGCATAATGGCTATCCGTTTATATCTGTTATCTTTTAAATCTCATTTGTTGCTGCTGTTCAGTCCCTAAGTCTCTTCTGACTCTTTGCAACCCCAAGGACTGCAACATGCTTAGCATGTGAAATGAGCGCAATTGTAAGGTAGCCTGAACATTCTTTGGCATTGCCCTTCTTTAGGACTGGAATGAAAACTGATCTTTTCCAGTCCTATAGCCACTGGTGAGTTTTCCAAATTTGCTGACCTATTGAGTGCAGTACTTTAACAGCATCATATTTTAGGACTTTAAATAGCTCATCTGGAACTTCATCACCTCTGCTAGCTTTGTTACTAGTAATGCTTCCTAAGGCCCACTTGATGTCACACTCCAAGATGTCTGGCTCCAGGTGAGTGACCATACCATCGTGGTTATCTGGGTCATTAAAACCTCTTTTATATAGTTCTTCTGTGTATTCTTGCCATCTCTTCTTAATCTCTTCTACTTCTTTTAGGTCCTTACCATTTCTATCCTCTACCATGCCCATTCTTGCATGAAATGTTCCCTTGATAACTCCAGTTTTCTTGACGAGATCTCTAGTCTTTCCCATTCTATTGTTTTCCTCTATTTGTTTGCAGTGCTCATTTAGGAAGGCCTTCTAATCTCTCCTTGCTAGTCTCTGGAATTCTGCATTCAGTTGAGTATATCTTGCCCTTTCTCCTTTGGCTTTCACTTATTTTCTTTCCTCAGCTATGTGTAAAGCCTCCTCAGACAACCACTTTGCCTTCTTGCATTTCTTTTTCTTTGGGATGGTTTTGGTCACTGCTTTCTATACAATGTTACAAACGTCTGTAACGTCATAGTTCTTCCAGCACTCTGTGTACCAGATCTAATCCCTTCAACCTATTCATCACCTCCATTGTATAATTATAAGGGATTTGATTTAAGTCCTACCTGAATGGCCTAGTGGTTTTCCCTACTTTCTTCAATTTAAGACTGAATTTTGCAATAAGGCGCTCATGACCTGAGCCACAGTCAACTTGTTTTTGCTGACTGTATTGAGCTTCTCCATCTTTGGCTACAAAGAACATAATCAATCTGATTTCAGTACTAACTTATCTGATGATGTCCCCTAAGGTATATTTCATAGTCCTTACATCACAGGTAAAGAAATTGAGACTGAGGGTGCTTGAGTAAAGTTTAAGATCACCATTCTGATTATTGTCAACAATATCATCTCTGAGCTTAGTGTCTCAAAACAACAGTTTTATTCTGGGTGTTTACTGGGCTCATCTGGATGGTTCAGGTGGCAGCTGGAGAAGTAGCCATTTCAAAGGATTTCCTCACTACATGTATGTGGCTGATGCTGGCTATAGGCTGAGATTTCAGCTGGGCTATCAGTCAAACACCCACACTTGGCCTCTCCATATGGTCTTTCACTTAGGTCAGTGTAGGCTTTTTTAAATGGAAAATTCCAAACAGAACAAGATGGAAGTGCATGGTATTTTTATGACCTCACCTCACACAGCGTCACTTCCGTCACCTTTCATTGGTCATGGCAGTCATGAAGTTCTGCCCAGGTTCAAGGGGAGGGAACACAGACCCCACTACTTGACAAGAAGGGTGTCACCACACAGCAAGAACGTGTGGGATGGGATACACAGAGCCAACCCTCTTTGGAAATTGTAGTCTGCCACAATTACACAGCCAGTAAAATGGGTAGAGTCAGTATTGGAACCCAGCTCAGCCTACATGCAAAGCCTGTGCTCGTAAACAATGACAGTACGCTGCCAAGAGACAGTCAAAATGCCTCAAGCTCTGAGTCTGGGATACAGAGTACAACACATCAGGAAGACATTAACCAACAGGGTGTCCAGAAGGGGGAAGCCAAGGTGCTGAGGTGCCCAGAAACTGCAACATGATTTAACAAAGGCTTAAGGAGATTTAGCCTGAAGAAGATGAAACTTAAAAGTGACATCATAGCTTTCTCAAATCCACTGAAGATGAACATGCAGAAGAAGGAAGACAGATTGTGTCTTGCCTTCCCCAGTGAAGGAGGAGACAAGGAGGCAGAATCCAGTTCAGTGCAGACGACAGAGCGCTGGCTTTGGAAACTTACTGGTTTGGTGAGCAAACCAGGGTTACCTGCTGGCTGTACCTCTTAGGTAAATCACTTATCTTCTCTAGGCCTCATTTTCCACATCTGTAAAATGGAAGTAATAAAACCTACCTTACAGGGTTGCTGTGAAAATTAAAGATGATATATGTAAAGTAACCCGACATACAGTAATTACGCAGTAAATAATAGTTGCTATTTTTATTATTGTTGTCATTGTTATTCATTAGAGCTCTTCAACAATGAGATTGGCTGCCTTGCAAAACACAAGGTCCCAGAAAGGATTTTTATACTCGGCAATGTGCAGTATCTGGATGGAATGTTGGACTAAAAGCAAGGAAGCTCTGGGCCTTTGCCCACCTTGGGCTCACTGGAAATGAAGGCCAACCAGGGAGACCTCATTGTCCCTTGGATGGACTTAGCCTTGGGGCCTGCTGGGACCCTGGTAGCACTATCTAGGAGAGAACAAGAGGAAACCAGGAAGGCATTGAGCTAAGAAGGCAGCACAGGATCCTTGAGAGAGGCCCAGGTAGAGGCAGCAGAGGTCTTTGGGCAAAGACAGTGACAGAATCAGAAAGATATCAGTGGGTTCTGGAAACTGTCTAGGCCAGATCCACCTAGCCAGGCCTCCTGGGAAGTCTGTAATCCTGAGGAGAAGGATATGGTAAGAATGTTAGGAGCTCGGGCCCCAGGGAGCAAGGGTGACCTCCATGTCAGTTGCTCAGTTGTGTCGCCATGGACTGTAGCCTGCCAGGCTCCTCTGTCCATGGAGTTTTCCAGGCAAGAGTACTGGAGTGGGTTTCCATTTCCTTCTCCCAGGGATCTTCTGACCCAGGGATCAAACGCAGGTCTCCTGCATTGCAGGCAGATTCTCTACCGCTTGAGACACAAAGGAAGCCCATAAGCACAGATTAAAAATCAGGAAATGGAAACCAAGATGGAAATCAGGTCTTATATAGACTGGCAAATAACACAGGGGAAAGAGAAGGTAGGGAAGGAAAAGGGGGAAGCGGGAACTTGAAAAAAACAGACAACATGTACCACACTCACTATGTGCCAGGCATGGTTTTAAACATGCCATGAATGTCAACTCACTTAAGCAATGATCCTATAAGATATGTGCTATTATTACTCCCATCTTACGAGTGAGGAAACCAAGCTATAGAGAGGCTGTTAGTTGCCTAAGTCTCCATAGGGAGAAGCTGTCAGAGTCAGGTTTGAACCCAGGAAAGCTGCTTCCGGTGCTCTGATCTTTACCACTCTATTCTTATGCCTGTCCAGGTGCATGCACCACTTAATTTTAAGTGCACGCACATTCAGGCGTGTCCAGCTCTTTGCTGGACCCCATGGACTGTAGCCCACCAGGCTTCTCTGTGCATGGAATTTTCCAGGCAAGAATTCTGAAGTGGGTTGCCATTTCCTAATCCAGGGGATCCTCCTGATCCAGGAATTGAACCCAATTCTTTTGTGGCTCCTGCGTTGCAGGCGGACTTTTCCCACTGCGCCACCCTTAATTTTAAAGGTAATGATTATTACCTCTATTTTCAGAGGAGGAAAACAGAAGCTCAGAGGAACAGAGAAGCTTCCTCCATATCAAACAGCAAGAAGAGAACTGAGGTAGAATATTAACACAGGTCTGTCAGCTCCTGCAACTACACATAATCTTGTGATTAACAGGCACAAGTACTTAGGACCTGCCAGAGGATTAACAGCAGAAACAACTGATCCACTTCCTATAACCAGGTGATGGTCCAAAGGCTTCCTGGCCTGCCGTGGGCTGAATGGGTCAAATTTCAGGGGCGTGGGTCTCAGTGACCTTACAGGGACAATGTCCCCAAGGTTCTCTCCTCCAACCTGCCACTTCTCCCCCACAACTGCAGGCATGCCTGGGTTTGGTGTCACAGTGATAAATTCCAGTCTCTGATGGCAAAACTCCCAGGCCCCATTCCTGTCTGCCTATTAAGTGGCAAGACCTTTTCCTGACTCACCAGGGAAAACCTCAGAGGAAAAAGAAAAAAGACTGGGTTTCCAGAACATTAAACTTCCACTGCCACTGCCGCTTGCCAATCTCCCTGCTAATCACTTGGAGCAAAGAAAGCCAATGCTCACTAGTGGGAGCGGGGGTGGGGGATGTTCACTGAGTCACTGCCTGCCGACCGTCCTTGTCTCTCCAGCAGGCAGGGACCTTGGAAGGTCAGTTCATCCCTCTTCCCAACCTGGCCCAGACTCGCTTCATGCAGAGAAAGAAATCTGGCCCAGCCAAAGGGACAGTTTTCCCTCCATATTAGGTAACAAAAATATCAACCAGGGCTTATCTGAGAGCCAACTAATATTTAGTAAATATTGTCCATGTGCCAGACACTGGTCTGATTAAATTGGGCTCCAACCCTCTGTCTCCAAAGTTTATTATCAGGGGCTTAAGGACCAAGAAAGGGAGTAATACTTAGATTTGAGGGTATAAATACTGAAAACGTTTCCTGTCACCCCTACCTCCTCCACCAGATCCCCCAGCACCTTACAAAACACACATTCCTCCTGCCTTCTTTGCTGGCTTTCTTTTTCTGGGAGAGATTTTCTTGTGCAGCAACAGATTGCTCCAAAACAAAGGTTCGGTGGAGTATGGCCAGCAGTGGGTACAGTGAAAAGTTCACTGAGCTGGGTCACAGTGTGAACCTGGAACAGTCACTCAGCCTTGGTGATTTTTAGTAGTGTTATCTATATAATGGGATTATTTAAATCACCTATTTCTTAAATTATTCATGCCTTCCAATTTCTTTAAAGAAGTCTAGCTCACCACACTGGCATATATGATCAGAGCACATTTTAGAAAAAAATGCACAAAAAAAGGTATTCCTAGGGTGTGGGGAAATGGGCCCTTTTGTGCACTGCTGGTAGGAGTACAAGCTGGTACATCTTTTTTAGTGTGGGTGGGAGGGTAGCAACAAGTGTGAAAGAAAAAGCATCATACTCATCCTTTTCCTCAAAATCTTCACTACAGGAATTTTCTGTGCCTTGGAGCAGCCGTGAAGAGATACCCCACGCCCAAGGTAAGAGAAACCCAAGTAAGATGGTAGGTGTTGCAAGAGGGCATCAGAGGGCAGACACACTGAAACCATACTCACAGAAAACTAGTCAATTTAATCACACTAGGACCACAGCCTTGTCTAACTCAATGAAACTAAGCCATGCCCACGGGGCAACCCAAGACGGGAGGGTCATGGTGGAGAGGTCTGACAGAATGTGGTTCACTGGAGAAGGGAATAGCAAGCCACTTCAATATTCTTGCCTTGAGAACCCCATGAACAGTAAGAAAAGGCAAAATGATAGGATACTGAAAGAGGAACTCCCCAAGTCAGTAGGTGCCCAATATGCTACTGGAGATCAGTGGAAAAATAACTCTAGAAAGAATGAAGGGATGGAGGAAAAGCAAAAACAATACCCAGCTGTGGATGTGACTGGTGATAGAAGCGAGGTCCGATGCTGTAAAGAGCAATATTGCATAGGAACCTGGAATGTTAGGTCCATGAATCAAGGCAAATTGGAAGTGGTCAAACAAGAGATGGCAAGGGTGAATGTCGACATTCTAGGAATCAGTGAACTAAAATGGACTGGAATGGGTGAATTTAACTCAGATGACCATTATATCTACTACTGCGGGCAGGAATCCCTCAGAAGAAATGGAGTAGCCATCAAGGTTAACAAAAGAATCCGAAATGCAGTACTTGGATACAATCTCAAAAACGACAGAATGATCTCTGTTGATTTCCAAGGAAAACCATTCAATATCACGGTAATCGAAGTCTATGCCCCAACCAGTAACGCTGAAGAAGCTGAAGTTGAACGGTTCTATGAAGACCTACAAGACCTTTTAGAACTAACACCCAAAAAAGATGTCCTTTTCATTATAGGGGACTGGAATGCAAAAGTAGGAAGTCAAGAAACACCTGGAGGAACAGGCAAATTTGGCCTTGGAATGCGGAATGAAGCAGGGCAAAGACTAATAGAGTTTTGCCAAGAAAATGCACTGGTCATAGCAAACACCCTCTTCCAACAACACAACAGAAGACTCTACACATGGACATCACCAGATGGTCAACATCGAAATCAGATTGATTATATTCTCTGCAGCCAAAGATGGAGAAGCTCTATACAGTCAACAAAAACAAGACCAGGAGCTGACTGTGGCTCAGATCATGAACTCCTTATTACCAAATTCAGACTTAAATTGAAGAAAGTAGGGAAAACCACTAGACCATTCAGGTATGACCTAAATCAAATCCCTTATGATTATACAGTGGAAGTGAGAAATAGATTTAAGGGCCTAGATCTGATAGATAGAGTGCCTGATGAACTATGGAATGAGGTTCATGACATTGTACAGGAGACAGGGATCAAGACCATCCCCATGGAAAAGAAATGCAAAAAAGCAAAATGGCTGTCTGGGGAGGCCTTACAAATAGCTGAGAAAAGAAGAAAAGCAAAAAGCAAAGGAGAAAAGGAAAGATATAAGCATCTGAATGCAGAGTTCCAAAGAATAGCAAGAAGAGAGAAGAAAGCCTTTCTCAGTGATCAATGCAAAGAAATAGAGGAAAAGAACAGAATGGGAAAGACTAGAGATCTCTTCAAGAAAATTAGAAATACCAAGGGAACATTTCATGCAAAGATGGACTCGATAAAGGACAGAAATGGTATGGACCTAACAGAAGCAGAAGATATTAAGAAGAGGTGGCAAGAATACACAGAAGAACTGTACAAAAAATATCTTCATGACCCAGATAATCACGATGGTGTAATCACTCACACTCACCTAAAGCCAGACATCCTGGAATGTGAAGTCAAGTGAGCCTTAGAAAGCATCACTACAAACAAAGCTAGTGGAGGTGATGGAATTCCAGTAGAGCTATTTCAAATCCTGGAAGATGATGCTGTGAAAGTGCTGCACTCAATATGCCAGCAAATTTGAAAACTCAGCAGTGGCCACAGGACTGGAAAAGGTCAGTTTTCATTCCAATTCCAAAGAAGGGCAATGCCAAAGAATGCTCCAACTACTGCACAATTGCACTCATCTCACACGCTAGTAAAGTAATACTCAAAATTCTCCAAGCCAGGCTTCAGCAATACATGAACCTTGAACTTCCTGATGTTCAAGCTGGTTTTAGAAAAGGCAGAGGAACCAGAGATCAAATTGCCAACATCCGCTGGATCATGGAAAAAGCAAGAGAGTTCCAGAAAAACATCTATTTCTGCTTTATTGACTATGCCAAAGCCTTTGACTGTGTGGATCACAATAAACTGTGGAAAATTCTTCAAGAGATGGGAATCCCAGATCACCTGACCTGCCTCTTGAGAAATCTGTATGCAGGGCAGGAAGCAACAGTTAGAACATGGAACAACAGACTGCTTCCAAATAGGAACAAGAGTACGTCAAGGCTGTATAATCTCACCCTGCTTATTTAACTTATATGCAGAGTACATCATGAGAAACGCTAGACTGGAAGAAACACAAGCTGGAATCAAGATTGCTGGGAGAAATATCAATAACCTCAGATATGCAGGTGACACCACCCTTATGCCAGAAAGGGAAGAGGAACTAAAAAGCCTCTTGATGAAAGTGAAAGAGGAGGGTGAAAAAGTTGGCTTAAAGCTCAACATTCAGAAAACAAAGATCATGGCATCCAGTCCCATCACTTCACAGCAAATAGATGGGGAAACAGTAGAAACAGTGTCAGACTTTATTTTCTGGGGCTCCAAAATCACTGCAGATGGTGCCTGCAGCCATGAAATTAAAAGACGCTTACTCTTTGGAAGAAAAGTTATGACCAACCTAGATAGCATATTCAAAAGCAGAGACATTACTTTGGCAACTAAGGTCCATCTAGTCAAGGCTATGGTTTTTCCAGTAGTCATGTATGGATGTGAGAATTGGACTGTGAAGAAGGCTGAGCGCCGAAGAATTGATGCATTTGAACTGTGGTGTTGGAGAAGACTCTTGAGAGTCCCTTGGACTGCAAGGAGATACAACCAGTCCATTCTGAAGGAGATCAGTCCTGGGTGTTCTTTGGAGGGAATGATGCTAAAGCTGAAACTCCAGTACTTTGGCCACCTCATGCGAAGAGTTGACTCACTGGAAAAGACTCTGATGCTGGGAGGGATTAGGGGCAGGAGGAGAAGGGGACAACAGAGGATGAGATTGCTGGATGGCATCATGGACTCGATGGATGTGAATCTGAGTGAGCTCCGGGAGCTGGTGATGGACAGAGAGGCCTGGTGTGCTGCGATTCCTGGGGTCACAAAGAATCAGACATGACTGAGCAACTGAACTGAACTGAACTGAACCTTAAGGTATGTGAAAAGATACACAACATAACAATGGTCATTACAACATCATTTTATCACTTCATACCTACAAAAAGTATGTACAATAGATGTTTACAGGGAGCCCTCCTACACAATTCATCAGAACGTAAATTGGTATAGCCACTATGGAAAACAAGATGGAGGTTTCTTAAAAAACTAGAAGTAGAGTTACCATATGATCCAGCCATCCCATTCTTGGGCATATACTCAGCGAAAACTGTAATTCAGATAGAAACATGCACTTCTATGTTCATAGCAGCATTATTCACAATAAGCAAGACATGCAAGCAACCTAAATGTCCATCAGAAGATGAATAAAAAAGATGTGGTATATGTGTGTGTGTGTGTGTGTGTGTGCGTGTATGTATATGTGTGTGTGTGTGTATACACACACGCAATGGAACGGGCTTCCCAGGTGGCTCAGTGGGTAAAAAATCTGCCTGCAATGCAGGAGACACAGGAGATACCAGTTTGATCCCTGGCTTGGGAAGATCCCCTGGAAGAGGGCACGGCAACCCACTCCAGTATTCTTGCCTGGAGAATCCCATGGACAGAGCCTGGTGGGCTACAGTCAGTAGGGTTGCAAAGAGCTGGACACGACTGAGGCAACTGAGCATGCACAATGGATAATTGCGCAGCCCTAGAAAAGAATGAAATATGGATGGACCTAGAGATTATTATACTAAGTGAGGTAACTCAGAAAGAGAAAGGCAAATACCATATGATATAACTTACATGTGGAGTATAAAATATGACACAAATAAACCTACCTGTGAGACAGAAACAGACTCACAGGCTACGGTTGCCAAGGGGCGAGGTGTAGGAGAGGGATGGATATGGAGTTTGGGATTAGCAGACGGAAACTATTATATATGGGATGGATAAACAACAAGGTCCCATTGATAGCACAGGGAACTATATTCAATATCCTGTGATAAACCATAATGGAAAAGAATATAAAAAGGAATATATATAACTGAATCACTTTACTGTACAACAGAAATTATACATTGTAAATCAACTATACTTCAGTAAAAAAAAAAAAGAATAGATATTTATATTTTAAAGAACTGCCATAATAAAAAATATATAGTCAGTACCCATGCATGCATGCTTAGTGACTAAGTCATGTCCAACTCTTTGCAACCCCATGAACTATAGCCGCCAGGCTCCTTGGTCCATGGGATATTCCAGGCAAGAATTCTGGAGTGGGTTGCCATTTCCTCTCCAGGGGATCTTCCCAACCCAGCGATTGAACCCACAGCTCCTGCAGCATCTCCTGCATTGCGGGTGAATTCTTTACTGCTAAACCACCCTGGAAGCCAAGTACCAAACACCTATCTTAATATTCACCATACCTTTAAGCCTCATACCTGCCATGTCCCACCTCATGCATCTCTCTACCCCCAGTTCAGTAACCCACTACCCCAAATTTTGTGCTATTCCCTTTCTTTCCTTCTCTTTATAGTTTTGCCATACATCTACGTATCTCTTAAGAAAAGTTTTATTTTTCCTATTTTGATCTCTATTCAAACATAGTCAATTTGTATACATTGGTCCGTGATCCTAGTTTTAACTTGACTTTTAACTCCACAAATTAGATGATGATGACAGTGATTATGATGTTTAGCCTTGTTTTATACAGTCAGTATTTATTTATACATCTTCCACTTTCTTTCTTCACCATTCATTCTTGCACTTCAGATCTCCTCCTGGGATCATTCTTCTTCCATGTGTATATCTTTATAAGTTCTTTCAGCAAGCAAGTCTCTCTGGGTAATCAACTGTATCATTTTTTTCTTTTTAAAACATTTTAAATTTGCTTTTATTTTACCCTCATGTTTAAGAGAAAATTTAGTGGTGGTAGAATTTTAGCATAATATTTTCACTTAGCACTTTAGTCTTCTGGCTTCTGTTGTTGCTATTGATAAATAACCTGTGGGTGGAATTCCCATTGCTCTGAAGGTAATCTATCTTTTCTCTCTGACTTACTTTTAGGATGCTCTCTTTTTCTTTAGTATTCTGATTTTCTACAAAATGTGAGTTTCTTTTTCTTTATCCTGTTTTGGATTCACTGGACTTTAAGCTGAGAAATAATGTCTTTTGTCAGGACTGGAAATTGTTCCGTCATTATCTTTCTTAATACTTCTCTCTCCTTTCCTCTGTCATCCTTTAATGTCCCAATTCTATCTATGTTGTATCTCCCCACTCAGTTCTTTATATCTCTTCACTCTTCCATCTCTTTGTCTTCCTACTGTATTCTAGGTCATTCTTCAGAGAAACTTCCAGGTCACTAATTCTTTCTTCTTAGCTCAATTGAGTCGAGTTTATTATCACATACATTGAGTGGTTCATTTGTATGGTTATACTTTTTTATTTTCCAAGATTGAAGGAACACCTACTCTAATATATTTAATGAAAAGATAAGTGTAATTATACTTACTGGCAAGGGAAAATGTCAGCCTAAGGACTGAGTATAAAAATTAAGTTATATAATAGTGTTCTCTTTGGATCATAGGTTGTTGGGTGATCCTTGCTTTGTCTTTCTATACTGTTTTAATTTTTTGCAATGGGAATTTATTATATTAACAAACAATTGTCTCAATGTTACTCACACTATTATGCAGATATGCAAAACATTTGTGGCTTCTTTATTTCTCTGTAACATGCTTAATTGTGCTTCTAGAAACTCCATCCTAGTGGGAATTAGAGGACTAGGAGTCTGATGAACCAGACCCAGTATATGGGTCTCCCCAGATTTGCCTGGCCCTATTTGCCTCTCCCCTCTACCATGTATTCAGTGGATAGCTCTAACCACCACTGTCTCATATCCTAAAACTGCCTGCTGTCTCAGCCTTCTCCAAAGCGAGGGCTTTAGCAGATATTCTTTCGTACCTGCCATGGCAGAAACCACAGCAGCTCTGGTGCCGAGGTCTGACTCAACAAGATCCATTAAGATTCTGATTCTTCTCATCTCTTCCAGACTCAGATAAAGGGTGTGTTAGTGCTTAGTAACAAATTACTCAAAAGTTTGGGGCTTAAAGCAACTTATTATCACACATTTTTCTGTAGGTCAAGAATCGTCAAGTGGCTTAGCTAAGTGGTTCTGGCCAAGGGTCTGTCTTGAGACAGTAGTCAAGATGATGACAGGAATTGCAGTTATTGAAGGCTTGACTGGACTTCAGTGAAGTTGGAAACTGGAGGTCCACTTCCAAGATGGCTTACTCTCATGGATACTGGCAGGAGGCTTTGGATCCTCACCATGTAGGTCTCTTCATAGGCTGCTTGATTATCCTCACAACATGGAAGCTGGATTCTCCAGGAACAAGTAACAGCAAGGAGGAAGACACAATGACCTACTCTCTGAAATCATACACTGTCATCTTCACTTTATTCTCTTTGTTAGAAGCAAGTCACTAAGACTAGTGCACACTGGGAGAGGACTTGAGCGTATCACTTGAGGAGAGTATGAAAGCATTTGTGAATATATTTTTAAACTACAACAAAGGACCACAGCACAGACCCATGATCTCCTACCTCCTCAGAATCTTCCCAGAAGGACCAGTTAACACAACATCATAGTCCAGTGAGACAAATGTTGACCACCAAATATAGGAAAGAGTTAAAAACAGTAAACAAACAAACCAACCATCCACTGACTCTTTTGAGATGCGGTGGTTCCTCGCAGCTCATCTGAAAGAAGCCCCATGTGTCTCCACAACAAAATTAGTTTTCTTGTGAAGCTCAGTAATGCCTTCTCTCCTTCCCAGCCTCACTGTCCTTTTCTCCTTTATCTTTGCTACCCTAGGACAGCACTATTGAGTAAAGCTTGAACATGTAAGCTTTGTCTCAAGTTCTATGTTCTAGAAACTTCAGTCAAGTCAAGATCTCAACATAAGCATTTCTTTGAATGGTTCAGTCTCTTCAGAGTAAATGTTCAGACTTCCAGATTTCCTCCTGCAATGCTCCACCACCACCCTGACTCTTCCTTAATGATGACTAAGTAGACGGTGACATGTACATAATTTGTAGTAATGGGAAAGGTGAACTAACCTATGGTCAACACTGACCTCTGCCACTGGGTTGTTCATCTAATCTGGTTTCTATACTTCTCTGACTGACTTGTCAGGATGACCCACTAGCACCCACAGCCAAAAACCACGATTCCAGTCCTTTTTCTCCAATTACAAAGTTCTCTGCTCTGTGAACTCTTTGTTCCAATCCCAGACCTCTACTCAACTACAAACTCTCAGCATCCCAACAAATAAGAATGATTTCCATCACACCATCACCTGAATTATCTCTACCCCACTGTTTGTAAGAAAGTTCCATGATCATATTATTGGGGAAAAGGCAGTAGTGAATTTAGAAATTTTTTTCTTTCCATAAAAAACCTTACTTTCAAGACTATTCTGTTCTGATGGACTCAAAAACAGGAAGTTGCCTTTGGACATAAAGCTAAAAATGACCTCTTTGTTCTGGATGATTCCTGCCTTTCCTGAAGAACTAAAACTCATTGCTTTCATGGGTGGAGAACTCTAGGAAAACAAATTTACAATATACGGATATTCACTCAAAACACATGTTAAACATATTATCTATCCCTTTTAAGCAATTAAAGTATTTTTTCAAAAAGTACTGTCATCGACTCATTATTGAGCCCATCTCTAGCTTGCCTATTAAGGATACCCCTCTTTATCGCTTCTCAAACAAATTAAATCTAATCAAACTTATAAGCCTTTGCATAGCAAAGGAAACCATAAGCAGAACAACAACCTACAGACTAGGAGAAAATATTTGCAAATGCAACTGACAAGGGCTGAATTTCCAAAATATACAAACAGCTCATACAACTCAATAACAACAACAAAAAAAACCCAATCAAAAAATGGACCAAAGACCTAAATAGACATTTCTCCAAAGAAGACATACAGATAGCTGACAGGCACGTGAAAAGATGCTCGACATCACTAATTAGTAAACGTAAATCAAAACTACAATGAGGGGTCTTCCTTGGTGGCTCAGTGGTAAAGAATCTGCCTGCCAATGCATGAGACACGGTTCAATCCCTGGTCCAGGAAGATCCCACATGCTGCAGAGCAACCAAGCCTGTGCACCACAACTATTGAACCTGTGCTCTAGAGCCTGGGAACAGCAACTACCGAAGCCCACACTCCTCAGAGCCCGTGCTCTGCAGTAAGAGAAGCCACTGCAATGGGAAGCCCGTGCACCGCTACTCGAGAAAGCCCCCAGCAACGAAGACCCAGCATGGCCAAAATAAATAAAATTATAAAAGAACACACGACGAAATATCACCTCATACAGTCAGTATGGCCATCGTTTTCTACAAATAAATAAATGCTGGAGAGAAAAGGGAACCTTCCTACCCTGTTGGTGGGAATGTAAATTGGTGCAGCTGCTCTGGAAAATAGTATGGAGGTCCCTCAAAATAAATAAATAAATAAATATAGAGCTATATATGATCCTGCAACTCCAAATCTGGGCCTATATCCAGAGAAAACCATAGCTTTCAAAGATATATTCATCTCAGTGTTCACAGCAGCACTATTTACAATAGCCATGCCATGGAAGCAACCTAAAAGTCTACTGATGGATGAATGGATAAAGAAGGTATGGTACATATAGACAAAAGAATACTACTCAGCCAAAAACAGAATGAAATAATGCCATTTGAAGCAACACGGATGGACCTAGAGCCTGTCATACTAAGTGAAGTCAGACAGAGAAAGATAAATATCATATGATACCACTTACATGTGGAACCTAAAAAATTATACAGATGAACTGATTTACAGAACAGAAACAGATTCACAAACATAGAAAACAATATTATGGTTACCAAAGGGGAAGCGGGCAGAGATAAATTAGGAGTTTGGAATTAGCAGATACAAACTACTATATATGAAATAGATAAATAACAAAGACCTACTTATAGTACACAGAACTATATTCAAAATCCCATAATAAATTATAAAGAAAAGAATTTTTTTAAAAAGACACTCCTCTTCTTCCTCTACCTCCCAGTCCAAACACTCAATCTTCTCCCCTTAGAAAGGGCAGCTCAGTTTGGACTCATTTCCCTGGTTTTGAACTCAGCAGTCCTTCCAGGATGTGAGCTCCTATACTTACTCCTTTGACCCAGAATAAGAAAGAGCTCTCGCAAATGCGATTGTCTTACCTCACAGTCAGGAAAGAGAGATCAAACACAAGGATTTTTAAGACATGAAAAGAAAAGATGGATGTGAAGTCACTTTGTCAACTGTAAAGCACTATAAAAATATCAAGTATTATCTCATGAAGGAAGACTTCTTAAATAGCTGCGAAGAGTACTTCTTCTAATGTTGCCTCTAGATAGTCTTTTGAATGATGACACTTGTCCCAGGGGCCAGGAAGGATAAAGTCACTATTAGGAGTGAGGCTTCTTTAAACCACTGATTAGAAAGGATGGCGCAAGAGGGGGCACCTGTGGAGAGTCATTTCCAGATGCATCTCATCTGGCTGGACACACTGGCTTCAGGCGTCCACTGAAAGTGGACACACTGCGGAAGTATTAGAGAAGCCTAGGGAAGGAATCCAGGGAGGTCCAAGTCACAATATTGAGATGGTGGCAGAACCCCAAAACCTTCAGGCAGACCACTTCTGCAGTCGTGGACAGAGATCCGCCCAGGCCACTGTCCAAATCCACTCGGCTGGGCAGAAGAAGAACTGATTTATGTCTCCAGCAGGTATGCCAGAGAAAATTCAAATTGATCAAAAATTAAATATTCATAGGACATTATTCATTAAGATTCATCTCACCGAATGGATGAAATGAGGCAAGGGAAGAAATTAGCTTGCTTGAGAGTGTCAAAGTGATTATGTGATTAAATTGCAATTTATAATTTCTTCTTCAAAAAAGCCTTACTTCTTGATTTGTATTTTTTCCTCCTTACTGTGCCCCGCTGTTTTCTAGGCCTGAGCCAAGGTCACTCAGGGTTAATCGGTGATGGGAAGGCTCCAAACACAGTGCCTGGTCTCCATCCTTCACTCCTTCCCACTGCTGACTTCAGGAGAGGGCCTTCACCCAATGTTGCTCTTAATGCTGAGAACAGGGCCTCCGGAACAAGAGGCCCACTGACAGCCCCCACAGAGAAAACCAGACAAATCCCTACAGGACCACTTGGTTGGACTGTTTCCAGGCTTAGGCCACTGTCTCCTTTTCCTCTATGAGGAAAAAAATAACTATATATATATATGCAATACAATTTTTCTGTAGATTGTCAGTGTCCCTACAGGCCATACCTAGATGACCACCCTCCATATTTTCCCAGAAGGAGGTGTCTTTCTTGTACTCTTGGCTCCCCCTCCTGAACTTGATGTGGAGTTACACAGAGCCTCCTTGAGGCAAAGTCAGGGTCAGGTGATGGCTTGGCAAAGCTCACCCACTGAGACTCCATCACTGAAGGCTAACAAGCCTGTTCCTTAGCGCCTACCAACAAAGGTCCTCAGGGAAGTAACCAGAATTCAAGAACCCAGCAGTCCAGGGACAAGAGAATAGGTATACCCACCTGGTGGGCTGCTGTCTATGGGGTCGCACAGAGTCGGACACGACTGAAGCGACTTAGCAGCAGCAGCAGCAGGAAACCCACCCCGTTCAGCTGGTGGATCCTCTCTGCCACAATCCCCCATCTGGCGAGCCTGAACCCAGTGAAGAACCAGGGATGCTCCATCTTGTCACACGGAGATCAGGCAGCTTTAGTTCCCTAGCTAAAGAGCCTTCTCCAGAGCCCTCAGGATCCTGAGCATGCAGCCACCTTAGGAGGCACAGGTGGGCCTGAGGATCAGCAAGATCCAGATGGAGCCCCACTTCTATCTGCTCCTTTCATTGTGCTTCTGGGTGTGATTTCACTCCAGGAAAGGGTTTCGCTGCTAAAATAATTTTAAATCACTGAATTAGATGACCTCTCCTGAGCCCCTTCCAGACCAGAAGCTTCTGACTCTCCAACTTTAGTGGTATAGAAACAAGATGTACTCTGAGCTAGACAAAGTCTCCATTTTCTCCCCTTACCTCTCGCTTTGAGAAAAGCTGCAATCTGTCTGTCTGTCTTCCTTTCTAGAAGCCGGAGTCTAGCCAAGATGCTCTGTATGGGTATGGAGGCAGACAGCTAACTGGGTTTATCTCACTGTCTCTGTCTTCTCCCATTTTGGCCTCTCACTGTCTCTATCGTTCTGTGTCTCTCTACTGCTACTGCCCAGAAAAGATTTAGAGGCTGGCTCCAGCAGCTGAGAAGGGTGGTATTAATTCCAAGCTTGTTTCCAAACACCACAGAGGCCTGCCCAGGTTAATTAGTTGTGCCGGCTTTTCTTCAAGTGAGTGAGCCGGCAGAGTTTTTTATAGCTCTGTCACTGAGGTTATTTGTTCATCTTCTGTTTTATTTGGAAATGCGTTCATCTGACAATAAATAACATCCGCCATGACTAAGGACGATAAACACAGTGAGCAACTCCTCCAGGGGTTTGAGGGGTCACAGTCAGAAGACTGCAAGGCCTAGTCTCCCTACCTGGAGGTATTTCCAGGCCCTTGGAGAGGCAGGGAGGATATGCTAGAGGAAGAGGCAGAACCAAGAGATGTGGACATGGCTACCGGTGAAAAAGAAATACCACCAGTGAGCAGAGCCCTCAGCAAGGGAGCAGGGCCCTGAAAGTCTCAGGTAAAAGACACTGAGGATGGGCATGCCTCATGGCAGAGTGAAGGAAGACGATTTGGTTCCAGGCCCCAGTTCCAGCACCTATGACCTGTGTGAACTCAGGCAAGTGTCTAGTCTCCATGCTTCAGTTTTCTCACCCTTAAAATGAGAAAGATAATAATAACTTTCTACTCAGAGTGGTTACCTAGGAGACAATGGAAGTAAATGTGCTCCACAAACAAAAGAGATTCTCTTTTTTAGATGAAAAGAATTGCTCAGGTAGACAGTCTTGGAGTTTGTGTTCAGGACCCTAGGCCTCCCTGGGAAAAAATTAATCTGAAAATACTAGAGAAGGGATTTGATGAGGCAGTTTCAGCCTTCCGTCCAAAGGATCTGTGCCGATGACTTCAAGGTGACCACAGAGTTTGGCCCATTTACAAGTTGACTGAAATCTTACCATGGCTAGTTCAGCTCTTGCACAAGCCCCAACTGGGCAAATTCTGTTAATCCAAACAAAATTACCATGGGAAATACTTCACACTGATCTACAGGTAGTTACTTAGGATTTTAGGGGTGATACAAGGGAAAGGGGACAGAAGAACCACAGTTTAAAACCAATTAGGCAGAACAGAATATTGGTAGAGGGTATTAGCTTGGGATTTAAATCACCTGTTTATATCACTTTAAGCCTATAAACCTTAGAGAAGCTATTTAACATTTTTACCTCCTTTTAGTTTTCTCATCTATAAAATGGGCATAATAATAGCACCTAGCTCCTTGGATTGTGGTGTGAAGACTGAATGCGATGAAGTAGGTGGCATGCTTAGGATAGTAGATGGCATATGGCAAGGGTTCAATAAACACTAGCTACCCTCATAACACATAAAATTAGGCAAGACACAGATAACTGATCTATTCACTCACACATGTATGCGCTTATTTTTACCAGTTGAGAACCTGGGTACACAATAAAAAAAGTTCAATCTGATGAGGTTTAATCAAGGAATGCTTCCAAGAAGACTAACCTCACACAGTAAGGAGAAGAGACAGGATATTCTTGGGTACTGCTGGGCAGATCCTCATGTATTTTCCCATTAACGCTTGAATCGTAGCCAAGGTTATGAGAGCCAGGTCACCCACAGAGAGCTAGCAGCAAGCTGCCGGCAGATGGAGCCAGCCACCTCCACGTGGAGCTGATGGAGGCACTGTGTGTGTGCCAAGCCCCTTCAGCCCACCCCATGGACTGTGCAGCCCGCCAGACTTCTCTATCAATGGAATTCTCCAGGCAAGAGTGCTGAAGTGGGTTGCCATTTTCTTCTCCAGATGGAGGCACCAGAAACCCTCAAATCAAGCAGCACCCAGCTCACCTCCAGTCAGGATAGGAAAGGACCAAGAGACAAGGAGAGAGGGCCTGTGGGGACAGGTTAGGCCTTCCTCTCCCCTGTGGGGAAGAGATGGCTTCTCTGCCCCATTGCAAACGGAAAGAGGATGCACAGCCCCACCGTGCCTCACAGGCTCAGAGCATTGCCAAAGAGTCCTTTGAGTCCAGGAGCCAAGCACTGCAGCCTCATGCTCTGTTTTTTTCCTCCCCTTCACTGAGAGAAAAAGAGCAGAGCTCTTGACATTCACACCCTGAGGTCTAGGATCATACTTGAGTGTAAAGACTGGTGCCTGTAGATTATGAAAGCAAGGTAGGCCCACTGCCGTAGCCTACCCAGCAGACTTGGTACAGCATGAACGGGAAGAAGACGGCGGGCAGCTCTCCCATCCTAGGTCCAGGCGGCCTTGAAGACAACAGCCACCCCAGCAGGCCCTGTAACTGCATGTGGAAATGCACAAAAGTCAGTTCTAGGGCAGAAACCAGAGGTTTACCCAGGTTGGGCTGAATCACGAGTTGGAGATCTAAGCCAGAGGATAGAGTCACTGGGGGCCTATATCACTAGTGAGACCAAAGGAAGGAGCAACTGAGGAGGCGGGGCTGGGAGGAGAGGATGGTCCTCAGAGATGGAGGAGAGGAGGGCTGGAGTGGGATCTTCAGCATCCAGCAGAACCGGAAAGAACCCAGAGGGAGTAAAGGAAGCATGACACCTCCCCTGTGCGTGCGCTCAGTCGTGTCTGACTCTTTCAGACCCCCTGGACTGTAGCCCACCAGGCTCCTCGGTCCATGGAATTTTTCAGGCAAGAATACTGGCGTGAATTGCCATTTCCTGCTCCAGGGGATCTTCCTGACCCAAGAATTGAACCCGCATCTCTGGCGTCGCCTGCATTGGCAGGTGGATTCTTTACCATTGTGCCACCTGGGAATCTCAACCTGTCCCCATAAGTCATATCAAAAGGCTTCTTCCTCCCCATCCCTCCTCCCAGCCTCAAACAGAGTCGCTGAGGCCTTGAAAAGGGTGAGAATGGGTGCCGTCAACCCAGTCCCCACTTCCCCTCCTCTGACCAAACAATCAGGGCCCACCCAGCTCTAACTGACGCTGAAGGGGAGGAGAAAGAAGAATCAAGTTTTGAATCAAGCTTGCCATGAAACTTTTAAATATTTAAAAAGACTGAATCTTAATTACCAGAATGAGACTGTTAGTAACCGAAAGTGGCTGGAAAGTTATGGAACCAGACCAAGACATCATTAAGAGAGTTGCTCCCCAGCAGGAAAGAGAGATCTGGCAGGGTATAGCCAGGGGCAGTTACTGGAAGAAATAAGATTGCTTTGTGTTTATACTCCAACAAGTTGAGGTTCCCCAGTAAATCAGGCCCAATCACCTGAACAGAGGAAGTAAACGGACGTTGGAGACCTGTGTCCCTGTGGTCAGGACACCCTGAGGATGGATACTGACTCCCACAGAACACATCCTGCTCTTTCCCATGCAAGTTCTGTCCCACCTCCCAGGGCAGAGACCTTAAGTGAAGAAGGGGAAATCTGTCCTCAAGCTTTTAATGAGGCTCTTAGAGGAACATGATGGTTTCTTCTTAGAGGAATCACCAATGGAATGTGCTTGCAGGCAGCTGAAAAAGATGGTGCAATTTGCTTATTTCTGGTGCATTCCAGGAAGCATTACCTCTGCCTCACACTAGCATCTTCCAGTGGTCCCCACCTGGGACAGCCAACAGCCACAGAGGTCTTTGACTTTCCAGACTGAGAAAGACAGAACAGGAACAAGTCAAAGGACACAACCAGCCCTGGGACACAGAGGCAACACCTCCAGAGGGTCAGAAAACTGCCAGAGGGGGCTTGATTCCCTAGTGGAAAATGAGAGGAAACAAAGTTTATAAAGAGAATGGGAACTGATTCATGGAACAGGATGTTCCCTTGGCTAATTTCCATCTGGGGGAAAGGGAGGAACATTACAGAATGCCTGGGCTGTATCAGGCACCATGTTCATCCTTGTCTTGTTTGATACCCCCATATTCACAGCCATGTAAGGAAGGCCTTCTCTCCATTTTGCACCCGGAGGCAGAGTGGTTGCCTAAGGTTACATGTTGCTGAGATTTGAATGTCAGGTCGGTCTGTGTAGCATACATGGAGATTTACTGCCTTTATTGCCCCTTCAGTAGAGGGTTTGCTGTCCTGATGCCAAGAGTGTTGGTTCTAGTGGCCCCAGCAGTTAAGCCACAGTCATGCTTTTCTCAAGTACGGCCACCAGCCAATGGATGAGCAAGATGGTGGTACACAAGCCTATCCCTTTCTACCAGCATGGAACTCCTCTAACAGGCAGTTTTGCTCCAGGGTGCCCTATTGGGCTGACAGAAGCATTATCAGTTTTGCTTCACAGACTGAGACCTCCTCCTGGCCAAACCTGCTTTCTGTCTTTTCCTTTAAGACGTCTTATTCCCCTTTTGTACTCTTAACTCTATTTTAGCATCTGGTTCCTAGAGAACCCAGCTGGAACTCCCAGTTCAGTTCAGTCACTCAGTCGTGTCCGACTCTTTGCGACCCCATGAATCGCAGCACGCCAGGCCTCCCTGTCCATCACCATCTCCTGGAGTTCACTCAGACTCACGTTGATCGAGTCCGTGATGCCATCCAGCCATCTCATCCTCAGTCGTCCCCTTCTCCTCCTGCCCCCAATCCCTCCCAGCATCAGAGTCTTTTCCAGTGAGTCAACTCTTCACATGAGGTGGCCAAAGTACTGGAGCTTCAGCTTTAGCATCATTCCCTCCAAAGAATACCCAGGACTGATCTCCTTCAGAATGGACTGGTTGGATCTCCTTGCAGTCCAAGGGACTCTCAAGAGTCTTCTCCAACACCACAGTTCAAAAGCATCAATTCTTCGGCACTCAGCCTTCTTCACAGTCCAACTCTCACATCCATATATGACCACAGGAAAAACCATAGCCTTGACTAGATGGACCTTAGTCGGCAAACTAATGTCTCTGCTTTTGAATATACTATCTAAGTTGGTCATAACTTTTCTTCCAAGGAGTAAGCGTCTTTTAACTTCCTGGCTGCAGTCACCATCTGCAGTGATTTTGGAGCCCCCCCAAAAAAAGTCTGACACTGTTTCTACTGTTTACCCATCTATTTCCCACGAAGTGATGGGAACTCCCAACAGTCTGACTATTAAGCTCCTGCTCATTCTAACACCTTATCCTCACTTTCACTCACCTTGTAACATTGCTGCAGCCCAGAAAATAACTTCCTATTGGTAGCTTAGTTTCACCCATTTCAGAGGAAAGCTACTAACGTTTAAGGATTAGAGGAGTTCCCAAACAGTTACCCTTGACTATTAGGTATTCAATAAAATCGGTGACTAACATTCGACCATACTTTGAACTCTTAAGTCCAAGTAAACAGTTGCCCTTACTTTCTCCATTTCTCCCATATCAATTCCAACCCTTTATTTGCCACAAAATGTGATTGAGATACAATTTTATTATATGTTGTGGTTAATGAGAATGCTTTATGATTCCTATCTTTCATTTAAAAGACAGGTGAGCACAAGCAAAAAGAAAAAATGTACTTCATCAAATTATATATATATACCAAAACAGACAAAGACATTACCCATTATATTTAATTGTGAGAAACTTGAACTCTTCCCACTAAAATCAGAAAGTAAGGAGACCCCTCTCAACCATTGCTTTTCAACACTGTGTAGGGAAGTATTGCTTAATGCAGTAAGACAAGAAAAGAAAAGGTATACATTTGGGGAAGGAAGAAATAAAACTGTTCTTGTTCACAGATAGCATGATCATCTATGTAGAAAAATCTGAATGATCTGACCAAAAAAAAAAAAAAAAAAACCCTTCTGGAACTAATTAGTAATTACAGCAAGGTTGCAGGATACAAAGTTCGTATGTAAGAGTCAGCCACTTTTCTATATACCAGGAATGAACAAGTAGAATTTGACATTAAAAACATGATGTATTTACATCAGCACCGCCCAAAAATGAGATTCTTAGGTATACAAGCATTACCAAAAGGGTGTGTGTGGGGTCTCACTGCTTGCCACTCAAAAGTCAAAAAACAGGCCAGGTTGGTGGAAAGCAGTTTGCTTTATTTCAGATGCTGGCAACTGGGGTGGGAGGGTGGTGGACATCTGTCCAAAGGCCAAGCAGGGAGTGAGAACGTTTATAGACAGAGTTGGGGGCGGAGGACAGTTACATCCAGAAAAGGCATAGTCATCTCTAACAGTCATCTTCAAATTTGTCATCAGTAGTCTGAGCAGCACCACCTTGACTGTTTTAGGTGCAGTTAACCTTCAGCTGCAGGGCCCATTTGTTCCCATTTCTTTGCGTCCAGTTCTCGGGATTGTGGCAGCTCATGTCCTGGGTATAGTTTGGTCATCGTGTAGTTAATTTCTCCACCTGGTGTTTGGGTATCTGGCAGACAGCCCACAGGATATGGCTCAGAATATTATCTTTAGCCCTTGAGAAAGAATTACAGACTCTTGACTGTGCTTAAGGACTACATTGTTATTATTTAGTCTCCTTTGACTGTTTGCCCATTTCTCACTTCTCTGATTAAACTTATTCTTTGACAAAAGTTTTCCACAGACAAAAGGCCAGCAGAGGACATGGGGTGGGGGGACAGTAGGGTGCTGCTCCATTTCACAGGTGCATAGATCTATAAAGGGAAACTACAAAACTCAGGTGAAAAATATCGAAGAAAATTTGAATAAATGGAGAGTTCCATTTACTTAATAAATCCCATTTTCATGAGTAGGAAGACAATACTGTTAGGATATTAGTTCTTTCCAATTTGATCTACTGATTCAATGTCATCCCAATCATAATGCTAGCAATTATTTTGTGGTGTTGACAAACTAATCACAAAAGTTATATGGAGAGGCAGAAGACCCAGAATGGCTAACACAACACTGAAGGAGAAGAATAAATCAAAGGACTAATATTACCTGACTTCAAGGCTTCTCAAAGCTACACTAACCAAGACAGTGTGGCCCTAACAACAACAACAAAAAAGACACATCCATGGAACACAATGAAAAGCCCAGAAATACACCCACAAAAATATGGTCAACTAATCTGTCAGAAAGCAGAGGCAATACAAGGGAGCAAATGAAGTCTTTTCAACAAATGATACTGAGACAATATGTATTCATGGGCAAAAATAATAATAATCTAGACATAGACTTTACACCCTTCACAAAAATTAACAAAAATGGATCATAGGAATGTCCCTGGCACTCCAGTGGTTAAGACTCTGCACTTCAAATGCAGAGAGTGTGAGGTCAATCCTTGGTTGAACTAGGATCCCACACACAGAGTTGTGTGGCCAAAAAGAATAGGATCATAGACCTAAATGTACAGCAAAAAACTAAAAAACTCCTAGAAGATAACATCAGAGAAAACCTATATGACCTTGGATATGGCAATGACTTTTTAGATACAGCATAAAAGGCACGATCCATGAAAGAAATAATACATATGCTGAATTTAGTTCAAAATGAAAATATCTGTCCTATGAAAGACAATGTCAAAAAAATGAGAAGGTAAGTCACAGCCTAGGAGAAAATGTCTAGGAAAAAACATATAGAGAACTGCTATCCAAAAGTACAAAGAACTCTTAAAACTCAACAGGAAAACAAATAACTTGATTACAAAATGATCCAAAGACCTGAACACACACCCTACAAAGAAGACATTCAGCTGGAAGATAAGCATATATAAAGATGCTCATGATATATCTTCAGGAAAATGCAAATTAAAACAACAAAAAGGTAACAGCACATACCTAGAATGGCCAAAAACCGAAACACTGACACCGCCAGATGCTGTCAAGGATGGAGGACAACAGCAACTCTCTTTCGTTGCTGGTGGAAATGCAAAATGGTCCTGCCACTTTGGAAGCCAGTTTGGTGGTCCTTACAAAACTAAACATACTACTACCTTACAATTTATCAATTGTGCTCCTTGGTATTTACTCAAAGGAGTTGAAAACTTATGTACATACAAAAGAAAGCTTCATACAGATGCTTATAGTATCTTTATCCATAATAGCCAACACTTAGAAGTAACCAAAATGTCTTTCAGTAGGTGAACGGATAAATAAACTGTAGTACAGCCAGACAATGAAATCTTTTTCAATGCTAAAAAGAAATGAGTTATCAAACCATGAAAAAAACACATGGAGAAACTTTAAATTCATATTACTAAGTGAAATAAGCCAATATGAAAAAGCTACATACTATACAATTCCAACTATATGACATCATAGACAAGGCAGAGCAATGCAGAGGACACCACCCTTACGGCAGAAAGGCAAGAGGAACTAAAAAGCCTCTTGATGAAAGTGAAAGAGGAGAGTGAAAAAGTTGGCTTAAAACTCAGCATTCAGAAAACGAAGATCATGGCATCTGGTCCCATCACTTCATGGCAAATAGATTTTGGGGGGCTCCAAAATCACTGCAGATGGTGATTGCAGCCAGGAAATTAAAAGACGCTTACTCCTTGGAAGAAAAGTTATGACCAACCTAGATAGCATATTCAAAAGCAGAGACATTACTTGGCCAACAAAGGTCCATCTAGTCAAGGCTATGGTTTTTTCAGTGGTCATGTATGGATGTGAGAGTTGGACTGTGAAGAAGGCTGAGTGCCGAAGATTTGATGCTTTTGAACTGGGGTGTTGGAGAAGACTCTTGAGAGTCCCTTGGACTGCAAGGAGATCCAACCAGTCCATCCTAAAGGAAATCAGTCCTGAATATTCATTGGAAAGACTGATGCGGAAGCTGAAACTCCAATACTTTGGCCACCTGATGTGAAGAACTGACTCATTGGAAAAGACCCTGATGCTGAGAAAGATTGAGGGCAGGAGGAGAAGGGGATGAGATAGTTGGATGGCATCACCAACTCAAAGGACATGAGTCTGAGTGAACTCCAGGAGTTGGTGATGGACAGGGAGGCCTGGCATGCTGCAGTCCATGGAGTCGCGAAGAGTCGGACATGACTGAGCAACTGAACTGAACTGATGGAGACAGTAGAAAGATCAGTGGTTGCCAGGGATGAGAGGTGAGGAGGGATGAATAAACGATTTTTAGGGTAGCAAAAGTACTCCATATGATATTGTCATTATATGTTTGTATAGAACAGTGAACCCTAATGCAAACTATGGACTCTGGTGATCATGATGTAACAGTATAGTTTCCTCAATTATAATATATGTACCACTCTGGTGAAGGATGTTGATAATCGGGGCAGAGTGCATTTTTGGAGGGGCAGGGAATATATGAGAACTCTGTATCTTCTTCTCAATTTTTCTATGAACCTAAAACTGTTCTGAATAAAAATGAAGTCTTTTTTTTTAAATTTAAAAAAAATTTTAACATGTACACCTGTGGTGGATTCATGTCAATCTATGCCAAAACCAATACAGAATTGTAAAGTAAAAATTAAAAATAAATAAATAAATTTAAAAAAATAAAAAATAAAAAAATAAACCTAAAAAAAAAAAAAAAAAACTTCTGAGCTTCAGGGACACTATCACTATGAAAGTGAAAATACAACCCACAAAATGGGAGAGATATTTGCAAGCACATATTGGATAAGATACTAGTATCCAAAATACATAAAGAACTCTAACAGCTCAACAATAAAAAGATAAATAATCCAATTAAAATTGGCATAAAATCTGAATAGATATTTCCCCAACAAAATTATATAGTCGATAAATATATGAAAATGTTCAACATCATTTGTCAGTAAGAAAATGTAAACCAAAACTCCAATGGCATACTACTTCACTAGAATGGTTATAATTTAAAAAGAGAGAGAGAAAGAAATAAAGGAAGAAAGAAAGGAGGGAGTGAGGAAGAAAAGAAAGAAAGAACAGTAACAAGCACTGGAGAGGATGTTGAGAAATTGGAACTCTTATGCATTGCTGCTAAGAGTGTAAAATAGTAGAGCCACTTTGGAAAATGTTTGTCAGTTTCTTAGAGATTTAAACATAAAATTACCAGATGACTGAACAATTAACCTCCTCAGCAAGAGAATGGAAAACATATTTATACAAAACCTTGGGACTTCCCCCAGTGGTCCAGTGATTAAGACTTTGAGCTTCCACTGCAGGGGGTACAGGTTCCATCCCTCGTTGGGGACCTAAGATCCCATATGTTGCATAGCAAGGCAAAAAAAAAAAAAAAAAAAAAACCTCATACACAAATGTTCATAGCAGCATTATAGCCAAAAAGAACCCAAATGCACATCAATTGAAAAATGAATAACCTAACTGTAGTATATCCATACAATGGAATACTATTTAGCTGTGAAAATGACTGAGGTATTGATATGAGCTACAACATGGATGAACCTTGAAAATGTGCTATGTGAAAAAGTCATAAACAGACTTACATTGTATATCAATTTATATATTCAGAATAAGCAACTTTTATAGAGACAGAAAGTAAATTAGTGTTTGCCAGGGGCTGGGGGGTTGGGGGTTGAGAAATGGAGACTGACTGCTTAACAAGTACAGGGTTTCTTTTTGGGGTGATGAAAATGTTCTGGAATTAGGTAGTGGCAATGGCCTACTCCAGTGTTCTTGCCTGGAGAATCCCAGGGACGGGGGAGTCTGGTGGGCTGCCGTCTATGGGGTTGCACAGTGTTGGACACGACTGAAGTAACTTAGCTGTAGCAGCAGTAGCAATGGTTGCATAACTCTATACATACACTAAAAACCACTGAAATGTGTACTTTTAAAGAGTAAGCTTTACAATATGTGAATTATAACTCCAGAAGAACCCTAAAACTGTTTGAGATTAAAAACTGTAAAACCGAAAAACAAAAAGAAAACAGAAAAAAACTTTGGGGAACCTGTAAAAGGTTTTTTAAAATGGCACTAAAAGCACAATCCATTTTTTAAAAAATTGATAAATTGGACTTTATCAAATTAAAAATTTTGATCTATGAAAGGTATTGCTAACAGGATAAAATAACAAGCCATATACTTGGAGAAACTCTTTGTAGAACATGTATCTAATAAAGGACTCGTGTCCAGAATATGTAACAAACTTTAAAAACAACAATAAGGAAACAAACAACAAATTTTTTAAATAGACTGAATATTTGAACAGAACTTCAACAAAAAGAAAAAAAATAGGCAGATGGAAAATAAGTACATGAAAAGATGCTCAACATAATTAACCATTAGGGAAATGCAAATTTAAAAATCATAAGGGTACCACCATGTATCTATTAGACTGGCTAAAATGTAAAAGATGGCCATACAAGTGTTGGTAAGGATGCAGAACAGCTGAAACTTTCATGGTTTAACCATTTTAGAAGTCTGTCTGGCAGGTTTTTGTTTTTTTTAATTAAATATATTCCTACCATACTTCAAGATAGTTCCACAAGAGAAAAGACAGAATAAGTCCATAAAAGACTTGTTTAAAAATGTTCATAGCGACTTTATTTGTAATAGCCCCAAATTGGAAACAACCCATATGCTTATCATTGGTAGAATGGAGAAATAAATGGTGTCTGTTCATACAATGGCGTATTACTTAGCAGTGACAAAGCATGAGCTATTGATACACAAAACAGTATGGATGAATCTCAAAATACTGAGTCCACCAAAAAGTTCATTTGGGTTTTTCTATAACATCTTAGCCAGCCCAATGCTTATATTCAGTGAAAGAAGTCAGACAAAAAGGGATACATATTGTATGACTGTATTTACATAAAATTTTAGAAACTGATCTATAATATCAAACTGACCTATAATAACAGAAAGCAGATTAGTGGCTGCCAGAAGCAAGAAGAGAAGGAGGCAAGAGAGGATGGAAAAGAGAGAACACAAAGGACACAAGGAAACTTTCAGTGATGGGTGTGTCCACTATCTTGACTGTGGTGATGGTTTCATGGGCACGTTAAAGCTTATAAAGGTGTGGGAGAGATAAACTAGGAGGTTGGCATTAACATGAATTAACATATATACACTCCCATATATGAAATAGATAACCAATAAGGACCTACTGTATAGCACAAGGAACTATACTCAAAATTTTATGTTAATAATAACATATAAGGGGAAAGAATCTGGAAAAATAGATATATGTGTATGTATAACAGAATTACTTTGTCATACATCTGAAACTAACACGACATTGTAAATCAACTATACTTCAAGAAAATAACTATTAGTCTTTTTAAAAACTTGTAAATTGTAAACTTTAAGTATGTGCAGTTTATCATAAGTTGATTATAACTCAGTAAAGCTAGAGAAAGAAAGAGCATTCATGAGTGAATATATAGCATATTGTACAATATCCTACACATGGGAAAAGTCCCATTTAGATTCTGCCCCCAAGACTTTAAATGCCTTAGGATGGAATGACCCCTGAAGGCCCAGAAAGCTGACCCTTTCCCAGACCCTTTATACAAAATCTTCCCTTAGAACACCCTTCCCTCACGGTGAACATCAACACATTTTTCAAGCCCAGCTAAAATCTCATCTACTCCTTGAAATTTTCCTTGTCTGCACTCTCCTAGCACCTGAGAATCCAGTCATATATCCCTTTGGTCTAGCATGTAAGACTCGTGGTTTCAACTCTTCCCCCCAATGACCACCACTTGCACTGACTGGTCATTTTACTAACACACAAATTTAATTCCAGCCAGTTGTGATGTCCCTACAGAGGAGGAGATAATGGCTGAGCCAAACCCCTACCCACATCCAGGCCTTCATAGCCCAACCCAGCTTGGCTGGCCACTGCTTTTTATAAAAGCTTTTTTTCCCTTTATGTAGAATGGACTGCCTGGAAGAAAAAAAAAAGCTATCAGCTTGTGATGGAAATGATGAGTGAGTGAAGCAGTCCAAGAAAGGCATAGTTCTTAGCCAGAAAATGGCTTTATAAATTACTTTAATCTTTTATTAAGAATCTGCAAGCATCACTTAAATATCTTAGTTGTACTTTACAGCATTTTATGGGAAGAAGTTACACACTACAGTGGCATTAACAGGATTGGAAATTTGAAAAGGCTTTGGGCCTTGTCCCTCAATAATGTCAAAAGCTCCCAGTGGCTCTGCTGAGTACTCATCACTCTGGATTATAATTATGAGTTTAGCTACCTCCCCTCTAGTCTGAGAAGTACAGTAGTCTGGAATTTAGAGCTGGATTGTCTGGGCTCAAACCTCAGTTCACCTCACAGCTGGGTGACCTTGAACAGGTTACTTAAACTCTGTGTGCCTCGATTTCTCCATCTTTAAATGGCAAGTAAAATAGTACCTGCCTAATAGAGTTGATTTAAATGATTCAGCATGACAATATATAAAAAACACTTAAGTCAGTATCTGACCCATCAAAAGGTGCTCAATAAATGTTAATAATTAATTTGAGGGTTTCCTCTGGAATTTGTCTAGTTCTCCAGTGTGCAATCAACAAGAGTTAAAAGAATGAGTGGATGACTTAGCAAGTGGGTGAGTTATGGCTCTGCCCCTTTGTTCCTGAAGGCAAAATTCTGTCTGGTATAATGGAGGTGTTTGGTTGGCTTATGCAGTATCCAGCTTGTGATGGATGTATCCAGTATCCAGCACTAACTCGGTCAGTATCCCTGTCATGTTCTCCACTGTTACCAATTTGTAACCATGAGGATCATGGTGCTATGACTGGGGAGGGGCAGGAGGAACAGAAAGGATGGTAGAGGATCCTAGCTGGCCTGTGTTCCCCATTTGACCATCATGGTAGGAAGATGAGACCTGGAATCTAACGGTCTTCAATGAGAACAGTGATGCCTTGGGATTCACCTAGCACCCTTGCCCCTCTAGAGTTTATACTCAACCCAGCACCCTGGGTGACCCTATTAAATCCTAAATTAAATCATGTCACACACCTGCACAAAACCCTCCAATGGCTCTCAATCTGATCTGGAACAAAACCCAAACTCCCATAATGGCCTACAAGGCCATACATAACTCCAACCTGCACTCTCTCGCATCTCATCTCCCACCTTGCTCCTCTCTGCACACTCCACTCCAGGCTTCTTGCTGGATACTGGCTTTCTGGCAGTCCTTCAAACACATCCAAAAGACCGCTGTTTGTGGTCTTTGCATTCTCTGTTCCCTCTGCTTGGTGTGCTTTTCCTTAGAAATTCATGGTCTACTCTCACTTCATATAGGCCTCAGCTGCACCTCTTAAGAGAGGCCTTCTCTCTCAACCTATCTAAAACTCACGTGGGACTTCCCTGGTGGTGCAGTGGTTAGGATTCCATGCTACCACTGCAGAGGGTACAGGTTCAAGCCCTGGTCAGGGATGTAGGATCCCCATGCTGCATGGCACAAACATAAATAAATAAAATTCATGAAATCAGAGACTTCATCTGTTTGCAGCATTGCTCCATCCCCAACACCTGGCCCAGTGCCTACCACACAGTACTCAATAAATACTTACTATTAGGTGAAGAAAACCCTAGGAATCCAGGTCTCTTTCTGCTTCAGTTGCCCTCCCAGAGCTTGGTCCTCCCCATACAGAAGTCTCTCTGCAGGTGTGGACCATGCCCAAAGATGGTTCCTGGACCTCCTGCAGAATAAGGTGCATTAAAGTGTACTACTGGTGGAAAAGGGAGCTGTTGGTTGGTGAAGAGACTTCGTGGTCCCTGACTGGACAAGGTGATTTGCCTTTGCTAGCATTTTCAAGAGAAGGTATAAAGTATAAGGTGTTAAAGAGACAGAAGTACGGATTACTGTGACCCATTAGCAACCGAAGAAATGGAGGGGAACAGAGACAGAAAAGAGAAAGAGAAGGAAAAACCTGAATCACTGGTGCTGTTCTTCCTGGGGTGGGACTCAAGAATATACATTTTAATAATTCCCCTGGGTGATTCATAAGTAGCCAGCTTAAGAGAGGTCCTTAAAAGGCATTTGGAGATTTACTAAAGAACAAGGCCATACATTTATAGTGGGAAAGCCATGGGCTCTCACAGCCAAGCAGACCTGGGTTCAAGTCCTGCCATCACTGCTTATCATCTCTGTAACCTTCTGCTATCATTTAACCTCTCAGATCCTAAAGTCACATGTCTAGTTAGAGTTGATAATTACATCTATTCTAACTGCACTGTTGTGATGATTAAATCACAACACATGTAATATGCTTGGAACATAGTAGATTCTTAGTAGTTTATAATGCTGTTTTTAATGGCCTCTATTTTCTGAGCGCTTACAACCTCCCTACAATGTTGGGTTGACATTCTTACCCCTCTACTCCATGGCCTCACAGAAGTGAAAACATATAGTCAAAAGGGCCAGTTCTTTGGCATATAGTAAAATCTTCAGCCCATACCTTCCCCAGAATTCCTCTTCCCTTCTCTAGAATAGATCGAGGAGCATATTTTCACTCTTAACTACCCACTGCATGCATGCTAAGTCACATAAGTCGTGTCCGACTCTTTGTGACCCTGTGGACTGTAGCCCACCAGGCTTCTCTGTCCATGGGATTCTCCAGGCAAGAATACTGGAGTGGGTCGCCGTGCTCTCCTCCATGGGATCTTCCCAACCCAGGGACTGAACCCTCATCTCTTTTGTCTCCTGCATTGGCAGGCAGATTGTTTACCACTAGCACCACCTGTTAACTAACCATTAATAATACATTTTTGTATTTTAAGTCTCTACCAAGACTGCCACATATATTTTAGGACAAAAGCTCGAGAAGGAGGTGGAACAGACCCCATGATCACTCACTTGTAGATTTCTGGCAAGTGGCCTGCGTGCATGGCTAGAATGTGGGTGTGCTAAGACTTAGGACTCCCTAATGCTGTGTACTCTCCATTAGGTTACATTCACCATCATCAAGACCTTTTGCTTTTGAGGGTAAAGAGGAAAAAAAGAGACAGGACGTTTGTATCTCCTGTTGCTTCCTGCCCCTAACCTCTGGAGTACTGGCTGGAGACTGAGAGGGCAGTCAAAGACGCTCTCCCAAGCTTGGCTGCACAGACTGCAAGGACAACTTGGAAAAGCCTCTCCCAGTCCAAGCCTCTCCAGCTCAAGGCTGGCAGCCTTCTGCAGCTCCACACCCCCACCTGCTGGACGCTGCCTTGCACAGATCCTGACCATCCACAGGATACTGTTCTCTGGGAATCCTGTACGCCAGCCCCTCCCCCCAGGTCTGCCTTGAGGGCCACAAAACAGGCTAGAATAAGGGGAAGTACCCTTATTTCTTTCCCACCTAGTATTACTCACTCAGTCATATCCAACTCTTTGCGAGTCCATGAACTGTAGCCTGTCAGACCCCTCTCTTCATGGAATTCTCCAGGCACGAGTACTGGAGTGGGTTTGCCATTCCCTTCTCCAGGGTATCTTCCCAACCCAGGCATCAAACCCTGGTCTCCTACATTGTAGGCGGATTCTTTACCAGCTGAGCCACCAGGGAAGCTTCGCTTTCCCAGTCTTACTGTAAATCTTCATCTAGGATACTGAGTGAACTCTTTATTCTCTCTAACCTTCAGTTTCTCCCAAGTGGTAACAGAGGAGGATTCACCCTGACTTTCCCGCCCTCCCGGGGTGAAATGGAATAGAGTAAGACACCCACTCTGCCAGATGGAAAGAACTGGGACTTTGGAGAGGAAAATGCTATAAATCTGAGAACTCCGAGGATAAAAGCAGCAGCATTCTCAGTAAACAAATGAAGGAACTAAGTCCCAGAAAATCAAAGTGAGCAGCTGCAGGGAACAGACTTTATTCATTCGCTCACTTATTCGATTACTCACTCAGATATATTAGTTGAGCCCCTACAATGCGCCTGGTGCTGTGAAACAGGGATAAAAACCCAGTCACTGCACTTTAAGTCTCTTTGCCGAGCCACTCATCACCTTCTTCTTTTCCTCCTCCCTGTCACTGTTTTCCTTCTGAAAATTTTTCCCTGTGTTCTTGGTAACCCTCATTCTACTGAAAACAAATTCTACATCCATAACACCCTCCAAGAACTTTCACTATATCCTCCCCCTCATTATAACTAAAACCTGGCCTTTCCCCAAGGACATTAGTTCCCTTGCAGCCCTCTTGCGTGGAGGCAGCTCCCCCACCCCCGCATGAGTTCCATTTTCCAGCCAAGAAGGGTGCACTTGGGGTCAGCAGTCTCCCGGCTGCCATCACCTCGCCGGCAGTTTCACACTGACTCTTCTACCCTCATTTAAAGCCTTCATCAGACTGAATGGCTCATTGCCCCCTACTTCTTCCCTTGCTGTCATTGACCCTGGCCCATGCCAGCTGAGGACTCTCTCTACTTACCCCCACACATCAGCTCCCACCAAGGTCCTGAGACAAATCGCTCACACCCATGCATTCGACACGCTAACCTCCCCCTAACTTTATCCTAATCACTTCAGACAACTTTCTGTGCTGCTTCCGGCCATGCTTTTCAAGGCCACAATTGGACCATTACTAGCAGGCTCCATCTCTCAAAATTTAAACTTCAGTGTCCCATTTGGACCACAATCCCTCCAACTTTATTCTGTTCCTCCCACTTCGCAACTCCCTGACCTCACTGAGTTCTAGCACTTTAACCCCTTTTTTGCCTCACAGTTTATCTTCCCTCCTCCCTCAAGCCCAGGGCTCAGTACTTGGAAAACCAAGCTGAGTGATTTCTCATCAGCCTCTTAAGCCCACTTACTCCCTTTTCCTTCTACTCCCAAAGCCTGACCCTAAGTCAATCCCACAGCTGCCTGTTCTGCCCTTAAGCCTGGACTTCTGAGTCCTGGTGAGGAAAATTGTCCACTCTGGCACACATTGGTCTTCTGGAAGGTTCTTCAAGGACCATTACAAATCTGTCTCACTCTCCCCAAGGCCTCAGCAGACAGTCTGTCCTCCTATTTCACTGAAAAATTAGAGCCAAAAACCTCCTCAGATTCTCACCCTCCTCTCATAAATGAATTCTGATGACCTGCCACATAGCCTTCCTTAGGGTCTCCAGGTCAGAGGTTGCACTCTCCCTGTTCAGAGTCAGCCTTTCTACCTGGGCCTAAATTCTCTTCTGTCCCCCGCCCCCACCACGCCTCTGAAATTTCTGTTCCCTTCTGTTATCAGCATCTCAGTCAGAGTCACTCAGGAGACAGAATGTTGTTGTTGTTCTTCAGTCACTAAGTCATATCTGACTGTTTGCAGCCCCATGGACTGCCCACACCAAGCTTCCCTGTCCTTCACTATCTCCCAGAGTTTGCACAAACTCACATCCACTGAGTTGGTGGTGCCATCCAACCATCTCATCCTCTGTCGTCCCCTTCTCCTCCTGCCTTCAATCTTTTCCAGCATCAGGGTCTTTTCCAATGAGTTTGGCTCTTCACATCAGGGGGCCATTGTATTGGAGCTTCAGCTTTAGCATCAATCCTTCCAATGAATATTCAGGGTTGATTTCCTTTAGGATTGACTGGTTTGATCTCCTTGCTGTCCAAAGGACTCTCAAGAGTCTTCTTCAACACTACAGTTCGAAAGCATCAATTCTTCAGCGCTCAGCCTTCTTCATGGTCCAACTCTCACATCCATACATGACAACAAGAGACAGAATACAAACCCTAATTTAAACAGGGGGATTTTAACTTAAAGAATTACTAGCTGTAACAAGGGTTTACCTTCTACAGAGAAAGAAAGAACTCAATAAGATACACAAATACCCAGTATGGGGAAGAGCCTCTACCTCTAGGACTGAGACAGAAAATCTGAAGAGGCCCTGCCCTCTCAGCTGATGTCTAACCTATGCTGGAAAGGGTGAGGACTTGGCCCACTGGATGGCAGAGATGTTGTGCCAACAGAACTCACCAAGAAGCCACTCTCTGGGGTACCTGAGAAAGCCATCAACATAGAAGGTCTATGCTGTAGAGCTTGCAAGGCCACCCACCACACACTGCCCAGGAAGCCATCCACAGTGCCAAAGGACATCCCTAGGAAGGTGTTGCCCTGCAAAGCTTGCTAGGAAAATACCTGTAAGGATGGTGTACTAGAAAGCCACACTCTAGTATACTGAGGAAGCTGCCCACAGGGAGGAGCCATGTGCTATTGGCTACCCTGTGTATGTGGCTGAAGACCACTCTCATAGCTGGTCACCCTATGCTGCTGTGCTCTGCCACAAGAGCCTGCAAAGAGGACACAGGAACCAGGTAGAGAAGCCCTTTCCTCCAGCTATGCCCTCCATGCCCTCTACTGACATATCTTAACCTTACACCAGCTGACAAAGGAGAAAGGCTTATATTAATGATAAGGTCCAGCTCCATCTCCACAGAGCAGGCAATGAAGAGTGTATTTGGAGCAGAGAAGCAATAGTTTGGTAAGTGACATATTAATAATTGGTATCTTCCACTTCCCTTGCTTTACCAGCTTCTTTCACTCAGCTATGAACATGTGCAAGCATTACCAACTAAACGTACACACGCGCCATCTCCAGTCACTATGCTGCCCACTAGTTATGACAATCTTTCTCACTTCCTTCTAAGCAAAGCTTCTAGAAAATACAGTCCGCACTCATTGCCTTCTCTCTTTCATATTCCTTTCACTCCTTTTTCTACTACACGCGTGCATACTGAATTGCTTCAGTAATGTCCGACTCTTTGCAACCCTGTGGAACATAGCCTACCAGGCTCTGTCCATGGGATTCTCCCGGCAAGAATACTGACCTGGCTCCAACTACCACTATCGACAGAAACTTCTACAGCCAAACTCATTGATGAAACTGAGAGGATTTTTTTTTCTTACCCTTTTTAATTTAACATCTAAGCACTTTACATTGGTTACAATTCTCTCTTTCCTTGCATTCTGTGACATTCTTTATGGTCGATTATATTATTGGCTCAAAATTTTCCCCGCTTCCAGCTTTGCCATGGTTCACTGTGGGTGGAGTATACTTCCCTGCTCCGCTTTACTGTGGGCTTGGCTGTGGACTTGCACTGGCCAGTGACATGTGAATTGAACTGACAATTGGTCCGTTCCAAAGAGAGACTCTTCTATCTGCCCTCTTGCACTCCAGCCCGCAGCCATACAAAGAAAATGCCCAAGGGAGCCTCTTCTCCATCAGCTTGAGCCCAGAATGAGAAACACATGGAGCAGACATGAACACAATCCACAGCCTGGATCTGAGCTGCTAGAGCCAACTTACAAAGCCATGAACTCGAAATAAATGTATGTTGTTCTAAGTCGTTGAGATTGTAGAATTTGGCAACGTAGCAAATGCTAGTTAATCTCTATCTAGATAAATTAAGATAAAAAGAAGCACAAATTACTAGTATCAGGAATAATGGAGGAAACCACTGAAAATTTTATAGATACTAAAATGGTGTGAAATATCTTACCATTTTATTTGTCAATTAACCTCAGTAAATCTGAAAACAGGGGATATGAAGTATGCAAACTATTTGAGAGACAAATTACTGAAAGTGTCACAAAAGAAATAGAAAATCTAAATAGTCCTTTATCTATTAAATATTGAATTTTTAGTTTAAAAACTTTCCACAAAGGAAGCACCAGGTCAAACAGCTTCACAGGAGGAAGAAATTATACCAGTCATACTCATTGTAATAGAATTCCTGGGATAGCAATAGGAGGTTGCTGTGGGGGAAGAGAGAGAATACACAGTCTGCAAAGGAGGAAGTAAAATTTTCTCTATTCACAGATGACATGATTGTGTATATAGAAATTCTTAAGGAATCTACACTTCAAAATGTGAAAACTAATAAGTGAATTGAGCAAGATTACATGACACAAGGTCAAATAGAAAAAATCAATAGTTTTTCTCTATAAAAAAATTGAAAAGAAATTTCTTTTTAATTTTAATGCCATTTAAATTAGCATCAAGACTTCTAATTCTGATCAAGATGGAGTAACAAAGACAACATTTATTCTCCTATCTGAAATAACTAAAACACTAGGCAAAATATATGAAACAACAGTTTTCAGACGCTAGGGATCAGACAGCACAGGCAGTGGTCCTTAAGAGAGACAGAAAAAAACAAAATGAGCCCTGTGACATCCTCAGCCAGTGATAGCAGGGGGTTTCCAAGTTTTAGCGCTAGAAGGGGAAACCCAGACGTAGCCCAGAAGTCTCCCTCAGTTTAGGAGATTACGCTAAGAATCCAAGACGATCGATCGATGCAGCTAGAATTCACAAGGAAGAGCATCAGCGACGAGGGAGCTGCATTGAGAGAGACTCCCAGAGATCTGCAAAGGGCCTCCCTCAAGTCTTTGGCCTAGTGCTGGTCAGTACGTTCATATGAGAAGACTACTCAAAGCTGAAGGAAAAGGAAACACCTGGAGAGAGTGAGGGTGGGGACAATCCTCAGGCTTCATCTCCCAAAAAGAATGGAAAACTCCCTAATTTACAGGTCATCAGGTAGCATATTCACAAGGGTGTTGCTTCAGTTGTGGGCAGTATTAGCTGTGGATTAAAAGCAGTTCTGGTCATGCCTAACAAAGCAAGCCTAAAAAGGACCAAATAATTTCCAAAAAACTACATCACAGAATAAAGCTCGATTATAGTTGTAGGAATACAAAAACATCCAGTACCCAACAAGGTAAAATACACAATGTCGGGAATCCAATCAAAAATTATAAGATACAAATAAGCAGGAAAATTCAATCCATAATAAAGCGAAAAATTCATCAGTGAAAACTGACATAGATGATAGAATTAGTAGACAAAGACATTACAGTTGGTAAAACTATATTCCATATGTTAAGGAAGGTAAAGGAAAGATTAAGCATATTAAGTGGAAACATGAAATATATAAAAGACTCAAATAGAACTTCTAAAGATAAAAATGAAAATGATTGAGATGAATAACAGCATATTGCTGCTGCTGCTGAGTCGCGTCAGTCGTGTCCGACTCTGTGCGACCCCATAGACGGAAGCCCACCAGGCTCCCCTGTCCCTGGGATTCTCCAGGCAAGAACACTGGAGTGGGTTGCCATTTCCTTCTCCAATGCAGGAAAGTGAAAAGTGAAAGTGAAGACACTGAAAAATTAAAGATTAGTGAACCTCAAGAGAGAGCAACAGAAAATTGTACAAAATTAACACAAAAAGAAAATAGATTTTAAAAAACCACCAGAGTATTAGTGAGACAACTTCAAATAACCTATTATATATGCAGTTTCCTTTCCCAAAGGAAAAAGACAAGAGAAGTCAGAAAAAAAATTGAAGAAATAATAACCAAAGTTTTTCAAAAATTTATGAAAATAAGTCCACAGACTCAAAAATCTCAGTGAAACTCAAGCACAAGAAATATGAATCTAAGACACTCCATAAAATTTTATCAAAGCATAAAGGGTGAAGGGATAAATTTAACAAAATATATGTAAAATTCATATATGGAAAACTAGAAAACATTATTGAGAGAAATTAAATACCTAAAGAAATCGACTGAAAGGTACAATATCACTGTCAACTCTCCCCAAAATGATAGATTCAATATAATTCCAATAAAAATCCCAGGAGGCTCTATTTTTTAGAAATTAATAAGTGATTTTAAATTTTATGTGAAGGTTCAAAGGATCTAAAATAGCCAAAACCATTACTTAAAAAGAAGTTGGAAGACTTAAATAACTTGGCTTGAAGATTTATTATAAGTATAAAAATCAAAATAATATGATATTGGCATTAAAATAGACAAATACACAAATGAAACAGACCAGAAGTAGACCCAAAGGATGGCCAAGAAGCACAAGATATTCAATCATTAGTTATCAGAAAAGCGCAAATTAAAACCACAGGTAGGTACTACTACACACTTAATAGAGTTGCTAAAAATTAAATATAGTAACAATACCAATTGTGGTAAGAGTATGGAGCATCTAGAAATCTCATATATTATTGATTAGAGAGTAAAATAACCACTCGGGAAAGAAGTAGGTAATTTCTCTTAAACATACACTAAACAATTGACAGTGAAATATATATATATATGCAAGTGAAAAAATATATATACATATATAAAATATATATACATTTTGTATGTATATATATATATATATACATACACATGCTGCTGCTGCTGCTGCTGCTGCTAAGTCGCTTCAGTCGTGTCCGACTCTGTGTGACCCCATAGACGGCAGCCCACTAGACTCCTCTATCTCTGGGATTCTCCAGGCAAGAACACTGGAGTGGGTTGCCATTTCCTTCTCCAATATATATACATATTTACACACAAAAGCTTGTACACAAATGTTCATAGCACTTCATTCATAATAGTCTCAAACTAGAAATAACTCAAATTTCCACCAACAGGTTGGTGGAAAAACAAATGATGGTATATTCATACAGTGAAATTTTACTTTAGAAATAAACAGGAACAAGTTACTGCAGCAACACTGATGAAACAGGATACAAAAAAGTAGGTACTGGGACTTTCCTGGTGGTCCAGAGGCTAAGACTCCAGGCTTCCAAGGCAGGGGACTGGGGTTCAATCCCTGGTCAAGGAATGGATCCCACAAACTACAGCTAAAGATCACCCATGCCATGGCAAATGAAAATTAAAGATCCCTTATGCCACAACTAAGACTCAGCATAGCTAAATAAATAAAGAATTTTTTAATTAAAAAAAATTTTTTTAAGTAGATACTGTGTGACTGCATTGAATGAAATTCTAAAATAGGCAAAACTAATCTATGATAATAGAAATCAGACCAGTGGTCGCTTAGAACAGGGAGTGCAGGGGAGTAACTGGGGAGGGACACAAGGGAATCTTAATATGATGGAAATATTCTATATGCTGACTGGGGTAGAGGTCCCAAGAGTGTTTACATTTGTCAAAATTTCAGCAGAACTCCCGGTTGTTTGCTGACATGGTAGTATCTGATGGTGGCGTATATCTGGGAACTGTACACTCTAAATGAGTGCATGGGTCATATGTAAATTACACCTCAATAGGTAGTTTCTTTTTAAAAGGAAATAGAAAAACAAAATATAACTAAATTCATCTCTCTCCTGATCCTCTGCTTACATTTCTGCATAGTCCTACTGAATCTTCTTTGTGAACTCTTCATTTGGTTTGCCTTTGAAATGCAGATTACCTCATGGTTCCATCCTCCAATCCATGCACTTGTCTCTTATATAAACCTAGTTAGTTCCCTCACTGCTAATGGTATGCTGCTGCTGCTAAGTCACTTCAGTCATGTCCTACTTTGTGCGACCCCATAGATGGCAGCCCACCAGGCTCCCCCGTCCCTGGGCTTCCCCCGGCAAGAACACTGGAGTGGGTTGCCATTTCCTTCTCCAATGCATGAAAGTGAAAAGTGAAAGTGAAGTCGCTCAGTCGTGTCCGCTAATGGTATAACTACCACTTATTTTATGATCATTCTCAAGTCTATATTTCTTGCACAGACTTTTCCCCAGAACCCCAGATGGGTATATCCAAATACTTAATTTAAAAATCTATATCTTAAGCTCAACATGTCCAAAACTAAGATTGTTACACATAACCTCAAGACTGCCTTCTCTACTATATTCTTTTTAAATTTATTTTACTGACATATAGTTGATTTACAATGTTGTGTTCTACTGCATGCTAATTTATTTCAGTTGTGTCCAGCTCTTTGCGAACCTACGGACTATAGCCCGCAAGGTTCTTCTGTCCACGGGGATTCTCCAGGCAAGAATACTGGAGTGGGTTACCACGCCCTCCTCCAGGGGAATCTTCTCGACCCAGGGATTGAACCCAGGTCTCTTATGTCTCCTGCATCGGCTAGTTCTTGACCACTAGCGCCACCTGGGCAGTTCTACTATATTCTTCAAATAAGGTGATACGCTGCTGGACACACAGTAAGCACTGCATATGTTAATGAATGAAAGATGGAATTACTAACAGTCAAAAACTCCTTCAGATCTCCCTCTTCTATATTAATTAAGCACACAACCAACATGTTTTGCCTAATCCTGCCTTTCCCTCCCATTGGGAAGCTAGAAAGATATAACCTTCTTCTTGGCTGACTGTGAGACACTAAGCAAATTCTCATGCTCTCGGGGCCTCATAGGCATTAAATATTAAAGGTATGCATTTGGAATCAGATAGAAGCAGATTCAAATCCCTGCCTACTGCTGATATATCTTTAGCATGTTCTTTTTATTCTTTGAATTTCACTTTCCTTATCCATGAAGGAGAAAGACTAATACCTATTCTGAGGTTGCTCTGAGTATTAAATGAAATGGAAGGTTACCTCTGCCTGGAACATAGGAAGTGTCACTAAATGTTAGTGCCTTCTCTTCCCACTCCCCACCACCACCTCCACTCTCACCTAGAGGGAGACGGAGGGAGACGAGGTGGCACACATTTCTGAATGGCACCTCCTCAGACTGACAGGCTGTATTTCAAGATAAGGAAAGATATTCTCCCCTCCCCGCTTCCTCGAGCACCACAGTCACCAAGAGAACTGTGTGCCATTGGTATTTTAGGCAAAGGCACTCATCTGCAGAGGTGCTCTTATCTCATGATGCATCTGTCAGGGAAGCTAGAAAAAGGAACGCTGTGTTTAGAAAAGATATTTCTCCCCTCCCCAGGTAAGCAGGAGAAATAATGGAATTCAAATTGGAAGGACCATGAGATAAAACTCCTGCCCACCAGGTGTTTATCCCAGTTCATAAAAACAACTACTTCAAGGTAATAAAAAAAAAAAAAAAACCTCCCTGTTGGGGAAGCAAATGGAACCACATGCTTCTGAAACAGTTTGAGAGAAAACGGCAAATTCAGGGAGCAAACAGCAAATGCATGTCAAGCAGGGTCAGCACAGAGTGCCTCACTCACAGACAAGGCTCTGGGAGAGGCTGGAGCCCCTCAGATCACACCAGCCATCAGGAGAACACAGGGACCTTCAGTCAAGTCCACAGGCCTCAGTGGGATATGGGGAGGTTCTCTCTCACTCCTGCACCCCCACCCTAAGGATTTCACTTCATTTCCGTCTCTTTAATGCTGCCCTACAAACTCTGTCCCCTAGGACACTGTCCCCCTCCTTCCTTTCCCTGTTGTCCCTGAAAATAAACACACAGGCTTTTATGGTGGGAAGAGTTTGCTAATCACTAGAAGACAATGGACAGAGAGAAACAAAACCAACAAAAATGAAGACATTGTTTACTTACCTAATGAGCCCTTGTCTGCCAGGTGACTAAACGTCCCTGTTTGCATAGGACAGTCCTGTTTACACTTGTCCTAATGTTATGATTAATAGTATCTTTTTTACTCTCAAAATTATCCATGTGTGGTCATATAGTAGAATAAGCTATTCTATTGATATGGTATTTACTCACTTTTTATCAAGCATATAAACATTAACTTATTTAACCCTGAAACCAATTCTATGAGCTAAGAAACATTTTTAAAATAACGAAGCCAAGACATAGTGAGGTTGAGCAACTTGCCAAAGGTCACACAGAGAGTCAGTGTCTGAGCCAGGATTTGAACCAAGGCAGTCTGGCTTCAATGTCCTTTTTCTGTTGTTGTTCTAGAGATGTTAGGCTTCTCTTACTTATTTTTTAAAACAACACTTTTTATTCTGTATTGCGGTATAGCCGATTAACAATGTTGTGGTAGATCCAGTGAACAGTGAAGAGACTCAGCTACATATACATCTGCATCCTTTCTCCCCCAAGCCCCCTCCCATCCAGGCTGGCATCAATGTCCTTGTTCTTAACCACAGTAGTAGGCAAGCTATAACAAAGCTTTAAGAAATCACTTGCTCTTTCATTTGATAAATATTATTCATGCCTACCATGTGCAGACACTATGTGACAAACTACAAATACCCCATGAACCAGGAAGAGTCCCTGCTTTCAAGGAACTTTTAGTAATGGGAGACACAGATACAAGTAAAAGGATGGGAGTACAGAGTGTATTGAGAACAAATAAAATGGGGTAGAGGAGAAGGCAGTGGCACCCCACTCCAGTACTCTTGCCTGGAAAATCCCATGGACCGAGGAGCCTGGTAGGCTGCAGTCCATGGGGTCGCTAAGAGTCAGACACAACTGAGCCACTTCACTTTCACTTTTCACTCTCATGCATTGGAGAAGGAAATGGCAACCCACTTCAGTGTTCTTGCCTGGAGAATCTCAGGTATGGAAGAGCCCGGTGGGCTGCCATCTATGGGGTCGCACAGAGTCAGACATGACTGAAGTGACTTAGCAGCAGCAGCAGAATGGGGTAGGGGGGGTGCGTGGTACACAGCATCTAAATCTGGCCTTAAAAGATCACAGAAAGCTTCCTGGAGGAAGTAACATCTGAGAAGAGTCCTAAGGAAAGAGTAGTTAGGTGGACTGGAAGAACCAAGAAAAGGCAGTGCAGGCAGAACAGCACAGCAAAGGGTCCTGAGGCCAAAGAGATCATGATGAAGTAAGGGAATTCAAGTAGTTCAACAGAGGTCTAATGCTGCCTGGGGCCAGGGCAGCAGCAAAAGTTGGAGCTGAAAATGCAAGTAAGCAGAGGCTGGGCCAAGAAGGGATGTCATGCTCACATTTACATTTTATCGTGAAGGTAATGGGAAACTCATGACTTTCTAGGAACTCAAGCAGTGGCGGTTTACTCACTCAGTCATGTCCAACTCTTACGACCCCATAGACTGTAGCCCACCAGGTTCCTCTGTCCATGGGATTTCCCAGGTGAGAATACTAGAGGAACTTAAGCAGAGAAGTGACCTGTTCAAATTTTCACTTTAGAAAAAAATCACTATGGTTGCCATGTAGAAACGAATTGAAGGGGGAAGAGCCAGAGCAGACACAGGAAGCCCAGACAGAAGGCTGTTTCCAGGATCCATAGCAGAGGTGAAGGCAGCTTGAACTAAGGTAGTGATAGGAAATGTGGAGAGACAGGGTGGATTAGGGAAGCAGAACAGACAATACTTCATGGTTAGTAGGATGAGGTGACTGGGAGGAAGGAAGGGTGAATGCCCTGGAGGTGACCTATCCTGTCTAAGTCTGGAGCTCGAGTCATGCATTTATTCGAGACTCATCTAAGTAGAGGTGGTAACTAAACCATCCGATTAGATGGCTCACCCAGGGCAGTGTATAAAGTGGGAGGAGAAAGAAATGGCCATGAGAAGAATGGGAAGGAGAGGCAGGAAACCAATGAAGAAAGGATGATGTCATCATAGACACTAAGGGAAGGAGAACAGTGTCTTCAGGGAGAGTTAGGGCCCAGACACAAGCACATGGTTTGCCAACAAGACGGTCACTGGAAATCTTAGGGGAGCAGCTGCACAGTGAGGCAGAGTGGAAGGTGAGGATGGGTCTCAAAAAGCCTGGCAGTAAAGGAAAGCAGAGAGTGGGGAGGTGGGAGCAGGGTTAGGCATTAAAGCAAAGCAGAGAGTGGGGAAGTGGGAGCGGGGTCAGGTCCCGGATCAGACACCCAACTCGCTGCTTTCTTGCTGAGTCCTCTCCCTCCCTAGTCCTGCCCACCAGTTCTGCTGATAAATACTAGAGGAGAGGACTTCCCTGGTGGTCCAGTGGTTAAGAATCCGCCTGCCAATGCAGGGGACCCAGGTTCAACCCCTGGCCTGGGAAGATTCCACGTGCAGTGGGGCAATCAAGCCCATGCACTCCAACTACTGAAGCCCACACGCTCTAGAGCCCTTGCTCTGCAACAAGAGAAGCCGCCACAATGAAAAGCTCGCACACCATAACTAGAGAGTATCCCCCACTCACTGCGCAACTAGAGAAAGCTCTCGTGCAGCAACGAAGACCCAGGGCAGCCAAAAATAAATTCATTTTTTAATTTTTTAAATATTATAGGAAAACAGATGGCTGTAATAGAAATAGTTAAGAAATCTCACTAAGTCTATATTACCATTCCCCTGTTTTATGGTACTAAAATCACCTAAAGAAGCCCCTCATGGGCTTCATTCCTGATGGTATTTTCTGCTCGGCTGGCAGCCATCAGGGCAGAACTAGCATTCATCTCCATTAGCATCCATGTAGGAGACCATCTGTCTCAAGTGGATTTTCATATTCCTGCTGCTGCTGCTGCTAAGTCACTTCAGTCGTGTCCGACTCTATGTGACCCCATAGATGGCAACCCACCAGGCTCCCTTGTCCCTGGGATTCTCCAGGCAAGAACACTGGAGTGGGTTGCCACTTCCTTCTCCAATGCATGAAAGTGAAAAGTGGAAGTGAAGTCACTCAGTTGTGTCCGACCCTCAGTGACCCCATGGACTGCAGCTTTCCAGGCTCCTGAGGCCACCCAAATGGGTCAGTGAATCCCTTTTAGATATTTCCTCAACTTCAAGATCATTTATTTGATTAACTCCCAGGCCCAGGCACTGTTTCCAGGAATTGAGGATTAAAAAGTGAGTAGATCATTTTACTCACTGGGTAATCATCCTAAGAGGACTTTTCAAGAGGTTCACCTGCAGTTTCTGGGCTTTCCAGGTACCTCCAAGTGTATGAACCTAGGTTTCCCCTACGAGGGTTTGCAGTGGGTTGAAATAGGTCATAAAAGCCTTTATTTCCCACCAAGGAACTCAGGATTAGTACCACAGTTGGACACTAGGAGAAATTGATTTATAGAGCACTTTTTATAAACAGTGCACTTTTTTCATTCATTCATTCAATCAATAAACATTCATAGAACACACCTACTGTGTACAAGGTACTGTGTCGAGATATCAGAGATAAGAATCATGAGCAAAATAGACGTGAGCTCTGTCCTCATGGAGCATACAAAAGGCTTGTGAAAGGCCACAGTAATCAAAATAACTGTGCAAGTGTATAATTACAAATCATAACACATGCTAGGAAGGCAAAACATTAGAACTTACTCACTCTGTTGGGCTAAGGAAACTTTCCTGATAAGGTGGCATTGAGAGAAGGTCTGAGGATGTATAGGCTTTAGGCAGAGGGTTGAAAGACCAGCCCAAGAACACAAAGTAACATTAGCGAAGACTCTGAGGGACAGAAAAGCAGCCATCATTGGAGAAAAAAATGAACTCTGACACTTGTTAAAATGGTAAAGAAGACTTCCCTCAGGACTACTTGGAAAGTGTCAAGACTATGGCAATAGGGAAGAGAGATCAGTTTCAACTCCAAAATCAAATGGAGGAAGGGATTTTTAGCCCCAAAGCAGAGTGAGCGATTCAGTGGATGGAAAATCACTAAGAGGAGACATCAAGGATGGGGGATTCTCGCTAAACTGACTTAACCGGATTCCTGCTGAAGGCAGGTCAAGGACTAAAGATCAAAGGTGAAGGATAAAGCATTTCATCAGATATGAAGCATATGGACTCACTTAGCAGGATTCTTGCTAAAACTGGGCTGTGCAGGCCCAGCAAGGCCAGAGGGTGAGAGTGAGTGACCAACGTCAAGACCTAAACTAAAGCCTGAGCAAAGTTTGATCAAGGAGAGTCTTTGTCCCCAGTTGTCCAGGGCATAGACAGCAGTGAGGAGAGTAGCACTAGATGATTCTGGAGAGAGAAGCAGGAGGCAAGTAATGAGGGTTTGGTGAACAGATCTGTCCTAAGACCACTGAACAGTTTTCATTGAGAGGAAGGGTTGTGACATGGTCAGATTGCGTTTTCTTAAGATTTGCACAGCATGCATGCTGTGTGGAGAATGGACTGGAAGGGGCAAGAATGAAGGCTAGAAGACCATTTAGAAGGCTGCTCCTGCCCTGAAGAAATGAGGTAATGGACAGACCAAGATGGTGATGGAGGTAGGAACAGAAGTTACGAAGTTAAAGTATTCAGGAGGGAAAATCGACAGGCCTTTAAAAAAAAATTGACAGCTCTTGGTGATAGATAAGTGGCAAGGAGAAAAATTATCAATAAAACTCCCGTTATCTGGCTTCTTCTTTACTACAACCCTGTGAAACACAATATTATTTCTCAATTTATAATAAGGGATTTGAAACTCAAAGTAGTTAATGACATGCCCAGGTCACACAGCTAGTACATCTGGCTCTCAAGTTACTTTCCACAGTGCTACCCAGGAGTCAAGCAGCTGTTCCTTATGGAAGGTTCTACTCTCTTTTGTGCCTTTGAAAGCGACACCTAGTTAGTACCTCGAGCACCATACTTCACTCACAATATTCCCTGTTTGGCTAAGCAGTAGGAAAATAAATGAAATTTTATCACAGAAGCTGCTGCAGTTTGAATCAGTTGACCTCCAAGGACAGTACAAATAGATTCCTCTGTTAGAGAAAATATCTTCATGGGCTTATCTGACTATGAAAATTGAGGGTCCCTTGGATAGAACTGAGATGAGAAAGGCTCGCAGTAAGTAATTAAATCACTCTGCATAACAAAGAAGAATTTTACAGCAGGTGTCTTGGCCATCATTGTAACCTTAGCACCTGGCATACCAGAGCCAGTGTATATTTTTGTTGAAACTCTGGGGTTAGGGCCCAGCAATCTGTGGTTTATCAAGACCCTCAGGTATTTCTGATATACCTTCAAATCCGAGAACCTCAAATCTTTAAAAACCTTTTTAACACTGCCCATACCATACAAGGCCCCCAAATCCTCAGTGAACAGCTGCTGCACACAACAATCTGTTGTTAGTGATGCTTTGGACAACAAAGGACAGCCATTCCAAACTTTCTGACAATGACCAGCAGCAAGGAAAGTCCAGGCCACGGTTAGAGAATCAGCTGCAGCTCAAGAGGTCCCAGGAGCAAATGCGAGACAAATGCTCAAATGTGTAATAAACACTATTTGCTTCCCAAATATTCAACCCCATTTTTTTTGGTAATAAATGGATGAATGAATGCATGTTCACCTGTGGTTATAGCTTTCCCCCACACTTAATGCATGGTTCTATACAGAGCACATCTAGCCAATCACAGCAGCACATGCCCTGCCCACAATGATTGGATTCAGACTCGAATACATGGTCTAAGCAGAACCAAGAAGACAGAGTGGGACTTTTCTCAGACTTCTGAGGACAAAGGAGATGCTCTTTCCTATTGAATATGACTGGATATGAAGCTGGAACTCCTATGTTTATTGCCAGTTGAGGAAAAAAGCACGTCTGAAAACAGAACCAACTCTACAAAAGTAAAGTTGAAAACTCCCGAGAGAGCAGCCTGGTTCTCGTAACACTTTTGAGGAGCCAGATCAAGCCTCACGTGAAGGCAGTCTAATTCTGGATGTTTTTATCAATCACATGAGCCAATAAAAACTACCTTTGCTAGTTTGGATGGAATTTCTGTCCTTTACATCTGGGGGAGTCCTGATTATGATGTAATACAGTGGGGTGAGTTATTTTATTTGGAAAGTGTAGCAACAGAAAGAAGGAGAACTTGAGTCAACTAGTTACACAAATCTACCTCCCCTCAAGACTGTGAGTACCCTGAGGTCTGGAATTGTGTGTTATTTCTTGTGGTAATGATAATAGGTACTCAAGGATAGTTTTAGAAATAAAGGGGGGACAAGAGAAAGGTAGGGTGGCAAAAAGAAAAGGAGATGAGAAATGTACAGACTCCTGCCAATGGTGCAGGTGCTCTGGGTCTCCTGGTCAATTTTTCATGGCAGACTAGACCCTGCTAGGGACCAGCAGATGTCATGTAGCAAGAAATAGGGGCAGAGACACCTCTAGCACCAGGTTCCTCCAAAGGGCTCCTCTAGGAAATTGCCTAGAAATGATGGTGCAGCCATAACCAGGTCATTATTTTTCCTACACATATTTCTCCCTTTTCTAAGCAACAAGAACCTATTCAGCCAACTCTGTAGTGCCTCAGCTGAAATAACAGACGAAAGGGAATGCGTAATTGGCTTTCATCAGATTGAAACCAGAGAGAAGCCCAGCTGAGCCGAAGCTCTGTTTATAGCGTAGCACAGAAATTATGTACTGCTTAATGTCAGGCCATGTGTGAGGAAGAAGAGGGAACAAGAGGGAAAGGAAAGACCAGCCTTCCAGCCAGCTTCAGTCCCTCTGGCAAGGCTACTCAGCCCAGCGCTTTGTCTGAGGAGCCAGAAGACACAGAAGGAGGTCTGGCCCCAAACGATTAGGAAGAAGTCACCTGGGGCAGAGGAGAAACAGGAAGGGAGACAGAAAAGGGAGCGACTGAAAGAGAGGGGAAAAAGTTAACCGTTAATGAATTGCCAACTTACCAATAAAAAACAGTAGCCAGCTGATAGCTCCTGCCCCCTGCCTGCCATGAGTCTGCATGAACACTTGGAAATAGCAACCAAAACATGAATCTCATCATACATAACATCAAGTCATCATCAGGTATGTGCTTCTCAATTATAATTTAATAATTTCAAAGATTAGAATGAAAATGAAAACTTGAGGTTCATCCAAAGGGACATACAGTATTCTTCCAGGGACCTATGACTAACCTGTACTTTGGGAATGAAGGGAGGGGTTTAAATTGACTCAACTCTTTGGAAACTTTGCTGAGTGATTTGGGAACTCCATGATTTTTCTCATCTATTTCCAGGAATTTTCTATCTGGGCTAGACTGTACCCCATTTACCTTCCCTTTTCCCCCCTCAGTGAGCTAGCTATGTGTACCCCATCCAGACCCATGAGCTTTAGGGGAACATGTGAATTCCACAGAGGATGAGGGAGACGGGACTCAGGGTCATCTGGGTACTCTTCCCAAGGCCCCTAACAGCAATCTGTTGTGTGGTTCCCAGGGACTGCCCTGTTATGTGTCTCTCCAGGCAAACTGTCCTAGGATCCAATGGCCTATGGCCTTGGATTTTTCATTGCCATCCTATGTCAGGAGGCTATCTGTGGATCTGGAGATCCAAAAACCCCACATGGCCCTAGTTTCCTGGTCCTGGGGAAGGGCTGCGAGGCAGTGCCAGTAATGGCAAGAACAGTGAATCACAGGGTGCTGGGCCCAGTCCACCTCCACCACCCACAGCTCCATGAGGCAATGGTGGAATGGAAACAGCTGGCACTAAAGACCGGAGGACCTACTCTTTGATCTCAGGCAAGCTCCTCAGTGACCCCTTTCTTAAACTACCTAAATCTCAGTGATCTCATCAATAAGTTATTATGATTTTAAGATTTGCTGGGAGGATGAAAAGAAATAATGTGTCTGGTGTGAAGTAGGCACTAAATAACTAGTCGATGTCATTATCATCATATTGTTATGTGACCTTTGGCAAGACACTTAACCTCCATGAAATTGCTTTATTTCTCTTTTTTAAGATTAATTTATTTTTGGCTGTGTCGGGTCTTAGTTGCAGCACGTGGGTCTTTTGTTGCGGCGCTCAGACTCCATAGCTGTGGCATGGGCTTAGATGCCCCACGTCATGTGTGTGGGCTCTTGGTTCCCTGACCAGGGATCAAACCTGTGTCCCGGAAGGTGGATTCTTAACCACTGGACACCAAGGAAGTCCCTGAATTTGCTTTCATGTGAAACATGAGAATAATAATTATCTCCTAAGATGATCACAAAAGAATAGATGGATTATATATGTAAGGATTACAAGGATGATACACGTAATATATGTAAAGCACCGGGTACAGTGCCTGGTACATAGGAGACCCACAATGTTAGATTTCTTTTTCTTTCCCAACCTCCCTCTGTGAAGTCCAAGGTAAGAGTTTCCTGGCTCTCTCATGGTCAAGCTGGCCCCAACACTCACCTAGAAACCAGAAGAATCTGTCCCTAAAGGGGGTTTTTCCCAACTGCTAGCCCTTGGAGCCCCCCAACCTGCTGTGCTCTCAGCTCACGCCCTTAGAAGGAAAAACCATCCAGTGAGAGGCGCTCCGCGGAGTGCCCTGAGGCAGCCAAGAGGGAAGCCGACGACTGCAGGGCTCGTCGCTCAGCACTAGGGGGAGCAATAAGATCGAGAACACAGTTAGGGCCACACCCAGAAACTTCTCAGCTTCCCCTGTGCTCTAGTCGGTCGAGTGCTCCTAAGTGAAAGAGAACCTTAATGACTACTCAGAAAGGCCTTTGTGGGAACAAGTAATGGGAGAAAATGTAGGGAGTCATGGAGACAGCACACCAGCCTTCCCACGTAAGCCTGGTCCCAGCAGAAAGAGCTCTCTCAGGCTTCTATATTGTAACCTCAGGATCCCCTCCTGGAGAAGCCAGATGGGGGCTCCTAAGGAACCAGCAGGTAGGAAGAGCCAAGCCAGCTCACTTTTCCCAGTCACTCCAACGTTCACATCTAGCTCACCCAGCATCTTAGCAAGTCTCAGTGGGTCACAGCTAGAAGGAGTCTTATAGACCCCCAGATGGTCAACCAACCCTTAGATGTTCAGCTGCAGTTCTCGAGCCCAGAGAGGAGAAAGAGCTTGAGCAAGATCTCCAAATAGTTTATCATCCCTCATAGAATTTACCAAATACTTTCATGCCGATCATCTCACTTGGATAGTCACAACCACTTGAAGGAACTGATTCCATTTAAGAAATGAGGAAACTGAGGCTCAGGTAAGTGCCAATAGCTCGCCTCTTCCCTGCTGTTTTCATTTGCCACCCACTGTTCTCTTCTCTCTTGCCTTCCCCAGAAGATTGGTATTCATCTCCAAGTATTCCAAAAATCAAATTTTAAAATATTCGTTGCATTCCCTGTCTTCCTAACCCATCTTGTATTATGGAGACATGATAGAGCATAGTAATTATGAGGGTGGACTTAGGAGTCAGATTTGAGTAAATATTCCATGTTCATCTCTTATGAATTCCATGACCATGGACCTCTTTGCGCCTCAATTTCCTTATCTGTAAAACAGGAATATTCACATCTCGCTCCTGGAATTCTTTTAAGGGTTAAATTAGATGTACTCCGAAGCATTTTCACTGTGCCTGCCATATAGTAAAGGCTTGAGAAATCCTTCTGGCATATATAATTATCATACAATTATAGAACTGAAACAATCTTTAGGAATTAGGATGCTAATTTCACGCTATTAGCAGTGAAGCTAAATGCAGTTAAGTTGGGGCTGTTACTTTGTGAAGTAATTTTGCACACAGGTTTGAATGTTTCCCATCCCTGCCCCCCCCCCAAATCCTCAGAATGTGAACTTTCTTTGAAATGAGATATTTGCAGATGTAATGAGCTAAGATGAGGTCATACTAGATTAGGATGAGTTCTAAATCCAGTATGACTGTTATCCTTAGAAGAAGAGGAGAAGACAGATAGAGACATTAAGTCACGGAGGGGGGAATGCCATGTGAAGACAGAAGCAGAGAATAACACAATTCAGCTACAAGCCAAGGATTGCCAGGAACCCTCATAAGCTAGGAGAGCAGTGTGACCCTCCATAAGCCCACTCCCACCAACACCCCTCACCAAGGAACCAACCTTGTCAAAACCTTAATTTCAAACTCCTAGCCTCCTCACTGAGAGAGAATACATCTCTGTTATTTTAAATCACCCCATTTAAGGTCAGTTGTTACAGCAGCCCTAAGAAACTACAGTTTGTGACACGGAGAACTCCAGCAGAACTCACAAATTTTTCTTTTACATTTCCAGTCTAGCCCTCTTTTACTCTATCATTGCCTCCCCCAAACCAGCAATAAACATTCATGGTACACCTTACCTAGGAAGTTTACTCATTTGGAGAAAAATTAACACACACTATACTCTTTAGTGCTTCTGACTAAATTGTTACCTGACATACAGTAGACATTTAATAAATACTACTGGCATGTTGATACAATAATAGATATAAAAATGGTATGTTGTGTTATACAACTTTAGGAAATTATTACAAACCCACTTTCTACCTCTGTACACCTGTGTGCCAGACTCTAATTTATTTACACATTTTATACATTTGAAGAATCATTGAACTTCAAATTCACAGGCTCTGGCCATGCACTAGCTCCAGGGGTGATGAATTAAAAGGATAATAATCTGAATACCCTCAGGGCTCAATCCTACGAGGCAGGGATGACCTCATTCTTGCTGGGTCCTCCCACACTCACTGAGGAAAGTCAGCAAGAGCTCAGAAAATCTGGGGAGCCGCCAGTTGCTCTGAAGGAAGTAGGTGCCAGGTCAGCCTGGGAGTAGAATGGGTAATGGTGGGTTAACAAAGGGAAGGAGGGGAGGAGGGGTGAGCTGATTCACTGGGACAACTCTTACAGTGACTCAGAAGCCAGCAGAAAATAGCCTGTTCTCCTACATCTGCCTCACTGTCGGGCAATGAGGCACTTCCTCATTGCACACCCATAAGGCAGGGCAAAAGGGCGGAGGAGGAAATGGAAATTTTCAAATTCGTGGGCCTAGTCCAGCACTTAAACTCTGTTTTTAACCATTCCAGACATTTTGTTTCAAGTGAAGTTAGTATTTGTTGAACACCTACTATGTCCCTGGCCCTTCATCTTGCCTTCCAGAACACAGGGAATGATGTCTTTCTGAAGTTCTGTATTTCCTATTTGTTACTTCAGAAGCATCTGAGCTGCTGTTGAGCCCTTCAGTACAGTCCTCTTGTCCTTCAAATATACATACAGAGGACATTCTCAAGCCAGCAGTCAATAGAGGGAGACATGGAGCCCATTTCTGTTTCTAATGCTAGTTGGAGGTCATCCAGACTCACTCTCTGAACCGGCCCTCCTCCTGAAAGCCAAGTGTATAGAGAGCAGAATATAGCACAGAGTTGGAATCCACATCCTTGTTGGAAGGTCTTTGTTTTCCATTTACTAGTTCTATGTCTTTACTTGATTTCTCTGAATTTCTCTATTCTCTGTAAAATAGGCACCAATGGTCTATCTTACAGGTTAGGAAAGATATTACATTTGTGTGCGTGTGTGTGCGTGCCTGCTCAGTTGTGTTTGACTCTTTGCGACCCCGTGGACTGTAGCCCACCAGGCTTCTCTGTCCATGAAATTCTCCAGGCAAGAATACTGGAGTGGGTAGCTGTTCCTTTTTGCAGGGGATCTTCCCGACCCAGGGATCAAATTCGTGTCTCCTGTGTGAAGATTAAATATCATTGTATGAAAATAACTTGCAGGAATGGCAACCTAGACAGCATATTAAAAAGCAGAGACATTACTTTGCCAACAAAGGTCCATCTAGTCAAAGCTATGGTCTTTTCCAGCAGTCATGTATGGATGTGAGAGTTGGACTATAAAGAAAGCTGAGCACCAAAGAATTGATGCTTTTGAACTGTGGTGTTGAAGAAGACTCTTGAGAGTCCCTTAGATAGCAAGAAGATCCAACTAGTCCATCCTAAAGGAAATCAGTCCTGAATATTCATTGGAAGGACTGATGCTGAAGCTGAAACTCCAATACTTTGTCTACCTGATGTGAACTACTGATTCATTTGAAAAGACCCTGATGCTGGGAAAGAGTGAAGGCAGAAGAAGGGGACGACAGAAGATGAGATGGTTGGATGTCATCACCAACTCGATGGACATCTGTTTGAGAAGCTCCAGGAGTTGGTGATGGACAGGGATTCCTGGCATGGGGTTGGACACAACTGAGCGACTGAACTGAATGGTATTAATAGGGCTTCCCAGGTGGCTCAGTAGTAAAGAATCCACCTGCCAATGCAAGAGACAAGGGTTTGATCTTTGGGTCGGGAAGATCCCCTGGAGGAGGAAATGGCAACACAATCCAGCATTCTTGCCAGAAAAATCCCATGGACAAAAGGAGCCTGGTGGGCTACAATCCATGCAGTTACAAAAGCGTCAGACCTGACTGAGCACTTATGCAGCAAAATGGCATTAATACTGGTTTACTTCCTTCGAACTTCCCTATGTTTGCAGACTGACTACATCCCTCCACCTGACTGCAAACTGCATGTTGGACAGAGCTGGATCTGTCTTGAGACAGTCTGCCTAGGTGAGTAGGAGGCCTCAGTACTGCTTTGCTTAATAATAATTGTTAATATTAGAAATAATATATTGAAATTAATTCATATTACTTATGCATTATAAATAATTGTAAGCATGTATTATATTTAAAGCAATGTGATTATTATTCTTTTAACCAGTTGAACTGGAATCCGTGAACGGGAAAAAGAAATCCAGAAACTTTGACCTCAGGAAGGGATGCACCCTCTCCCTTCTCTGGGTTATTTGGTGCTGGAGGGCTTGGTGCGGGGCTTCCCAGGTGGCTCAGCGGTAAAGAATCCACCTGCAATGCAGGAGATGCGGGTTCGATCTCTGGATCAGAAAGATGCCCTGGAGAAGGAAATGGCAACCCACTCCAGTATTCTTGCCTGGAAAAGTCAATGGACGGAAAAGTCCATGGACAGTAAAGCCTGGCGGACCCATTGAGTCACAAAAGAGTCGGACATGACTTAGCGACTAAACAAGGGCTTGCTGCCACCAGCGAGATCTGCATTCCTGTGTTCACGAGGGACAGACATTCCTTGCATCCTTTACTGCCCTTTGTCCCAGCAGTGCTGCGGCAGTCTACAGTACAATGGGGCCAAAGACACAAAAATTCTCATTTGGAAAACAGCGTAGAAAACACTGACACACAGAAATTTTATTCATTCGATTTCTACCTGGAAAGCAAGTCGGGTTGGAAAGCTACCGGGCGTCTCCACTCCAGGGGTTCCAGGGGCTCCAGAAGCTACTATTCTCTTCCAAATATAATGTGAAAAGAGGGGTCTCTGGGTTTTTCATCTTTGCTCCCTTGTCTCTAGCACACGCTTTGTCCCTTCCCCCCCCCAAAAAAAAAAAAAAAAAAGTGTGTCGGGGGGTAGAACAGGCAAGCCACGTTACCAGGTTTTCAACAACAGGTTTTCTAAACACCAGGGCGCACTTCATTTATTAACATTTTGGATGAAACGTTAATGCGCCCAGTCAGTCAGGACATCCGAAACCCATTCCTGAGCTTCCCGTACAACGAGGGTACACACGAAGCACTCGCCACCATCTGGTCCCGAAAGCCCATAGAAGGTGGAAAGTTGCAAAATCCGGGCCCGGAGGGGCGCAAGCCCACCCCGAGCCCGGGCAGGAGCACTGCGCTTCCTCCCGGAAGTGACGCAAGCTCAATCCCAGCTTGGCTCTCCCCAAACAAAAGGGATCTTGGGGCCCCGGGAGGAGCCTAAATGACATTGGAGAAGCCCCTCCTCCAGCCGGCGCGGATTGGTGTCGGGGCTGGAGAGGCGAGGAAGCCATTGGCTCTGCCGAATGCCAGTGCCCCCGCCTGGCTGTTGAGGGGCGGGGCCTCGAGGGGCTGTGGATGGAGAGGGTGGCGGAGGCGGCAGGGAGAGGAACCTTGAGCGCCGGGAAAAGGTAGGAGCCGTTGGCGCCGGGGCTTGGCGGTGGCTGGGAGGCCAGGTTCTCGAAAGAAAAACAGGGGTAGGTCCGCCGGTGTCCTCCCGCCACCGTCCCAACTGCCACTCGCGCCCATCCCCTGAGGGGGCGGGGCCGTCTCCTCTACCTCCCGGTATTCCCTGAGGAGGCGGCTCCTCATCCTTCGAGGGTGCTTGCAGCTACTTATTGTCCCCCATCAATCCCAGCTTCCCAGAAGGGGCTGATTTCTTGATACCCCTCATTTAAAAGGTCCCTCACCTAGCCCCTCAACCTTGGGAGAAGGCGTACAGGTTCCCATTCTTTAGACTGCCGCCCCCGCCCCCATTTTGTACCCGTAGGAGGCCAGACATCTCTTCCAACACCTGTCCTTGCTCGCGAGGGAGGGACCAGAAGTAATTTTATCCATAAGATAAAAATCAGTGTTTTCAAAAAAAAGAGAGATGGGACGATGCAAAAATCAAAAGACCCAACCTAGACAGCCAGCTCCACGGACGAATCGGCCTTCCCCAACTTGGGTTCCTCCCATCCCCCCTTCTGTATCCTGAGCCTTCCCCCTGAATCCTCTATTCTCCTATTGAGCTGGGGCGGGGGCGGGGGGCGGTATCGGGAGCTCCTCCGCTTCGGGACTTTTTGACTCTGGAGGAGGAGAAATAGTAACCTTCCCGACCCCGCTTTGTACCTTTACTCTATTACTTGAAAGAGAATCTAACCTCAGGATTTTTTTTTTTTCTTAGGTTTGAGTTGCGTTTCATTTTTGCTTTCTATCCTATTTCTTCCTGAAAATTTGATGAAAAATCGCCTTTTAGTATTTCACAGTGAATTGAGCGTGCTGCATATCTACAGAGTTGTCGTTGTGGGTAGGAATGTAGTGTATATTGTTGGACTGTCCATAACAGCATGCTTTCAAGTGAAGCAGTACAGATAACTAAATAAAGAGCTTTAGATTAGGAATGAGTGACTTCCAGTCTAGGTGGTCTGGTCTGTTGCTCAGGGAGACTGCAGTTAACCTTGAAGGTGTAGTTCTTTTGAAACAAAAGGTAGGAAGTGTTTGAAGAAAATTCAGGTTCAGTGGTCTAGGTTTATGATTAATCTGGTCAGGTAGCCTTTGGTTACTCTCTAGCCCCTATTTTATGGTGGGTTTTTTCCTCTAGGAGAAACTGATGTGTAATATATATATGTATATATATGTATGTATATATATATATGATGTTGACTGGCTTTACAAGACCAGTATCATCTACCAAAATTCAGGGAATAAAAATTAAAAGCACATTTTAAATTTCAGAGATAAGGATTAATAAAAGCAAGGTAAACTCTAGCTATTCAGACACATGTGACTACCAAAGAGAGTCTCTATAGGGTGCTTATAAAGACCTTCATTTCAGCAGGTGCAAAATTTTGATAATTTTGGCCTAATGTAAATGCCATTGACTCCCCCATTAATCATCTGTTGCTAATGCTTTCATACATTAAAATCTGCCATATTTTTTAGCGTTGTTTCTTTTGCTTTCAATTCAAAGTCTGTCTTACTACTGTTTTCTGAAGTCAAAGATAGTAACATTGGGATTGGAGGAGTTGGAATCATGAGGGGCAATCATAAGGGCTGTCTTTTACTTTCCTGATAAGCGTCTCTGAAGGTAGACGTCATGAAGGTAATTAATTTTGAATAGTTAGGTTGGACGTTTTCAGAGCCAGTCTCCCTCTGCATAGATCCACTCAGTTACTGTTTCCAGATCTCCGATAAAAAGGCCCAGAGAAGAAACTGCGGAGGGTCTCTCCAGCACACACCAAGCATACTGCAATGGACTGGTAAGGGCCCCCCCAACAATAGCAGCAGAGAAAAACTAAAAGCAGAGCAGGAAATCCCCAAAAGATATATCTTCCTATATGAACAGAGAAAAGAAAATAAACCAACGTAAAGAGACTAAGGAAAACAAAGTTGTGGTGATTGCCAGGGCCTTTATGAGCAGAAAGGAAAAAGCAAATAATGCTCTTTGATTCCTTGGCACAACAAGCAAGATTTATTTGATACACATTTGAATTGTAGAAATCTTTAACTTTTTCGACACCTGTTTAGTAGTGTTAGATGAAGAAAAGCATCGTATGCAGAGATTTTTCTAATGTACGTGTAGTCTATCTCATTATAAAGTCTTCAGGAGGTATTAGTATGTTTTGTTTCACCTTTATACCTTTCACAGTGCCTAGTATATAGTTTGACTTAATGAGTGTTGAACTTCATTTGAAGCTGACACCTTCGGGTAGACTAGAAAGATATACTGATAAGATATGGCATATCTTGTTGGTATAAACAGTCCATTTCTTTTTGCCTGTTTTCCTGATCTAATGTCTTTTGGCGCTCCAGTATCTTCAATGACTCTAAAATACTGAATTTTGTAGTAGAAGATGTCTGCTGGTTAGATATATAATTTCGAAGTAATGAATGAAATTTGAACCAGACTTATTAATGTAATCAGTGCTAGTCTTTTAGCATTTTATTTTTCTAAAAATCTGACCTGAGAGGAATGAAGTGAATTTAGGAGAACACACTAGGAACTGTTTTTTCTTTAAAAATGGTTTCTGAGAGTTTGGTTTTGACAAATTTCTGATCTACTTCGGGATTTTTTAAAAAATGAATTTCTAAGCGATTTTATACTTTTCTAAACTAGGACCAAGTACATGATCAAGGATACACACTGTATTGGGTCACTGAATGGAATCATGCAGACTGACTGGTGGGCATAATGCACTCAGCCTACAGTGGATTTGTGTCTTGGCAGAATCAGGTTTCCAGTACTACTAGTTAAGCTGCAGAACAAGATTAGAATTTTTGACTTTTCTGAGTGGAGCAGAATGGTGTTTCTTGGGTGTTTTTAGTGAAACAGTGTTTTACTTTTTATGTGAATTAAATAATTTAATATTAAATATTCTTCTATACCTTTAGCATTTAAACACCAGTGAAGAATTCATGTCTGATTTTAGTTATTGGTTGGTTTAATTTTAAATATTTCAACATAGAGCTAAGATGCATAAGTAGGGGAAAACAAAGCTTGTACATGTCATGATCTCAGATACCTGATACAAGGATTTTTAGGCCACGGAATTGGTGTTTAGTGGCATGATACAAGAAGCAGAGATATTTTTAGAGGAAGTTTGTCCAGTCTGGTGGTTGACCCCAGGAATAGCTCATCAGCCTGTTACCAAAGGCCATTTTTTTTCTTATTTCCTGAATGTTTGCTGCTAATAGCTAAAAATTGAATCTTCCTAGTTTTAGTTCAAAGCATTTCAGTGAGAAAATAGATTATTTATGGCGAGGCAATAAAGTGTGCTAATTTACAGCACAGACTTTAAAGGCAAACCTGAGTTCAAATCCCAACTCTGTTGCTCTTTTGCTGTATGACCCAGGAGAAGGGCAGAGTTTTCTATCTTCACCATATCTCAGTTTCCTCAGCTGTGACTTAAAAATGACTTTTAGAGGCTTTTTTTAAAAAAGGATTACAGGAACATGGCATGTAGGAAGCACTCAATAATTGGTAGCTATTATTGACATTATTATTAGCACTGCACGTGAGTTAATTAATATTAAATATTCTTTTACTCCTTTATCATTTAAACAAAGGTGAAGAATTAGTATCTGATTTTAGCTATGGGTTGGTTTGGTTTTAAATATTTGACTACATAGCTGCGTTTCCTGAGTAGAGGGAAACAGAGCTTGTGTATGTCGTGATCTCAGACATCTGACAGAAGAATTTTTAGGACAGTGTGTGTGTATTTCATAATTTTGTCATGTGCATTATCTTCCTTAAACTTGTTGGCCCTGGAAAAAGAAAGGCAAGGGATTCAGCTATCTGATGTTTTCTCTCTGAATTGTCAGTTACTCCACTCCAAACTGTCTCAAGTGCCTTGACTCTCAGTGTCATATAAACAGTTTCATGGATAGTGTGATCATGGTACAGGGTTGTACATTCTGTAGGGATTTTCCATGGTAATTTTGATTAATAGTGATTTTCTTGCCTTTTGAAGACAGCTCTTCTACTGCCTCCAATGTAAGGAGCAGTTCATAGGAACAATCAAAATGGATGAGAAGAAACCATGGATGGGGAGTTAAGAGTAGAGGGCAGGGGAGTCGAGGACAGGGGTTGTGGGTTGAGGGAAACAGGACTACAAACAGGCTTTGCTGTAAAGAATGTAGTAGCGTGGCTTCTCCCTGCCAACTGTTTCCAAGCTCTATATTTCAGGTCCAAAGCCAGAGCTTTCACTCTAACTGTGTGCTCTGCTGCTAAATGAATCCTTTCTAAATCTTTTGGAGCCACAAAGAATGTAATCCTTAATTGTTACTGAGTTCAAATAGAAACTAGGAAGGAAAACAAAAAGAGCACAGGATGATGGGGTTTACAGACAAAAAAAGACTTCTGACCCTGAGCCCTGGGAGCATCTGCGTGGATCCCTTGTACAAAGCCGCTGGGGAAGGCGAGGCTGAAGTGTGCTCTGGGTCTGTCAGGGAAGAAGGGGTGCAGAGGGAGAAGCAAGCAGGGATGAGTTGTTTCAGTGAGAGATAAGAGCTATAAATTATAATGGGGAGGAGAATGAACTGATGGGTAAGTTACAGAGAAAAGAAGCACTAAGTTTGCGGGTTTTGGGGAGGAAGAGGTTCCCCATTCCTTGGTTTCTGCTAAGTAGGCCTTTCTGTTATAGCAGTGGAACTAGAGTGAGAACAGAACCAATCTGGTTCTTAACTGGTTTAATATTTGACTGCACAAACAAGATCTGGTCCAGTCCTGTGTGTCAGCTTCTTATTGCCTCTTGTTCCCAAATTGAAGGCAGAGAGGAAATTTTCTGAAAAGGCTCCATCCCTAAAGACTTCCTTGCTTCTAAACCTGTAGCCTTCACCACACTCACTGACTTTGAACATGTTCCTCTTGGGGGGGCTAATTACTTCTCATTCAGTGTCTGTCTCACATCACAGTCATCATTTCCCCCAAAAAACCAGTTCCTTTTCTAACATCCCTGTTTCTGTTAAAGGCATCATCATTCTAGTCACCCAGCCTTAAAACCTCAGCTGATCTGGGATTATTTCTCCTCTTATCTCCTTAAATAGAACCAATACTAAGTTACTGTACATTCTTTACAAAGTCTCTTACATCCGTCTTTTTTTTTCCATTCTTAACTGCCACCATCCTCGTTCACACATTTTAATCTTACACCTGCACTGTTATTCTCCCAAGTGCTTTTTCTGCTTCCAGTTTCTCTTCAGTCAAATCAGCTCTGTACTTCAAGCTTTAGCCTTCTTAAAACTATACTTTTATTATGAGATTCACCTTGTTAAAATTGTTTAGTGGCTTCTTATTTCCTAAAAGATAAAGTCCAGTTTTGTTGACTGTAGTTCATAGTACTGCATGATACATTTCTATGCAACCAGCCTGTTTTGAATACCCCTTTGAACCAGAGACTGCTGGGTACTAAGTTTATCAAGTAGAATAAGACAGAGTATTTGTCTGGAAGAGCAGTCTTATGAGACAAAAGACAACTATGTAAATAGATGAATTGATATAATAGAATGGGATAACTGCTGCTGGGTTATAAATATAGATACATATCCATTATGCATTTAATTTTAAAAATAGCTGTGATGTTTTTAGAAGACCCATTTATCAGTATTACAAGTTAAAATTATGATGATTAAAAGGTATAGAAATGCAGTGGAAGCAAAGTCATGCTTTTCATTTATATCCTAAAGTCACAAAAAAACTAGCCTAGACAGAAGATTGTCCTTTTTCTTTCCCAAGTACTGTACAAATACCATTGGCCTAAAAAAGTGTTGTGTGTGTTCCTAAGCCATTTTCCCCAGGAACTGGCCAGGTGATCACCTTCTTGGAACAGATCAGCCTGCCAGGTTAGAAGGAGTAAACTTGTTTTGATTTCTAAATTAGACACATGAATGGTAGAAAATGACTCCTCATTGGAAAAAGGAAAATTTCATTATCCTTGCAGATGCAACCAAATATATGCTCTCCAGAGATAACAAGTGAGAGAGCTGACCAGTCATTAACCCTGTTAAACCCTTCCGTATCCTGTTAGAGTATGTATTGTCATACCCATTTTATAGAAGAAGGGAAAGCTCAAAGGTTAAGTGGATCAAGGAAGTATGAAGTTGTAGAGCCAGGATATAAACCTGGGTCTGTAGGACTCAGAAGTCCAAGCCGTTTCCACTGCAACATCCTCTTAGAAGAGTTACTTAGATACATCCTCTCAGAAGAGTTACCGTCCCCAAAGAACCTGGGAGCAAGGTCTCTTGATCATTTTCAACTGATATCAAATTGTTAAACTTTTTTTAAAAAATCAGTGGTCTGGTTTAAAAGACAAAATTTTAAAGGCAAAACAACATCATCAGTTATAATTTTCTGTTACAGTTCTATGAGAAATTTTTATACAGTTCAGAAAGAGTCAGATCATGGGCATAGCTAACACACAGATATCTGGACCATATTAGGGTTTGTCCAGCATGCCACATGCTCTCTTTCTCCCTGACTTGAAATCTTGTTGGAGTCAACAACTTCATCCAACACTAATATTTGAAACGTTCTTGTATTCCAGCCTGCCTGTAGAATTGTGGCCCATGAATCATTTTACTGGAAACAAAATCAATCTACATATTGTTCCCTCATTGTAGTATTTTGCAAATCACGGTGACATTATGTCAAAGAAACAAAAATTTAGGGGGATGATGGACAGCTAGATGATATAGACAGATATACATATTTCAGTGAAATCATGTTATAATTTCATTGAAATATGTATATCTGTCTATATCATCTATCTGTCCCCTAAATTTTTACTTCTCTGAAATAATGCTATTAATTTCATTGAAATAAAGCCACTAACAAATATACCTGAAATGGTAAATACTCCTGGTAATTTCCTGATACTGTCAATAGACATATTTTTAATTTTAATGAAAAAATTATGTAAAAACTGTTATTCATTTTCATTAACGTATGTTCCAGTATCTTAACTAATGTAGCTCTTCTGGTTTGGTCTTGTCCCAGGTGAGAATACTTGAAAAAAGGTGAAAAATAAACAAGATTTCTAGGTAGACAGACCTGTTTTTAATAGCATTGTGCCAGACATCCCCATTTTCGGGGAGAGATGTTCAAATGTTTGTTTACAGGCATGAGGCCACTTCCTCCTTTTCTCCTGTATATGTATGAATGTTGTTGGCAACATGTAGGAGAGACGGTGGTGGAAGCAGATGTGCACACCTCGTGAGGGAGACAGACTTACGCGCTCGCGTGCACACACACACACACACACACACACACAAGCAGATGTGCACACCTCGTGAGGGAGACAGACTTGCGCACGCACACACACACACACACAAGCAGATGTGCACACCTCGTGAGGGAGACAGACTTGCGCGCGCGCACACACACGCTGGAGATACACACACACACACACACGCGCGCGCGCGCTGGAGATACGTGAGTCTTCAAACAGCGCTGACCAAAACAAAACCTGACATCCATCTTGCTGTCCCAGAAAGCTGATTAGACTGTATCTTAACAGTTTTACTATTTAACTGTAATCTTCAGTAATTCACTTAACAACTCTGGTCTCAATTTTCATCTGTAAAATGAGAGTCCTAAGTTAGATTATTTCTGAGGTCCCTTCCAGCTCTGTGACTCACATTGTAGCTGGTAAAATGAGAAAATCAGATGTAAGCAGTTGGTACCAAGTAGCAGTAGTTAGTAAGGAAGCCTCTGGAGTTAAATTACTTAGGTTCAAATTCTGTCACATACTACATGTAAGACTTTGAACAAGTTATTTAGTCTTTGTACCTCAGTTTTCCCATCTTTAAAATGGAGGTGATGGTTATGATGAACTGGCTGGTTCATGGTTATAACACCTATCACCTAAGGTTGTAAGGACTGAATTAATACATGTCAAGTACTTAGAACACTGCCTAGAACACATTAATGTTTAGCTCAGTGTGGTTTTTTTATTATTATTATTACTACTATGGTTTGAATTCTAAAAAACTCTGAGGAAAAAATAAATAAAACTCTGAGGAAGTGGTGATTAATATTGGTAAGCTTAATTATATTATTATTAATTTCTGCCCTAAGTATAAATCTAAAAAATCTGGCAACCTAGAATCAGCTTTGAGTAGAATTCTGAAAGCATTTTAAGTATTGACCTTAACAAGTTATTAGCATTATTACAGAGCTGGCTTCTTGAGGCCTTCTTCAAAGTACACATTGAGAGTATTGGATAAACAAGCATCTCAGTCCCTTAGCACTGTTGTATATTATATTTATATTTCAGGATCCTGAAATTTATACTCTCTGAAACTGTTACAAAACCATTCCTTTTTACATAATCCTATCATCAGACTGATAAGACAAAGCAAGGCATTCTCTATTCAGGCACTCTGACAGTAAGGGGAAGATTTTGATGTAGTTGCAGTAATAACGTTTAAAAATACCAGTAGTAAATGATTACAATGTTGTGTTAGTTTGCTAGAGCTGCCGTAACAAGTACCACAGACTGGGTTGCTGAAACCACAGAAATTTATCTTCTCACAGTCCTGGAGGCTGGAAATCAGAAATCAGTGTGTCAGCAGCATTGGTTTCTTCTGAGGCCTCTCTGTCTTTGGCTTATTAAACGGGAGGCATCTTCTCCCTATCTTCACAGGGTCTCTTCCTGGCCTGTGTTTTTATCCAAATCTCTCTTCTTACAAGGGCACCGGGCATATTAGATAAGGGCCTACCCCAATGCCCTCATATATTTTTTGGCTGCACCACCGTGACATGTGGAATCTTAGTTTCCTGACCAGAGATTGAACAGGTGCCCTCTGCAGTGGAAGCACAGTCTTAACCACTGCACCACCAGGGAAGTCCCATGACCTCATTTTTAACTTAATCACTCTTTAAAGACCCTGTTTTCAACTATATCACATTCTGAGGTATTAGGGATTAGGACTTCAACATATAAATTTGGGTTAGAGGACACATTTAACCTATAACACATAAGTACAAAGAATACAAATAGTTCAGTAATGTCTTTTACCTTCAACTAAAAGAAGATTGACTTGACATTTATAGTAAAGCTTTTATTGCACAGTATTGTAGCATTTAGTAAGATTTGTTTTTCTACCTTGATTTTAGAATCTTTGTAAATAATAATAGCAAAAACAACTCTCTTTAGTAAATGTACAAAAGATCTATTTACTTTTTACTTTGGGTAAAGGCCTCTTCTCTTTACCCAACCTCCACTCATTTTGGTTCTGGCTGTGCCTTTTCTGATAATATTTTGACATGTTTTTCTTTACTAGCCTAATCCTAAAATGCCAAAAGTACAATTTGGGATGCTGTCACTCTCTCACCCCCAAATGCATGAATAACCTTTATGAAAAGCCAGAACTGCCAGAGGGTGGGGGAACTTAAATCTTGAAATAGTCAAGGTAATGTGTCAACACCTTCCACCTTCAGATAGAAGGTTGCTTTGGATACATTTTCTTCTTAAACAGCAGTGCACTTTTATTTATTTTAGACTTGGTATTTATAAATGTGACTTTTTAAAAATTTCATATATACTGGGTTTTTAAGGAAGTACATTATCTAGTAGAAAGCTGTCAAACACCCACTTTGTATGTCAGTGTTGATTTTTTGAATTTTTAGAATTCACTGGCCTTCCAAATTTTGGTTTTGCTTATATGTACTGAAAAGAGTCTTTACATAATTGGAGCAAGTTTGCATTATATCTTTGCTATTATTCTATTACTTATATTGAAAACTTACTGAATGGCCTGAATATCAGTCAGTTGTAGCCTAAGTGTAAATTTCTTAAATTATAAGTTATAAATTTGAATATATAATAATGAAATTATTTTTATCCAGTTTTGGAAGAATGATCTCCTGGGTACCATAACTGAGTGTGTGTGTGTGTGTGTGTGTGTGTGTGTGCATGTGCGTGCGTGCGTACGTGCGCTAACCAAGTGGATTTGAAAGAAAAGATTTATGTAGGGTTTTTTTTTTTGAGGTGCTTCTATATCTGGAAATATCTAAGACTCATCTTAAAAACGTTTTCTCTTACATATCCCATTTCACCCACCACTTAGAAATAAAGCCTTCAGTTCCACATAAAGACATACACACACCCAGATACTAGGTAGACAAACATCTTACTTGTACTCCACCCTGCCCTGCCTTACCGCTTACTTAGCTATAGAAGCTGTTTGGGGTGTTTCTTTTTCTGCCACCCAGTCTCTCTGGTAAAAAGGCAACAACGCTTGCTATCATCTAGAATAAGTTCCAGAGCAAGAAGGAAAAGGCACAGCCACAGCCAGAACCAAAATGAGTGGAGGTTGGGTAAAGGGAAAAGGCCTTTACCCAAAGTAAAAAGTAAAATGAACAGAGTTCAAAGTAAAATGAACAGAGCCCAAGCCACAGCAGCATACCCCCATGACAGAATCAGCACTGGTGTTGAGGAGGTACAGTGGAGGTGGGGGGCCAGTGTCCTTGATACCCGTAATTCTATTCTTGTGGCTGTTGGCACATGAAAGTTTGTACAGAAGACCTTCATGCGCTCCTGGCTCTTAGCCCTGACTTGGTGAGAAGTAGCATATAAATATACCACATAGTAAGCTGGGCAAATTCAGTTTGAAATCACTTATTAATAGCTTAAAAATAAGCTTCATATTTAGTCTATAAATAGGCTTATTTTTCCAGGGTATTGTAGTGTGTATAACTTTATCTTTTTACTGTATATATTTATATATTTTTTCCATTGAGAAAAACTATAAAGCTTAATATAGCTATAGCTAGCTATACCACAGTGTATAATAATATATACAGACAACTTGTCCACAAGTGGTTTTTATTTCAAATTTATAAAAATTCCTTAGGCAGAAGTATCTGCAGCTAAACTCTAAGGAAAGTTGGGTCTTGGAAAGATTCTACTGGAAGGAATGAGCTGAGCATCTGGTTGAAATGATCTTGTTTTTCTCTGTTACTTAATGGACAGTGACAATGACAAGTAACAACTCATTTAGAAAATAAGTGGAGAATGAGTCTGTAGACTACGATATGACTTGCCAAAAATCTGGCAGTCATATTTCTGATAATGAATATAGAGTTAGAAACAGCCTTTCTCTGAAAATCTCAGACCAAATTATTTATATATTAGGCAGAAATTGGAGTCAAATGGACTCGGAAGCTTAAAATGCAAGATGGAAATTGTGTTCTCTATCAGATAAAATTTAGAGCCTATCTTTTTAAAAGTTTGCTGTGTCTAATACACTATTAGAAAAGCATAAACCAAAAATTACATATAATTCAACATTTAATATTTGAAAATAAGTGGGAAAAAGTAGAAGCTGGGATGAGTAATAAGCCCTTCAAAGTTGAGGTGGTGACAGATTGATTTGTTTGTTTATTGATTGGGCAGATGAAGGGATCAGAATTTTCCTTACCAGAATTTAGCAGTTTGAAAAGTTCATTTGTGATCATGTTATTTTTTAAATCTAGTGCATTGTGAATAAGTCATAGTGATTCAAGCAAATAGGTTTTTGTCAGTTCAGGTAGAAAAAGTCAGTTTCTTCTAGTGACATTCATAAGATGTCCTTGAAATGGCAGTGACATCTTAAAAAAGACTTTGAAAGGCCTCACCTTCCCTAATTTTAATTGCAAAAGGGAAGGCAGATTCCTGGTATTTTTTCCAATGTACTCAGCTTCATCTTGAAATGGCTATTTTCTTCTTTCTTGTCTATATCAACCTACAGCTGTCAGGCCTCTGCAGCTATGATGACAGTTGACAGTCTGAGGATTTACTAATTGTTTATAGAGTGTGGTCACGTAGACAATAAATCTCTTATTATTTTGCACATTGAACATTTTTCCACCATGCTGATGACATTTTAAATATATTTGTCAGTTTTCCCAAATTTTAACTGAAGAAAACCTTAAGACTTTACCCTTGAGGACTAAAGTGTGACCATAAGCTATCAGGTCAGTATCACCCCACCCCATCCTCCTCCTGTACCACGCCCAGGAATATCACTAGCATGCTAAAACTCAATGCAGTTTTATTATCATGCATTTATATTTGAAACAAAAAGTTACTGCAGTATGTTGTGTATTGAAATTAGATTCAAATGTAAAGGACAGCAAAAAACCTGGAAATTTTTAATATTTACAAAGAATGGTTGTGGGAATATGCAAAAACAGACCTCTTGGGTTTGAATTACACAGCTGGGGCCCTTCTTTCTCTCTTGTGTCATGTTTGTATTACATTCACTTCCTGTAGCTGCTGCTGCTAAGTCGCTTCAGTTGTGTCCGACTCTGTGCGACCCCATAGACGGCAGCCCACCAGGCTCCCCTGTCCCTGGGATTCTCCAAACAAAAACACTGGAGTGGGTTGCCATTTCCTTCTCCATCACTTCCTGTAGACATCAAGCTAAATAATTGGTGAAAGTGAAGTCGCTCAGAAGTCGCTCAGTCGTGTCCAACTCTTTGCGACCCCATGGACTGCAGCCCACCAGGCTCCTCTGTCCATGGGATTCTCCAGGCAAGAATACTGGAGTGGGTTGCCATTTCCTTCTCCAGGGGATCTTCCCGACCCAGGGATCGAACCCAGGTCTCCCACACTGCAGGCAGACGCTTTAACCTCTGAGCCACCAGGATTGGTACATACATATTAGCAAAATGTTCCAGATATTAAAATTTGTGTGCAGAAGTTATTCCAAATGTAGATGTAACATGAATATTGTTCTTTATGCCATTGACAAAGAACAGAGTTTTTTCTTGCTTAGACTAGACTACTTTATATGAGGTTGGCCAAAAGTTTAATCAGGTTTTTCCATAACATCTTAGAGAAAATCCTAAACGAACTTTTTGGCCAACCCAATAATTAAAGGGACTAGAGATTGTTTCAGTTTCACTCTTTTTTGAGGATGTATATTTATCACAGAAAATCAAAAACTTTGATTTAGGTATAGTCTGTTTCAGTTCCTTTTGTATATTTACCTATAATTCTTACTTGACTTCTCTAACAAATAATTCTTAATTTTTACTCATGAAAGCTTCGAATGGAACCATGAAGGACTTTAGAGATTATCTAGTGTATTTGAGTTCATCTGTGAGGAAACTCAGTGCTAGAGCAGCTAGATAATTTTTTTTTTTCCCTCAAAGCCATATAGCTGATTAGTAGCAGGGCTGAGACTGAAATTCTACATTCTTCACTCATCACACTGCTTCCTTAAACCACAGTTTTAGATTTCTTAATGAGAATACTTAAGGAATAAAAAAATATTGAAGGAAATACATTTTGGCTCCATTCCTAGTTGATTTACTCAACTAGTGCAGTTAGTATTTATAGACTCCCTTTACCAAGTGCTCATTATTCCTCTTAATATAAGGGGAGAGGTGAAGAAAGATATAAAATGATTCCTCTGCTTTATAATATCCTTGAGAGATTAAAACATGAAACCATCAGGAAATGGGGGATTTCATCTAAAAACAAAAGTGACTCAAATGGTAGTTTAAATTCCTCACGACTCTTCACTCCAGCATGCTATCTATCATCCTTCTTTATCTGTGGTTCCCAACTACAGAAGGGTAGCCAGAGTCACTTATTTCTAAAGTAATTGATCTTGACTGTCCCCAGTTTTGGTAATGCCTTTCTCAGAATTCTTTTGGAAAATGAGAGAGGATCAGTTCAGTTTAGTCGCTCAGTCATGTCCGACTCTTTGCGACCCCATGAATTGCAGCACGCCAGGCCTCCCTGTCCATCACCAACTCCCAGAGTTCATTCAAACTCACGTCCATTGAGTCCGTGATGCCATGCAGCCATCTCATCCTCTGTCATCCCCTTCTCCTCCTGCCCCCAATCCCTCCCAGCATCAGAGATTTTTCCAATGAGTCAACTCTTCGCATGAGGTGGCCAAAGTACTGGAGTTTCAGCTTTAGCATCATTCCCTCTAAAGAAATCCCAGGGCTGATCTCCTTTAGAATGGACTGGTTGGATCTCCTTGCAGGCCAAGGGACTCTCAAGAGTCTTCTCCAACACCACAGTTCAAAAGCATCAATTCTTTGGGGCTCAGCTTTCTTCACAGTCCAACTCTCACATCCATACGTGACCACAGGAAAAACCATAGCCTTGACTAGACGGACCTTTGTTGGCAAAGTAATGTCTCTGCTTTTGAATATGCTATCTAGGTTGGTCATAACTTTTCTTCCAAGGAGTAAGCATCTTTTAATTTCCTGGCTGCAGTCACCATCTGCAGTGATTTTGGAGCCCAAAAAAATAAAGTCTGACACTGTTTCTACTGTTTGCCCATCTATTTCCCATGAAGTGATAGGACCAGATGCCATGATCTTCATTTTCTGAATGTTGAGCTTTAAGCCAACTTTTCACTCTCCTCTTTCAGGATAGTAGTTCCTAATAATTAAAGCATTGATCACCTTGTATCAGGAGCTTGGCAAGATGTTTTGTATTTATTAACTCAATCTTTACAGCAATCCTATGAGTTAGATATCATTTCACTTTAACAGATAGGAAAACTGGGACTCAGAACACTTGTCCAGTCACACAACGAAGATGTCAACCTAGCATCTATCTGACTGCAAAGTAATATGTTTTTTCCAACATACTGTCTTTAAGTGTAGCTTTATTAGGTTTGTGGGTTTGGGGGGTTTTGTTTATTTGTTTGTTTTTTAGTTTTTATTTTTAAAGTAACCGTTGTGAGGTATCTCTCTAATACTTACATGAGAATTTCTTACTGGTCGCTAACCCTCACCATTTAGAAATGTAGCAGTTAGAGCTGAAGTTACATTGAACATATTTTACCATGTGGCAAAAGATCCCTACAGCATGTTCTGGAAGGATATCTAACAACACAGTGAAGTGTATATTTTCTACATGCTCTCATTCGCTTAAAGGCAGTAGTTCTAAAAGGAATCAATGACTCTTTTGTGTGCCTCCTAAAATTTAATGTGCTCATAGGAATTGGGAGTTACTAGAGGGTGTGTGAACTAGTCATGTTGTGATTCACTTTGGAAAAAAAAAATACATGAGTGTGGCAATTTAAAAGTAGAGCATGGGAGAGGGAAAACAGTTTTTGTTCTATTTTATAAGTTATAAAATGTATCTTACCATACACAATAGTCAGAAGAGCCTTCAAAGATTGTATCATAGTCTAACTTTTATCTATGTGTGGTTTGTGAGAAATTAATCTTATGGAAAGGGTTAAATTTGTGCCATGCATTTTGCCATTTAACATATTTTAAAAGATGCAAGACTTCATAGAAATGTGAACTTGTTAAGTCAAATAAATTCAGTTTATAATAGCCTGGCCAATTAAGATGTTTAAACAATATATTTTAAGCACTCATTTAAAAGTACATTTGTACATGGTTCCACTTAAGTCTTATTTTACTATGAAATATAAATATTGTGATAGATGTTCTCTGTGCAAGTAGACAATTTAAAAGAAAAATTTCTCCTGTAGTCCTACCATACATTATCTTTGCTTAAATTGATTTCAGCCAATTTCAGAGGGATCCCAGAGTGTTTTATATACAGTTTTAGAGTTTGGTTATCTAAAAGTAGAATATCTTTTTATGGTATAACAATTTTTCAGTGAAATAGTATTCATTATTACAAAATTTTACCTGAACTTCTAGTGAATAAAACTAGTGACTAATTGTTTCAGAGAACTCTGGCAAGTTGTAGTCCATGGAGTCGCAAAAGAGCTAGACACAACTTAGCAACTGAACGATAACAATTCTTTCTGAGACCTTCTAGGATGTTTGAATATATGCCAGGAGGGAAAAATAATGAAAATCTGATCTTTGTAAATGGTGATAAAGTCAATAATTAAAATGAATTTTATTTTTGTTTACTGCTCAGTTTATGATTAACATCAGAAAATTATTTTTACATTTAATTACAACCATTTCCTTTCTTTTTTAAATTTTATTTTTAATTGGAGGATAATTGCTTTACAATATTGTGTTGGTTTCTGCATACATCAGCATGGATCAGCCATAGGTATACATAAGTCTCCCTCTTGAACCTCTCTCCCACCTCCTACCCCATCGCACCCCTCAAGGTTGTCACTGAGCACTGGGTTGAGCTCCCTGCGTCAAATCCCTACCAGCTGTGTGCTGTACACACGGCAATGCCCCACCCTCTTCATCCCCCACTGTGTCCACAAGTCTCTTCTCTGTGTCTGTCTCCATCACTGCCCTGCGAATAAGCTCATCAGTACCGTCTTTCTAGATTCCATATATGTGCCTTAATTTGTGATACTTGTTTTTCTCTTTCTGACTTAGTTCTCTCTGTATAAATGGGCTCTAGGTTCATCTACCTCATTAGAACTGACTCACATGTGTTTCTTTTTATGGCTGAGTAATATTTCATCGTATATATGTTCCACAGCTTCTTTACCCACTCATCTGTCAGTAGACATCGAGGCTGCTTCCATGTCCTAGCTATTATAAATAGTGCTGCAACGAACACTGGGTACATGTGTCATTTTCAGTTATGGTTTTCTCCGGGTATATGCCCAGGAGTGGGATTTCTGAGTTATATGGTAGTTTTATTCCTAGTTAACCATTTCCTTTCTTAAAAGTATTTTCTACTGTAATTCTTGCTCTTATCTCACTTTATTTTTTCTTAAATAGTATCGGATTACCTCTGTCTTCTGGAGATTATCTGATTATTGTCCTTGTTTTAGGCTTTCAGGATGAATCTGGAAAAACTCAGCAAGCCAGAACTCCTAACACTATTCAGTATTCTTGAAGGAGAGCTTGAAGCAAGGGACCTCGTTATAGAAGCTTTAAAGGTATGTTTTTTAAAAAAGAGAGAGAGAGTGGCCATCATATGTTTGAAAGCCATTTCTTTGCTTAACTAGGATATTTCTATAGTCCTAGTTGAAGTTAAGAGGCCTTGGTATATACACATTGATACTTGCTATAGTAGCCACCCATATGATATGATTTGGGGACTCTGATAAAGCCTTTCTGCTTCCAAATAATTCCTTTAGTCTCCCTACCTGATGTCTGGACTTGAACCTGATTCTTTACCTTAGTGCCTTTAGCTGTTTCTGAATGCCAACCCCTTGAGAACTTGATGAAACCTACTTTCTTAAAAATCTGTATACAACCATATTCCATAATTCAGGATATATCATCTGATAGATCAAGGACTCCATTAAGACTATAAATAGATTTCCCTAGACCCCAGATTAAAAATTCTTACTTTTGTTTCAGTATTTGATATCTATTAAAATACCCAGGAATGGGGAGGAGATGGTTATGGGAAATCTACTTTCTATTCAATTTTGCTGCAAACCCAAAATTAATCTAAAAAATAAAGTCTAATTTAAAAAACAATATAAGGGCATAACTTCTTTAAAGTGTCATGAATCTTCTACACCTTGAGAAGGATGTTTTCTAATCTGTCCTGAAATCAGATTTGGAGAGGGAAGGAAAAGACTTTAAGGGATCTGTTTGAGTAATAGGAAGACGATACACCCAAAATGAGAGAAGTGACCAAAGATGAGACTTGGGCATGCTGAAAAAAGCATAGTCTCTGCTGAAAGCTATTGCTTTTTTCTTTTTCTTTCTTTTTTTGTAGCTTTGTAATGTGTGATGAGTGATTTCCAGCGGTTTAATTTCTCCAAAGTACATGAGGCAGTTGCCTTCTGATTGGGGGTGGAGTCTGACTTATTTTCCTTTCCCCGCTTACTTCAGTCTTAGTTTACATGGCATCCCTGAAGATCACATGTTTATGACTTTGACACATGCCTAGTCAAATATAAAGTTCATTGCTCGAGTCTGCCTGTTCTGCCACTAAGCATGACTGTGTGACCTTGGTCAAGTCATTCAGTCTGTCTGAAACAAAGCTTCCTTGTCTGTAATAAGAATAAATGATTAATAACTAGTATTTCTGTGTAACACTGTAATTTGCATGGCATTGTAAGTACTCCAGTGGTGTAGGATTCATTTCTTCTTTTCCCTTTATTTGTATTCTCTCAGCACATATCATATACCCCATATCCAAGAAACAGTCAACGGTAGCTAATCATTTGAATGGATGTTTCTAGTGTGCCCTCAACAGGCTAACTTTTCAGTGACTCCCCTGCCAACATATATTACATATAAATGTTTACTCTGGCTGGTGACTCATTTCTGCCACATCCACAGGTCTTCCCCTTTTGTCACTCGTGGGGATTTCTCGTCCTTTCCCTGTACATCCCTGAAAACTGTTTCTCATAACCCCATCCTAAACTGATTACACCCAGGACACCTTCCCATTTATTATCACATACTTATCTGATAAATGGCAACCCACTCCAGTATTCTTGCCTGGAAAATCCCATGGACGGAGGAGCCTGGCGGGCTACAAGTCCAAGGGGTCGCAAAGAGTTGGACACGACTGAGCGACTTCACTCACTTCACTTTATCTGATCAGTGAAGAGAAAAGAAAAAGAAGGTTGAAGAAAGTTTGAGCTCATTCCCTATCCTTACTCCTAAAGTGAGTTGTTTTTCCTGCTTCCTTCTCTTGTTCTCATCTGAGACTTCTGGCTCTCCTCTCCATAGGAATTACCAGGTTAGACGTAGAAGGGTTCCACTGCCTAGGCTGAACCAGAAAATGCTTTGCTCATGTCCTCTTAGAACTCAGAAAGCGTTTCCCAAGAGCAGCATTGTTATAAATAGCAATCAGAATTTGGAAACTACAGTAGTTTGGCAACATGTTAAAAAGGCTCACCTGAGGATCTGTGCCTGTCTGCACTGGGATTCCAGGAAGAAGTTTCCCATATATATCGCAACTGACTTACACAAAAACTTGTGGGCCTCAGCCCTCTCCTAATTGGGATAGGGGTTGAGGAATGGCTTCCTCTAATAGAAAAATTGGAAGATGACCTCTTTGCTTTCTAGCTTTAAAAACCTGTGGAGCTTTATGATTGTTTTGCTAATCCTTATATCCTCAGCACCTGGCTGAATGGATATTTGAATATCCATATTCAAAAAATATTCCATACCGGATTCTGAATGGATATTTGTTGAACAGAGGAAATGTATGCCATTGTTTTTAAAGATTGCTATAATATTTCAAAATGAATGTTATGAATTATTAAATTTTACAGCCTGCCCTATGTAACATACTGCCTTCTGGTTTTAATGTTAACAGATGCTAAGGTACTTACTGCATATGTTTTCCTAAAATAAAATTTTTTTTTCTGTGTGAATCCAATTTTAGTTACTGTAGGCAGCTTCTGACAAGTTGAAAGCACAGCTTGAGAAGCAAGAGCTGTAGTTAAGAGGGCATTTTGAAATAAGATACCATTCAGAATCAGGCACAAGTGTATTTAGTCTGTGCATACAGCCTGTAGGTGGTAAAGTTCTCTTCTAAGATTTAAACTATATGAGGTTTAGGTGAAATGAATAGCTTCACCAGAAGTGATATATCTTTAAACAGTCTATTGTTAGACTAAGTAGCAGTGGGGGGTCAAAATTGTTTCAGTCCTTTGAGAAAAGCAACTGCCATATCAGATTCTGAAAATGAAATCTTGTTTTATTTGTGGAGTGATTTTTTGTTTGGGCTTTTGTTGTTGTTGTTCTTGGTTCTGTAATATGTCAAGATTTTACTGCATTCTTTCTGTATAACTCTTGCTTAGCAACAAACACTGTTGCTGTTCTTGAACTAATATGACAGCTCGCTAATTTTCTTCGATTTAGTATTCTGTCTTAATTCATGCTTAGCTGGTTGAAAAGGTTTTGGTCTTTGTTCTTAAATAGCTATGGATTGGTTTTCCCTTTATGTTTTAAGGTTTTTGTTTTGCCTTTTTTTTTTTCTCTTTACCTTTAAGAGAGATTTTTCCTGGATATAAAATCTATTCTTTAACCTTGCATGTCTGAACAAAACCATATGGTTCACTGTTGCTGTTAAATAAATAGTAAGTCCCATTGGCAAGGGTTAGATTTATATAGGGATGTATTATAAAAGTTCCTGTAGTTTGTAAGTAAATCCTACCTATAAAGTTATAATTGTAAAAGAGCTTCATTCATTTTCCAGAATTTCTGCAGTTTCAGATTGCAAATACACCCTTGTAGAGCCTTCATAGTTCTTTTTCTCCCCAAAATATAAAAGCCTCCTCACTCTTCTGTTGCAGCCAAGACATGTTTGGCATAGAACCAAGGAATTCAATAGAAAATAATGTAATATTCAGCTCTTCAGTATTTGAAGAATAATTGTTAGAGGCTGTTTATACCATATTTGATCCTAAATGAACTTTATATAAAATGATTTTCTGTTTTAGAAGGCATTACGTCAGAGAAAAGCCGTCTTAATGAAAGTCTCTCCCTTTGATTTGACCACTTCATTTACATGAATGAGAACACTATGGGAATCCCTTCCACAGTGAAAGCAGATGACATAGCTCATGAACTGTCCAGGAGAGGTTGGATTGGAACCACACAGTTCAGCAGGAGAAGCTCAGTTCATTAATTCTAAGAAAATCTAGAAAAAGCCTCCCAACAGGGTCTCATTACTCTAGAAAAAGAAGAGGAAACACTCATTTTTAAAATTTGGAAAATAGATTTGACTGTCAATAAAAGTTAAACAGTTTGAACCTTCCATGTTGTGTATATTATATCTGCGTGTCTCAGATCTGATGCAAAGACACCCTTAGCTATGATTAAGTAGAATCTACCATGATTAGTATCATTTTATTTTAAAGCATTCTTTAAATTGCTTTTGCAATAATAAATGGTGAAGTATTACAACTTTCACATAGAATAAGCTTAAAGAGTCTTGAATTCCTTTCCACTGATGCCTCAGTCTTAAAACAGGTATAACTCTTCTAACGTCTAGGATATAACTGTTGGTTTTGGCCAAAAGCCATTGCAGAATTCCCTAGGTGAGAAAATGTGCAGACAAAAATGTTGTAGGCAGGACAAGGTTAGAAATATATTTAAGAGTTTGAGGCTGTAATATTTAACTATTGGGAGTTTTTTAAACTGCCAGAGTTAAAAATTAAAAAATTGATGTTACATATATGTCTGTGTTAACAATATTTACTTTTTCCAAAAATATTATTAAAATAATAATAATTATAAGGATCTTATGGCAGTGCCAAAAATATAGAACAGACAAAAGCTAGCATGGAAGGTGCTGTGGCCTAGGAAAATCACAAGTACACGTTCACTGTAAGTGGAGTGTGCCATCTGCTTTTGGTCATGGCCTTGTGCTTTTTTTGGAAGCAGGTTATTATGAAGGCTGGTCTGAGATGAGGAAAGTAAAATTGAATTTGGCAAAAAACAGACATTGTCCTGTACTAGTAAGCTTGTCAAGTGTGTTTGCATTGAAAACAAAATCAGATATATACTCACATGATAACAGATCTGTGAATATATTTAAATGTACTCAAAGTTGAAGCATTCTTTGTCTCTCATAAGCCTGGACGTAACAGTTCTTTGACCAAAAATGATCCCATTTTGATAAATGATTTTTAGGAAGAGATTTTAGAATTGGAGTAGGTAATTTAAATCTTTGCTAAAAGATCACATGAACATAAGCTTATAACTGAAAGAAGTCCAGTTGCTGCCCACATAAGAACTGGGGTATTAAGAATCAAGCAGAACTTTATTTAGGGAATTGAATTATGAGGTTTTTAGATGTACATTCATAACCTTTACTATGAAATGTGTTTTAGAAGAGAATCAGTTGCCATCTGGGGCCATGGCGACTGGCCCCCCAAAAAACACATTTTTTTATGTGTTTTATATAGTTGGAATTTATATAGCTAATACTCTTTATTCCTACTCTCTGAATAATGTGCATATATGAAATCCTAGCTTTCAAAAAAGAGGCATAAAGGTGTAATTATTAGGCATTCTACTAAATTATCAACTAGAACCTTCAGGTAAGTGTAGCTGTTAAGAGCATGAGCTTTCATATTAGACAGACATAAGTTTGAGTTCTGCCATTTAAGTGTATGATCTTAGACCATTTACTTACCCTGTTAACCTGTATCAATAAAATGGCACAATTATCTCAAGAATTAAGTGAGACAGCAAATGGTAATCAAGGTGCTCAGTGCTCATTTACTGTTAGTTATTATTATTAGAACATAAGTTTTAAAGTTCATCTATTTAGGAACAAAGATACATTGCATAAAGCAAGATATACTGATAGCATCCTGTCCTTCATAAGACAGCATAAGAAAGATGAACATTTTAAATTAAAATCTTTATTATCAGAAGGGCTTGTACTGTAGCTTGTTTTTCTTATGGGAATTGATGGCTTTGAGCTGATCCACCCCCACCCTCACAACCTAACGTGTGTATTTTGAGACAGTTGGCAAGGGTTAAGGGTGTACTGTGGGGCATGGGACAGATGTTACATTGCATTCCCTTCTCTCTGCCTTTATAATGAAAACAGGAAACACAGAGACAGCGTGGAAACATTTTTCAGATTGATTTTTTTCCATTGATTTCTTTGCTTACTTCTCTACTGATTGATTTGACATATTTGTTGTATTTTGGCTTTTTATTTGCTTTATTGAGATAAAATTGACATGCATATATTTAATGTATATAAATTGATGTTTTCATGTATGTATCCCCCATGAAACCTTTACTACCATCAAGATAAGTGTACGTATCCATCATCTCTCAAATTTTCCTCATGCCCCTTTGCAACCCCTTAACTTAACCTTCCCAACTCCTCCCCATAACTCCCACCTCAAAAGCACCAATCCTCTAGAGGTTAGTTTACATTTTCTGGAATTTTATGTAAGTGGAATAATCTTACAGGATGTAATCTTTTATTTGGCCTGGTTCTTTGACTCAGTATAATTATCTTGAGATCTATGTTGATGTTGTATTGACAATTCTTTCCTTTCATTACCAAGTAGTGTCCATTGTGGGCTTGTGGGCTTCCCCAGTAGCTCAGCTGGTAAAGAATCCGCCTGCAATGCAGGAGACCCCAGTTCGATTCCTGGGTCAAGAAGATCCGTTGGAGAACAGATAGGCTACTCACTCCAGTATTCTTGGGCTTCCCTGGTGGCTTAGACAGTAAAGAATCCACCTGCAGTGCAGGAGACCTAGGTTCAATCCCTGAGTTGAAAAGATCCGCTGGAGGAGGGCATGACAACCCACTCCAGTATTCTTGCCTGGAGAATCCACATGGACAGAGGAGCCTGGCGAGCTACAGTCCATGGGGTCACAACTGAGCAACTAAGTACAGCACAGCATAGTGTCCAGTGTTTGTTTTGTCAGTTCACAATAGTGAACATTTACGTTGTTTCCAGTTTTGGACTATTGCAAATAAAGTTCCTATGAACATTCATACACAAGGCTTTGTATGGACATGCACTTAATATTTCTTTTGGATGAATACCTAGGAATAGAATGGCTATGTTACATGGTAGATGTATGTTTAACTTTTTAAGAAATGGTCAAATTGTCTAAAGTAGTTTTACCATTTTCATTCCCACCAGCATGTATAAGAGTTCCATTTGCTCCACATCCTCACCAGAACTTGATATGGCCAGTCCTTTCAGTTTTAGTCTTTCTAATAGGTATATAATCTGACATTGCAGTTTTAATTTGAATTTCCCTGCTGACTAATGACGATGAGCATCTTTTCATGCTTATTTGCTGTCTATGTTGTTTTTCTTCCATAAAATATTTGTTCAAATCTTTTGCCCATTTTTAAATTGATTTTTTCATTACTGCATTTTGAACATTCCTTGTATATCTGGATTCAAGTACTTTAATAGATATATGCCTTGCAAATATTTTCTCCCTGTCTGTGGCTTATGATTTCATACTCTTAACTGTATCTTTTGAAGAGCAGAAGTTTTTCATTTTGATGAAGTCCATTTTATCAATGTTTCTTTCATAGATTTTGCTTTTAGTATCATATAACTAATATTTAGTGTCATATAAGAAATCTTTGCCTAAACTGATGTCAGAAACTTTTTCTCTTGTGTTTCTATAATTTTATAGTTTAAGTTTTACACTTGGATCTATGATACAGCTTCGTTTTGTCATATGGTAAAATATATGGATCAAATAATAAATATTTTTGCTTACGGATAGACAATTGTTCTAGCCTCATTTGTCAAAAAGACTATCCTTCCTTTGTAGATGGCTTTGGCCTCCCTGTCACAATCCATTTTCCATATTTTTTTAGCTTATTTCTGGATTTTCTGTTCTATTCCATTTCTCCACTTGTCTACCTTGATGCCTGTACCATATTTTCTTGATTACTGTGGCCTTTTATGTAAGTCTTAAAATTAGGTAATGTTAATCCTCCAACTTCTGTTCTTTTTGAACATTGTTTTGCTTATGCATGGGTCTTGGCATTTCCATATGAATTTTAGAATCACCTAATTGCTCATCCGTGAACATGATATTTCTCTCCATTTACTCAGCAGTGCTTTATAGTCCTCATTGTATAGGTCTTTAATATCTTTTGTCAGATTTATCACTATTTTCATTGTTTTATGATTATTATAACTGTTTTTTAATGTTAATTTCTGATTATATAGACATGAAATTGATTTTGTATATTGATCCTTTATCCTGCAGCCTTAATAATCTCGTGTATTAGTTCTAATAGCTTTTTTATAAATTTCATTGAATTTTCTATAATCATGTTTGCAAATAAAGACAATTTTACTAATTTTTTTCTAATCTGATTTCCATCTACTTATTGCCTTATTGTATTGGTTAGAACCTCCAGTACAAAGTTAAATAGAAGTAGTATGGATATCTTTGTTTTGTTTCTGAACTTAGGGAGGAAACAGTCTTTCATCATTAAATATGCTAGCTGTAGTTCTTCATAGATGTTCTTTACCAAGTTGAAGAAATGTCCTTCTGTTTCTAGTTTGCTGAGACTTAGAATAGATTTTGTCATGTGCTTTCTCTGTATCTGTTTTTTGGGTTTTTGGTTGATTGGTTTTTAGATTAAAAGCTCCAACATGTATTGTTTCATAGATGATACTGTTAGACCTTCATCCCATTTATTAAGCCATTTCAGATGACTTCAAGTTCATAAATTTACAATGAGGTTATACAGCCCAGGCCTCCCTGATTGCTCAGTTGGTAAAGAATCCACCTGCAATGTGGGATACCTGGGTTCAGTCCCTGGGTTGGGAAGATCCCCTGGAGAAGGGATAGACTACCCACTCCAGTATTCTGGCCTGGAAAATTCCATAGACTATATAGTCCATGGGGTCGCAAGAGACAGACACGACTGGGCGACTTTGACTTTCACTATAGAGCGCAACCAGGATGGGACAGAATGTATTAAGTTTGGAGGGGGCTGCATAGTTCCTCAGTGGTGTCTCCTGTGGAGCACCTGTCCTCCACTGTTTGCTCCTGCACATCTGAATGTGACCTTTCTCTGGCTGTGGCCATTTCATCTCCTGATTCTAGTGCTCTGCCACTTTGTTGTCTAGAAGATTGATGCAAGCTTCCTGGCCTCATCTCTTCTTAGGCCTCAAATACATACTGTGAGGTTCAGGAGAGCTGGCCAATTTGAAGGCTAAGAACACTTGCTTGAAGGAGGAACTGCCATGCCAGCATATACTGTCCTTAATCATACTGCAGAAACTGCTTTCATTCTGAGGATGGTGAGGATGGTGAGTCCTAAAAGATGATGGCCAGGAAGCAGATGTTCTAAGGGACTTACTCTGAAAGTTTATCCCCAAGAGAGAGCCATGTGGCCACCTGCTTTTTATCATATTTCTAATAGCTGCTCCATTTCCTCAAGCACTGTTGTAAAATCATTTACCTGACTGTTACATAAGGTCTGTTGTTCTTTGAACTGGGTCCTCTCGTCTTCTTTCATCTTCAGCCTTACCTTTAAGACCTGCAACTCCTCCCATCTGTTTTCTGGCTGTTTCGTTAAAAAGCTTCAGCTCATCTTGCAAAGTTTCTAACAGCAACGTAGAGTCCATGTGGTCCGTAGTGGAGTCTAGGTATGTATGATACCAGGGTCTCACAGCCTGGGTTGAGGCCCTTGCCCTCCAAAACTGCCCAACAGTTGTTCTAAAACTTCTCCATTAGCTCCACCTTCTGGGTCAGGTCCTTCAGTTTTCCCTGAGTTTCAGTCAACTTCTGGTGCAACTGCTGGTTGATGGCCTTTAAGAGCTGGTTCTTATCCTTGAGCTCTTCCTCTGATTTCAGTTTACTGTGTGATTTGTGGCTCTTGCTGATGTTCCTCCTGGTGGCAGTGTCTGTAGCTTTCACCTGCCCATTCTCGTGTCTTGGTCTGATGATTTTTCTAACATCATTCTCTGGACCTCCTGAATGAGGTCTGGAAGCACCAGCTTCTTTGGACTTAACAGGCAGTAGGCTCTTTTGAAGTGTCTTGAGTTTGTGCCTATCTGGGCAGGCCACTACTTAACACAGAGGAGGGCTGCAAGGTGTATGCCATCCTAACCATGCTGGCATTGTAACAAGGTGGCATGGCTGGGGCCCAGGCACCTGCTGCTTCCACCCACAGGCCTCATCCAAGAACTACTTCCCTGGTGGCTCAGACAGTAAAGCGTCTGCCTACAGTGCGGGAGACCTGGGTTTGATTCATGGGTCAGGAAGATCCTCTGGACAAGGAAATGGCAACCCACTCCAGTACTTCTGCCTGGAAAATCCCATGGACGGAGGAACGTAGTAGGCTACCATCCATGGGGTCGCAAAGAGTCGGACACGACTGAGCAACTTCATTTCACTTTTTTTTTTCATGTCCTCGCTATGTTTCTGAAATATTGTCTGAAAAAGAATTTCATCCCCTTTCTTACTGAGTTTCTCTTAAATCAAGTAGATTGATGTGGAGTAGCTTTTTTAGCTTTGTCCTATGGCTCTTCTGGGCTTCCCTGATAGTTCAGTTGGTCAAGAAGCCACCTGCAATGCAGGAGACCCTGGTTTGATTCCTGGGTCAGGAAGATCTGCTGGAGAAAGGATAGGTTACCCACTCTAGTATTCTTGGGCGTCCTTGTGGCTCATCTGGTAAAGAATCCACCTGCAATGTGGGAAACCTGGGTTTGATCCCTGGGTTGGGAAGATCCCCTGGAGAAGGAAAAGGCTACCCACTCCAGTATTCTGGCCTGGAGAATTCCATGGGGTTACAAAGAGTCAGACAGGACTGAACAACTTTCACTCACATGGCATCTTAGAAACTAGAATTCTCTAACTTCAAATTTTGTGCAGTAGAGTTTAGTAATCAAATTATTTTCCCCAATGGCAAAAGTTAATTTTAATTTAAAAATCAAATCATAAACATTTGCAAAAGAGAAACAAACAAAAAAAAAAACCCTCTGCTACTTTAATGAACTGCTGTCCTTTAAAGCAACTTTTATCCTTTGACTTTAATAGTTTTAATAGTTTATTGGTTTCTTATGATACTTTTATCAAACAGGAAAAAACAATATAGACATTTTTTTACCTTCTGACAGAATATTATTACCTCTTTCCTAGGAGTAACAAAAGCAGTTTATCTATTTGAAAGAAATTTAATGATTATCTTTTTACATTAAATCATTTAAATTGCATTTTAGTATGTCATATCACAGGAAATAGACATCAAAATGATACAAATGAACTTATTTACAAAATAGAAACAGACTCATAGACATAGAAAACAAATTTATGCTTATCAAAGAGGAAGGAGGAAATGATAAACTGGGAATTGGGGATTATCAGATATATAATATTGTGTATGAAATAGATAAACAGATAAAGAATAAACAAGGACCTATTGTATAGCACTAGGAACTGTGTTCAGTATCTCATAATAACCTATCATGGAAAAGAATCTGAAAAAGCATATATATATATATAATTGTCTGATATCAACTATTTGCTATTTTCTAAGAAAAAAGTAAAAAAAGATATAGCTTTTTAATCATATGTCATCATTTATATTACACATTGTAGCATTTAGGATGTTTAAGCATAACGGTACCAGAAAAATAAGCACATTTACCATTTAACTGACATCTTCCAGTGGGCTGTTTTTCTTACATCTTTGAGGAAAGAAAGGCAGAATTCAGTTTGTAAAATGCTACCTATTTAGAGAAGACACAGTTGTCTAGTAGTTGGGGAAAGCTTCAGAAAAGATTACAGCAGTGGGGAATTTCACTGCATTTTTCAGTCTGAAACTAAAACAAATAAAAAAGGGAAACAGCTTATTCCTGTTATTTTTACTTCCTCTTATTGTGTCTTCCTTGCATGCTTTAGCCTTGTGATTTGTGATTAATCAGAGGTTATTTCTAATTGTCCCCATAGGAGAAGAGAAAGAAAGATGAAGAAGTTGCTTCTAAAGTTAAAGCCTGTGATCCATCATTTAGTATTTCAGTTCAGCCAGTTGTAGGAATAATTTGAAAGATGGATGGAAACTATCTTGTGTATTTGCTGAAAATCCTTATGGAAGAGAAGTATGTATAGAATCAAGCTGAGAATTTTATTATATAGGAAATTATTTCCTTAGAAAAGCACAGCAATAAGTCTATTCCACGAAACCATTCTTGTGTGTGCACAAGGATGTTCATTGCAGTATTGTTTAATACAGTATTGAAAAATATAATCAGCCTAAAATATCCATCAGTAAAAATATAGGTAAAAATATGGGTGGATAATTGATACATCCTTATTATGGAATATAATCACATGTTTTTTAATGAGAAAGCAAAAGCTATGTATTTACTGTCTTCAAAAGCTCTTTAAGACACACTAAGTGAGAACAAGTTGCAGAACAGTTTCACAGAAAATAGTATCTGTGAAATTATACACACACACACCCTACACACACATGTACATGCTTGAAAAATGTCTAGAAGGATGTCTGTCATATTAAGAACCTTCAGAAAAGAAAGAGAAATTGGGTTATGTTTAGAAACGACTTCAGCTTTATCTGTGGAGTTAAAATTTTATGAGAAAATAGTCACTTGCTAATGGTGAAATTAAAATAAAAGTTGTATTTCTAAGAAATACAGTGTGAGCAGTGGGATGGCAAGGAGTTAAGAACATTTACTTTTTAAACTTCAGGTAATTGATACTTCTCACAGAAATCTGTATTAACTCAAAAATATAGTTGAGAGTAGAGAAGTATAGCATGCCTGGGGCAAGCATGAGCTTACTACCTCTATATTCCTGATTTTCTCCCCAAAAAGCAGACTAAATTTCTGACTGATTTTCAAATTCTGCCTTTGTGTAGGATACCTAAACATTATTCTTCCAGAGGTCATGGAAGTTTCTTTCAGAGGTCATGGATTCAAATTACATAAAGCTAACAACATATGTGTATGAAGCCAAGAAATTTTAATATCATAGCAAAAGACCTACTACCCTTCAAAGTATTTTTCCTGTCTTCAGTTCCATTATGTGTAGTTCATAATATTTCATTGTTTAATAACAACAAAAAGTATATTCTGCCTCAAAAAGTCACCTTCTCCCAGTGAGTGCTAAAATATGCATAAGTTAAAAAAAGTTTTTATCTAATTCAATACGTAATGTGTCGTCTGTTCAACAAAAGACTGAATTCTTTGGTAGACCTGAGTACGAGATTATTATTTGATTCAGAAGTCTCTTGTTGATTTGAAACTTCATAAACAGAACTTCTCATATAAGTGTACCTAATAAATTTTTGTACAGTTAAAGCATACTTTTTTCTGTTTTTCTTTGCACTTTATCTTGCTGCACTGCATGCTGCATATCTATTGATAGACCCTAGAAAGTTCTTCAGAAATATTTGTCATCTGAGAAAATAAGTTAAGGCCCTTTAAGTTTAACTTGAATGTATTCAAGCCTCAAAAAATAGGTTGCCACTTATTCATATTTTTGAGAAAGGAGATTTACCTAGTTTGTATCTAAATATAGTTTGCCAACTAAAAATTGCCACTTGCCATCTGGTTCTGCAAGAATGAAGTCACTAGCCACTGCAGTCACTGACCTTCAACACACCCTAAAAGGAGTTCAGGGCAGAGATCAGGATTGAGGTACTCTGTGCCCTGGGAGAAACTGGCAAAACAGGAATTCAGGTAAATATTGTCAAGAGAAGGTTTTATGAGCCAATTTCTTGCATCTTCTCATATGTAGAAAACCAATGAGATCGTTAATGGAGACTTCTGCTCCTTGTGACTAGCAGCACCCTCTGCCAAAATGTGTGCCTGGTTGTATGTTTTCCCATTACCAGAATCATATATACAGGACCTTCCCTCTTACCTCTTTGGGGCATTTCCTCAGGGCTATCTGAGAGGCTCTCTCCCAGTCTGCACCCAAATAAAACTTAACTCACAACTTTCACATTGTGCATTTTTTTCAGCGGACAAGTCTCATAATTTCACTATTGCTGATAATTTCCACTCAGTGACATTATTTACATCTCACCCCTGTACAAAGAAAGAACAATTTGTTCTTCAGACAGGAAATTATTGCTTTGTGTTTGTTTCCATATTTTTAGTCAAGGATACCAAATAATTAGGATATGTACCTTTGTTCACTGTGTATCTGTATTCAACTAAAAAATTTTAAAAGTGTACTGACATTTTACCTCCATATCCTTTCCTATCAAATTGAGATCTGCATCTCCTAAGTCGTTAGTAATGGGAGTTTTGAGAGGATCAAGGAAAACAGTTCAGTACTTTTTTAAGGGTACAGCATTGCTTGTCTTTCTTCATCTGTCTGGATATATTTACAAAAAATAATGTTTCCTACACTTTTCAACTAAGGACCCCTGTGGGCATCTGTCTAAATTACACATGTCCTTTATCTTTTGGGATATATTTCTTTATCCCCCATTTCTCCAGTGTTGTTGTTTTTGGCTTTCACAAAATATTCATTATCCCTCCTTTAGTTACTTTCCAAATTGATAGCTCTGAGTTCTTTTCTCTTTAAAATCTTCCTTTCAGTCTCCTGTCCTTCCTGTCCTGACAGTATCTTTCATCCTAGAAATCATTAAAGGAAAAGAGAACTAAAACAAAGTCTTTCTAGATTTAGAATAGAAACAGTTTTCCTGTTCCTTATGGATTAAAATGGAGAAAGGGTCTAGGTTATCCCATTCTTGTCTTCAGTAACATTTAAAGTTTCCTAATGGTATCAACACTCTTTAAAATAAAAACAAAAAGGAAGGGCTTATGTATCTCCAAACAAAGATTTCCTGTTCTGATCCCAGGCATATGCTAATCCCTTTCCATGCACTTTTTTTTTTTTTTTTCAAATTCTTTTATTAAACATCTTTGTGTGGTTCATTTTTATTCAATATTTATTTGTATGTGCATTTTCAATGGATAATGGTAATAGAAATTTTAAAGTGCTTAAAACATAAAACTTGTCTTTCCAAAGGCTTCAAAAATAGTCTTGGGTCAGAATCACTTGGAATTAATAGTAGCAGTGATCAACCTCCACGTGCTTGGTTTCACCATATATCCAGTGCCTTCCTGTAGTGAGGAGCATTACCAGTTCACATTTTAGATTATTATTAAACACCCCACAATGCACCAAGAGCCCACTTTTTACTTTTCATTCCTGACTTCTTTACCCCTTTCCTCATCCTTTTCTCTAAAAAACAGTCCTTTTCTGACTGGAGTCCTAAGCCAGCTGGTTGAAACTGAGTAGTAACTAGCTACCTCCCTCCGCATAAGGCTTCAGTGACAATAGAAATTGCCATCTTCCTGTCCTCTGACTTGTGATACAGAGCTTGTTAGAATGTATAATTAGCACTGTCCTTGCTTCTGTCTGCCTGCCCTGACATCTTGTTCTCACTGAGGTGTGGTTCACAAACCATACTGGTCCCCTTTCTTCGTTCCTCCCTGTCTCTGCACTCCCTTTGACCAAACTCACTATTTACTTGATACTTAATTGTGAACACTTTTACTTAATTGTGAACACTTTTACTTCTCAGCCAAGCAAGAACCCCTTTCCCAAGGCCTTACAGCTTGTTTCCTGTCATATTTCCCTGTAGTATTAGTCTGTGTTTGTAATTGAAGAATCTTGCTTCAAATCAGATTGATAGTTAAGACCTCTCCCACAGTTATACATCTTCAAATCCTGCTGCCTCAGAATCCCCCAACTAGAGAAAGAAGACACCCTTACACATCTTATTTATGAGCTTTTTTTCTTAGTATTTTATTGCTGAAGTTAATTTCTACATTGTCTGTTAATACATAGTGAGTAAAAGAGCCAGATAACATCTCTAATAAAGATGCTTTTAAAGTTCATAGTTACTTAAAGTATCACACAGTTATAGCGTGCAGTCTGGGTCTCCTTATGTAATACTTTAGAGATGGTTTTTGGATAGTGTGACCCTCCCCCCAGCCTCATGGTGTTTCCTGTGATTCATTAAATTGCTGATAGTCCCATTTATCTGCCAGAACCCACCCACTTCCAGGGTTGGCCTTTTCCTTCCTACTCCTTACGAGTGTAAGGTCTGAGTCTTAGAAAGTTCTGATCAAACAAATTGCACTTGGTGTTCCTTTAAACATTAATGGTATTGTTTAGAAAGCATTCAATAAGCAGAAACAGCTTGTTTATTTCTGCTGTCAGGCCTTCAACTTGTCTGGCAAATTTTAAGCTCTTGAAAGCAGGGGCTCAGTCAAATCTACACCCCCCTAACATCACCCACATCACTTAGCATAAAAGTACCCAGCAAACATTAAGCATTCAATGTAAGGATTCAAAGCATGTGCCTGTGAACCAACCATATGTCCAGAAAATTTTCTGATTTCTCCAATGCCATTTTTTTTACCTTTTTTTTTAAATATAAATTTATTTATTTTAATTGGAGGCTAACTACTTTACAATATTGTATTGGTTTTCCCATACATCAACATGAATCCGCCATGGGTGTACACGTGTTCCCCATCCTAACCCCCCTCCCACCTCCCTCCCCATACCATCCCTCTGGGTCATCCCAGTGCACCAGCCCTGAGCACCCTGTATCATGCATCAAACCTGGACTGGCGATTCGTTTCACATATAATATACATGTTTCAATGCCACTCTCCCATATCATCCCACCCTCGCCCTCTCCCACAGAGTCCAAGACTGTTCTATACATCTGTGTCTCTTTTGCTGTCTCGCATACAGGGTTATCGTTACCATCTTTCTAAATTCCATGTATATGTGTTAGCATACTGTATTGGTGTTTTTCTTTCTGGCTTACTTCACGCTGTATAATAGGCTCCAGTTTCATCCACCTCATTAGAACTGATTCAAATGTATTCTTTTTAATGGCTGAGTAATACTCCACTGTGTATATGTACCACAGCTTTCTTATCCATTCATCTGCTGATGGACATCTAGGTTGCTTCCATGTCCTGGCTATTACAAACAGTGCTGCGATGAACATTGGGGTACATGTGGCTCTTTCAATTCTGGTTTCCTCAGTGTGTATGCCCAGCAGTGGGATTGCTGGGTCATATGGCAGTTCCATTTCCAGTTTTTTAAGGAATCTCCACACTGTTCTCCATAGTGGCTGTACTAGTTTGCATTCCCACCAACAGTGTAAGAGGGTTCCCTTTTTTGCACACCCTCTCCAGCATTTATTACTTGTAGACTTTTGGATAACAGCCATTCTGACTGGCGTGAAATGGCACCTCATTGTGGTTTTGATTTGCATTTCTCTGATAATGAGTGATGTTGAGCATCTTTTCATGTGTTTGTTAGCCATCTGTATGTCTTCTTTGGCAAAATGTCTGTTTAGTTCTTTGGCCCATTTTTTGATTGGGTCGTTTATTTTTCTGGAATTGAGCTGCAGGAGTTGCTTGTATATTTTTGAGATTAATCCTTTGTCAGTTGCTTCATTTGCTATTATTTTCTCCCATTCTGAAGGCTGTCTTTTCACCTTGCTTATAGTTTCCTTGCCATTTTTGATTGTCTAACCCTAGTAACACAGGCTTTTTTTTTTTTTTTTCACATTTTGTATATTTGATATTAGGCGAAACTTCTCCAGCTTTGTAAGCTTTTATAACAGTCATCAATTTAAAACAGTAATGCTGATTCCTTATCATTTCTTTCAGAATTTACATATTTATTATAGCTTAAACTGCTTAAAATTATAGATTAAGGAGTTACACTTCTTACGTTCTTCTTTCTATTCTAGTGTTTTTCAGACTTTTTTGACAGGGACACCGAGTCAAAAATAGACTTTGCATCATGACCCAAGGGATATACCAACACACACACTTGCCCTCCCACACACACCTCTATATTCTCATGCCAAAAGAGAAGTTTCTTGAAATAGTGCTCATAATGTTCAGTGCTCTGTGATCTTTTCAGTTCTGTTCCAGTTCATTTTTAAGCTGCTGATCATGACCTACTAAATTGCAAATCATTCCTATGACGGACTGGGGAATATCTGTTTATGTGTATTACTCTTTCAGTTAACATATACAGTACGTACTGTATACCGTTTACTGTTCTTCTCCGCTACTTAACTGGCTTTGTAGCCTTGGGAAAGTCGCATATTAATGGTCAGTTTCTTCTACAAAGTAGAGATACAGTGCTGTCTACTGTAGAGGAAGGCTGTTAGGATGAGACGAGCTTTGTAAAGCTATGAGCATGCTGCTCAGCAGGTAATAAGCTCTCCAGCGTGAGCACCTCTCGTTTCTGCTGTTGTTATTGCTATTAAAATTACTTTGGTTTGAACTTCCCATGTTTCTGAAACACTATATATTATATATAATTTAATTTCACCTTTAATTCTCATTATATATATTTATATTTTTAAACTAGAGGTATATTTTAGATCTAGTGAAATGCATCAATGTTAAGTGTTGAATTCAGTAAGTTTTGACAAATTCCACTCCATTTGACGTATACGCCTATCAAGACAAACATTCTAATCACACCAAAAAGTTATCGTGTGCCCCTCCCTGGTCATTTGTCCTCACTATATCCAGGTGTAACCACTGTTCTGATTTTCTTCACTGTAGATTAGTTTTGCCCATTAGAACAGTGACACAGAATGTGTTCTTTCTGTCTGACACTTTTTTTTGTTTGATATAATGATTTCAGGTTCGTTAGTATCATTGTATGGTTCAGTAATTTGTTCCTTTTTATTTCTGAATAGTATTTCTTTTGGGGGGTTGTTTTGGAAGAAAAGTTATGACCAACCTAGATAGTATATTCAAAAGCAGAGACATTACTTTGCCGACTAAGGTCCGTCTAGTCAAGGCTATGGTTTTTCCTGTGGTCATGTATGGATGTAAGAGTTGGACTGTGAAGAAGGCTGAGTGCCGAAGAATTGACGCTTTTGAACTGTGGTATTGGAGAAGACTCTTGAGAGTCCCTTGGACTGCAAGGAGATCCAACCAGTCCATTCTGAAGGAGATCAGCCCTGGGATTTCTTTGGAAGGAATGATGCTAAAACTGAAACTCCAGTACTTTGGCCACCTCATGCCAAGAGCTGACTCATTGGAAAAGACTCTGATGCTGGGAGGGATTGGGGGCAGGAGGAGAAGGGGACGACCGAGGATGAGATGGCTGGATGGCATCACCGACTCGGTGGACGTGAGTCTGAGTGAACTCCGGGAGTTGGTGATGGACAGGGAGGCCTGGCGTGCTGCAATTCATGGGGTCGCAAAGAGTCGGACACCACTGAGCGACTGAACTGAACTGAACTGGGGGTCTTTGTTGCTGCACATGGGTTGTGGGGGAGTGGGGGCTGTTCTTCATTGCAGAGCATGGGCTCGGAGCGCATGGGCTTCAGGAGTTCCAGCACACAGGCTCAGTAGTTGCGCTGCATGGACTTAGTTGCTCTGCAGCATGTGGGATCTGCCCATATCAGGGATCAAATCCATGTTCCCTGCATTGCCAGACAGATTTTTATCCTCTGTGCCACAAGGGAGGTCCCTGAATAGTTTTCCATTGTATGAATGCATCACATTTTATTTTTATCTGTTCTACTAGTGATTGATAATTGTTTACAGTTTAGGGCTATTATGAATAAAGCTACTCTGGATAACTGTGTAGAAGTCTTTGTGAATATATGTTTTCATTTCTTTTAGACAAATACTTAGAAGTGGAATTGGAGGTAGGCATTTTCTAACTTTATGAGAAACTTCCAGGTTAATTTCCAAAATAATTATACCATTTATACTCCCACCAGCAATGTGTGAGTATTCTAGTTACTCCATACCTTTCCAGCATTTAATGTTGTTGGTCTTTAATTTTAGCCTTTCTAATGGCTGTATGCTGCTGCTGCTGCTGCTAAGTCACTTCAGTCATGTCCGACTCTGTGCGACCCCATAGACGGCAGCCCACCAGGCTCTTCTGTCCCTGAGATTCTCCAGGCAAGAATACTGGAGTGGGTTGCCATTTCCTTCTCCAATGCATGAAAGTGAAAGTGAAGTCACTCAGTGGTGTCCGACTCCTAGCGACCCCATGGACTGCAGCCTACCAGGCTCCTCCGTCCATGGGATTTTCCAGGCAAGAGTACTGGAGTGGGTTGCCATGGCTGTATAGTAGTATCTTATTGTTTTAATTTACATCTCCCTGATCACTAATGAGTTGAGCATGTTTTCATGTGCTTTTTGCCCATTCACATTTTATTTTTAGGTCTGTAATCCATTCCTGCTTTGTATGGTATGAGGTAGGTGTTGACTCTCATTATATTTTAAGAGATATAAGGTTCTCTAAATAAAAGAGATTAAGCTCTTAATACAGCATTAAAGATTATACTTTCAAATCCTTAATTTATATTTAGACTGTTAATTTGTTCAGGTCTTATAGAATTCCTTACACATTTTCTTCCCCACTTGAAAAAGTTGTTTCTGTAGACCCAGTCCAGAATGTATATGTAACTTGTTTCAACCACCTACATAGTCTATAATAATAAAACAGAACAAAGACAAAAAACTCAACACACTTATTTCAATTTCGTTAGTTTCTCAGGACTCTCTGGAATTTGAATGTTGAAGCAGCTACATTATTCTGTTTACCCATATTCTTATTCTATCAATAAGTAATCTACTAGCTAGAAGTATTATACTTGTAGTTATTTGTACTAAACTTACCATTTTTAGTCTTCAAAAGAATTTATTACACTGGAGTCAGATAATAATATGATCCTCTGAACTTATGTAAATAATTGCTTTTATAAATATCTGGATGCAAACTGACTCCAGGAGAATTTTTTTTTTTACCAGCATGATGAACATTTTATTAAAAAGACAAGGGGAATCTTTGAAGCTCGTTCTACTTCAAAGTCAGTTTGCTAAATATATAGATCAGTGTTACCTTAAGTGATTATACTCAGTAAATTCTAGATTTTCAGTTCAGTTCAGTTCAGTCGCTCAGTTGTGTCTGACTCTGCGACCCCATGAACTGCAGCACGCCAGACCTCCCTGTCCATCACCAACTCCCGGAGTTTACCCAAACTCATGTCCATTGAGTCGGTGATGCCATCCAACCATCTCATTCTCTGTCGTCCCCTTCTCCTCCTGCCCTCAGTCTTACCCAGCATCAGGGTCTTTTCCAATGAGTCAGCTCTTCGCATCAGGTGGCCAAAGTATTGGAGTTTCAGCTTCAACATCAGTCCTTCCAATGAATACCCAGGACTGATCTCCTTTAGGATAGATTGGTTGGATCTCCTTGCAGTCCAAGGAACTCTCAAGAGTCTTCTCCAATGCCACAGTTCAAAAGCATCAATTCTTCGGCGCTCAGCTTTCTTTATAGTCCAACTCTCACATCCATACATGACCACTGGAAAAACCATAGCCTTGACTAGATGGCCCTTTGTTGGCAAAGTAATGTCTCTGCTTTTGAATGAATATGCTGTCTAGGTTGGTCATAACTTTTCTTTCAAGGAGTAAGCGTCTTTTAATTTCATGGCTGCAGTCACCATCTGCAGTGATTTTGGAGCCCCCAAAAATAAAGTCAGCTACTGTTTCCCCATCTATTTGCCATGAAGTGATGGGACCAGATGCTTTGATCTTAGTTTTCTGAATATTGACCTTTAAGCCAACCTTTCACTCTCCTCTTTCACTTTTATCAAGAGGCTCTTTAGTTCTTCCTCACTTTCTGCCATAAGGGTGGTATCATCTGCATATCTGAGGTTATTGATATTTCTCCTGGCAATCTTGATTCCAGCTTGTGTTTCTTCCAGCCCAGCATTTCTCATGATGTACTCTGCATATAAGTTAAATAAGCAGGGTGACAATAGACAGCCTTGACATACTCCTTTTCCTATTTGGAACTAGTCTAGCTTTTACTAACAGCAAAAACAAAAAAATACTGACCTGACTAAAATGATGAGTACAGAAAGGCTAAGACATCAGGAAAGAGGCCGGAAAATAAACATCTATTATATGTCTTAGGCCTAAGGCAAAATACAGAGAATGTAGGAAGAGAGATGTATAAGTGCTTTTTCCTTCAAATAACTTAAAATCTAGCAAGGATGAAATAAAAGAAAGGAAAGTGAGAAATGTTTATAACAACGCAAGAGATAAATACCAATTGACCACATTATATAATATGTCAAATACTAGTTCAAGATTGATTGCTAACTAAATAGAATGTTATTGATTATCCAGGTTCCTGATATATTTTTAGTGATGTGTTACTTCTGAGTTATCTGGGATTGGTAAATTTTGTTTTGCTTTTAATGAAGATTTCCTAGCCTGATCCAGTTTTAAAGAATCGTAAATCTGTGGAGTTGAGTTTAAGTCAACTCTAAAATAAAGGAAAAAGTATTCTAAATTTAGCTATTGAAAAAAATAATTCATATTTATTATACTTGCTTTGTGTCAAGTACAAGAGGAAGCATTTTTATGTTAGTCATTTAATTTTTATAACTATAGGTATATTTGTTACCCTCGTTCTACAGAAGAGGAATCTGAGGCACAGAGAAGTTAAGGTCATTGCTAAAGGTAGCAAAGAAAGTAATAGTGACAGGATACAATCTCAGCTCTGTTAGACTCTAGAGCCCAAAAGTATTAAAGAAAATAAACACATAGAAACCCAGATTTGAGAAGACAGAATTTATAGTTAAGTGGAAGGAGTATTTGGTTTTCAATAATATATTAAAAATTTTTTAAGTGATGAAAATTTTCTCCTTGTTCCAATGATAAATTTTGTGCCATATTCCAAAAATTAAAGCATAATTCCAATGAGGCTAGATCCTTTTTTATCAATATTGTCCAACAGTAAAATCCAGTTTTCCTTCAGAAAGTAGAAAGGAGCTTCCAGAACAAAGGGTATACTTATAATATCGTTATCATCTTTATCCAGAATAGTTGCTATATTTCCAGTTCTCAGACAGCTGTTTATAGTTTATTAGGGACTCCAGAGTATAAATGATTTAAGATTAATAGAATCAAACTGTGTGTGAAAAGAATTCTTTTTCACATGCTTTTGGTAACATGAACAGAAATCATTGTGGAATCATCTTGTTTGTCTTTCTGATCCTTAGCACAGATAGTTATAGGCATAACGTTTATATTGCTGATTACTTTTATAAGTATCACTTCAGAATTGGTGGTAAATGGCAAAGATGCATATCCTAATACAGTTATGATATCAACATGAGTCTTGAAAATAAAACCTTCTACTTGAATATAAGCCCTCAATTAAATAAATGGGCCATAATTCTTCCACCTTTACGTTTGGGACCACTTCTTATGTTGGTGCTTATTATCCAAAGAATAAAGAGATTGATTTCTTATTTTAAGATGGAAATATATATAATTTATACTATTATTTATGTATTATTAACTATTATTTATGTACATATATACATACATAATAATTATTTAGCATAATAAATTATTTATTATAGAGAGAAGGTAACTCCTTCATATTTCTTTTTGTAGTTTATCATAGCAAAGCTGAAATTTTTGAAGAGCAAGCATGGCATATCCAAGGATATTACGTGGTTTTAAGTTTTCAGTAGTGGCATGTTTCATTTGGCCTGTAACAGTAAAAATAAATGAGTAGTAGATGACTAGTATGTTTTGTCTGCTGTAGTAATATCCTCTATTATTGAATCTGTCTGATCAGCCAGTTACTTTATTGTTATCTGGAATTAAAGATCAATGTGTTTTCTGACAGTGTAGGAATTTGTGTTCAGTTAAAATACATATTGTCACTAAAGTGAAAATAATGAAATTGCAAGGAACTGACTGGTTTTAGCAGCACTCCTGATCTCTTCCCCCTAAAAGTGAAATCTAGATCATTTTAAAGTTCTTATAAAATAGCTGAGATATCATTAAAATATTAAGCTCAGCCTTGACAGATTTTAGAATAGGTATTTAAGTCTAAATTTTGACTTGAAATGTGAAAGGTAGTGGTAGCATGTCTAGTCATTCACCTTGATAGCCAGCTTCGAAGATGGCCCTCAATGAATGATCCCGCTCCTGATAGTCACACCATTATGTAGTCCCTGCTGGCCATATTTACCAGGGTTGGTCTGTGTGGTTGCTAGAACACATCAGAAATGATGGTGAGTCATAAGACAGTGGGACTTCCCTCTTGATGTGCCTGTGTCTATCTGTCTCACTGTCTCACTTGCTCTGTGGGAAGGCAGCACATACTCGGGGACAAGGCCTAACCCAGCAACCAAGCTTGAAAGTGAATCCTCCAGCCCTACTTTTACCTTCAGACGCCTGCAGTCCTGGCCAGCAGCTTGACTGCAACCTCATGAGACCCTGAGCTAGAACCACCCGGCTCAGCCCTCAACCCCTCCAAGATTCCTGACCCTCAGAAACTGTATGAGGTTAAAAACGGTTCACTAAACATTTAAATTGGGGGTAATTTGTTAAATAGGAATAAATAACCATGTGAAGTGAAGTCACTCAGTCATGTCTGACTCTGCAACTCTATGGACTGTACCCTGCCACGCTTCTCCATCCATGGGATTTTCCAGGATGAATACTGGAGTGGGTTGCCATTTCCTTCTCCAGGGATCGATCCCAGGTCTCCCGCAACGAAGGCAGACTCTACCATCTGAGCCACCAGGGAAGACCAAATAACCCTACATACTTCCACTAAAGCTCTTCTTTCATTTATCAAATCATAACATCTATTTTTGTTTATTTTTGTTGTTATTATTTAGGTTGTTAAGTGTGTAACCCATCCAATTCACTTGACTGACACATTAAGTTGGTTGGAAAATACTATATTCCATCTCATTTTCCAATTCACTGTTTGGTATAATAAATACAGAATTCACTTTTCCCATATTCGGGCCCTTATTAAAATATACTTAAGAGAATTGTTTCATGATAAGGAACCTTTTTTCGATTATTTCACAGATTCTTTTCACTTATATTGAAGCTACCAATTTTATATAACTTGTAATTACTGTACAAGTGATTATGGAATTACAGTGAAGTACTTCAAGAGAAAACAGACAGCTTGACAGCTATTCTCAGGGAAGTCTGAGACCTCACCACAGAAGCTCCGCATCCATTACTTGTAACCCTGTGATGCTTATTAATTCTACAGGATAATAACGGTGTGGGTTTTAAAAAGTCATATTTTTAAGGGTGAGTTAACTATGTACCCAAACCTGAGAGGAGCTTCTCAGCAGATCTGATATCAGTCTTTAATTGTACTCCCAGCTCTGCTCTCCCATACCACTTTCTCCATGGTGTTCTGAAAAGGAAAAGGTCATAAAAATATTCAGGTTTGCTTTTTCCTTTTTGCCCTACTAAACCAATTTCAGTACCAATAATCGTTTCTTTTCCATAGCTAATCTTACAGAAATAGTAATCATGAATAAAAGATGTGACAGAAAAGTGGGATTTCAACTCCTTAAAGAGTGTTTTTTTCCTCTCTTGCTTCCTTTGTCTGTTTGCTAAATAAGGATTTGCCATAGGACGTTAATAGCCACAGATAGATACTTTCATTGAATCCTGGGTTATCAATCTCATGTTGTGTTTTTTTCACTCTCATGTTTTTATACCTGAATTTAAAGAAACAGAGGTTCTTCATGAAAACATTGATGAGTCACATTTGTTTGACATTAATGCTCTTATATTCATAATTAAAATTGGCTTTTTTGTCTACTCTTGCCACGTTTTTTAAAAATAATAGGACTTCCCTGGCAGTCAGTCCAGTGGTTCAGACTCCCAACTCCCAATGCAGGGGGCATGGGTTCAGTCCCTGGTCAGGGAACTAAAATCCAGCATGCTGCAAGGTGCAACCAAAATGATGATGGTGATGATGATAAATAGTTTTGGAATTGGTCTTGTCTTTCTCCATCCTAAATGGACTTGATTTTGAAATTTTTGAAATTTTACTGAGAATTTTCTTTTTAATTTGGACCTCAAAATAGGATTCTGTCTTTTAATTTACATGCTCACATGTGCACACATACATACTTGTAATAAGGTTAGGGGGTTAGTTAACAGTAACTTACAGCAACAAATGAGTTTCAAATTTCTGGTATACAGATATTATCCAAATACTCCAATAATGTCATTGCTTAAGAGGTTGTAGTCAAGCCAGAAGTAAAACCCAGGGCTTCTAACTCTTTTTTGAGCATTTGCCAACCAGTACCAATACAAATTTGTAACTCAAGGCTAATTCCTGAGTCTTAAACTTTGACAGTCTCTATTGAAGAAGGAGGCATCACATGTTCAGCACTGAAACCTGTTTCTGTGTCAAAGAAACCCATGTTTGCTTTATTTTCTCGAGGGTTTTTGTTCTGTTTTTTAAGCATGGTCATTGAATTGTGTATTTTTCTTTTCAAATGGGTTCCCATTTGTGGGTAGTGGTAGTAAAAATATATATGTAGCTCCTGATAAAATAATTTTTTTAATTGAGAAATGACAATAGTTTTTGTAACTAGATTTCATTTGAAAGCTTAAATTATACAGTACTTTGCTGTGACTTTTGAGGAAGTTTCCTCAACCCTCTATGAACAATTATTATTATTATTATTATTTTTGTAAAATGTCTTAGGAAACCTTTAAATGTCTGTTTACATGATTGTTAATGTCCTTTGTTCACCTGCACATAATATATGATGCTCAAATGAAATAGTACTTCAAATTTTTCCTAGCAGGGACAAGAGGGTAGCTTAAGAATCTCCTTCGACTGCCTTCCTGATCATCTGACCTGACTTGGTGCCCAGGCCCAAAGCCCTAGGCCAGACTCCAAGCACCAGTCCACATTCCCTGCTCAAGTTCCCCAAGCCCTGAAGGGGACAGAATGGAGATAAAAGATAGCAGCTGGACGGAGGCTGGAAGAGGGGGTAGAGGGATTCTGTCTGCAACCCTAGTGCCAAGAGCCTCCACCCTCTTGACCCATCAGTAGTCTAGTGAAGTTCTATGTGGAAAAATCACAACCAGTCCTCGATTATAATGTAGAATTATTTTTAGCATCCTTTACTTACCTATGGTCACCTTGTTAGGTCTCTAAATCTGTAAACTCATAAAGATATTATGTTTACCATATTTTAGAAATGCAAATGCCATACCTCAGCAAGGAAAGATAAGATATACCCGTTGGTAATATAAGCATTCATAAGCTGAGGCGGTAAGCATGGCAGTTCAGGTCACAGACTTTAGAGCCAGGCTGCCTGGGTTTAAATCCCAATTCTGACAACTTGCTAGCCAAGCAACCTGAAGCAAGTCACTTGACCTCTGCATAGTAATTTACTCATCTGCAAAATGGAAATGATAGCACCACTTTAAAAGTCAAAGTAAAACTTAGGTAAGGTAATCTGAATCTGAACACTTGGATCAGCATCTAACATGTAATTAGCACTATATAAGTATTTGTTCTCGTTAGTATGCTGTGCCCCTATTCTGATGCTGTATCTATACTTAGATGGCCCATCTGATTTGTAGTCCACAGGTTACTTCATACCAACACCACCACCTTTGATGTCTAACTGCTAGCAAATCCCCTCTTCAGTAATGCTTGAAAGCAAAATGCTTATTTTTCCTTCTTTCCCAGGCGCAACATAGAGATACTTTCATTGAAGAACGCTATGGAAAATACAACATCAGTGATCCTTTAATGGCGCTCCAGAGAGACTTTGAAACCCTAAAAGAGAAGAATGATGGCGAGAAGCAGCCAGTGTGCACGAACCCGCTCTCAGTTCTTAAGGTGGTGATGAAACAGTGCAAGAACATGCAGGAGCGCATGCTGTCGCAGCTGGCTGCTGCTGAGAGCCGGCACCGCAAGGTGGGTGACGCTGGCTCGAGCCCGCAGGCTCCTGTGACGGCTTTCTAAATAGTGCCTGTACTTTTCTGTCAGCTGCCAGGTCTCATGGTAGTTCAACTGGGAGGTCTCACAGGTGTCCAAAAAAAAAAAAAAAATCAGCTTACCTAGGAGCCAGGAGATAGAAAATGCAGGTTATTCCAAATGTTAAATTTAGGGAGTATGTCAGACACATTATTTTAGATGACATTCCTTCTTGATACGACACTCCAAAACACTTGGGTTTGTTTTTTCAACTCCTGATCATCCAAACATTGGCAACAAACTGGGGCTTGACCAAGCCTTGTAGCTGAACAGAGTGTTCTCTATTTGCTTACTTAAGTGATAAATAGAAAGATTAATAGGTATTTGGGTATTTGGGGAATGCTGTATCAGAGAGAGAGAATTTACCTGACTGTAAACATACAAGCCAATAGATTATTTTTATTAAATTTCTGGTTTTGAGTTTCATTGCATTTTACCTCTCATGAAACCATAAACAGTCCCTACGGTTGTTTACCTTAAAGCTGTTCTCTATTAGGAATGTGTGTGTGTGTGTGTCTGTCTGTCTGTCTGTCTGTCTCCAGGTCTTACAGCATCTAAGATAGGACCTGTGCTTTCCTCTACCTCATCTCATTGGAATTCTTCTAGTGCTTGCAATTTCACTCCCCGACTTGTCATTTATAGCTCACATTTGGCCTGGAAAAGATGCTTGGCTAGAATATGCATTTTTAAGAACTGTTGGTTTAGATTTATATCAACAAGGTGGGGGGACATCAGTGCATTTAGTAGGAAGTGTTTTATTCAGAAGAAATGGGGTTAGCAGCTGCAGTCTGATAGATCTTCGTTTACTTTATGGTTACCTGCCTTAGAGAGCCATCTGCTTACAGTGCATCTGACAAAGTGCTTAAGGTCTTAGGTCTTGCCCACAATTTGTCTTTCCCTTCACAGAGTCCAAACAAAAAGCCAGAATGGGGGTTCTTAACCACAAATAGGTCTCAGATGTTCCATGACCCCCCAGAAAATACAATGAATGCCAAAATTTATGCATTTTATAGAAAATAAATTTTTTTTCCCTATCCTTACTAGAATTCTCAGAGTTCTCCAAGACCCAGAAAAGTTTAACCTCTGGTTTAGACTGAAGTAATCTGAAGACATTTATGCTCCAGTTTAAAAGATGTCAATGAGTTAGGGTTAGTTGCCTAAATTTGGGGGCTTTTACATATTATAAGAAAATCTACACAACATCTTTATTTAATAGGCAAGCCTGTTTTCCACTTCATACATAAAGTAATTGAGTGGTACTAAAGGGCTGGCTGGCTATCATGCCTGTTGAAATAATGTTGGGATAATTTATGGTCCTAGGTGATTGGGGAGAAGAAGAGTTAAAAATTTCAAGATTTCCTAATACTATATTTCAGTGTAAGGTAGCATTAAATGTTTTAAATCACTGCCTATCTATTCTTAAGTGTTTTATCAAAGTAGAACATTGACTTCATTAGACATCACATAGTACCTAGAGGCTTATAATTAGCATGCATATAGTCCCAGTTTTCCTGAGAGAATTCCAGTTTAAGCCTGGTGCCTTGGCAGAGTTGTTAACAATACCCACTTTGGCTCTTAGACATATTAGTGATTTAAACAGTGAATTACATGGTTACTCTGCTTAGATCAGCCCTGGGATTTCTTTGGAAGGAATGATGCTAAAGCTGAAACTCCGGTACTTTGGCCACCTCATGTGAAGAGTTGACTCCTTGGAAAAGACTCTGATGCTGGGAGGGACTGGGGGCAGGAGGAGAAGGGGATGACAGAGGATGAGATGGCTGGATGGCATCACGGATTCGATGGACGTGAGTCTGAGTGAACTCCGGGAGTTGGTGATGGACAGGCAGGCCTGGTGTGCTGCGATTCATGGGGTCGTGAAGAGTCTTTCACGACTGAGCGACTAAACTGAACTGAGTCTACCTCTTCCCATTCCCTCTCTTCCTCAATATTAGAGACAACCACTTTTCTTTTAATGTTTTATTTTGTTAGCTAACTTCCATATATTTTTTCCATATTTCTAACTAATATATTGCTCTCTCACTTTATCAGATAATTTTAGACACTTATATTTACTTCCTTTTATTAAAGATGTGGATTTTGTTAGCACCCCACTTCCCTTTCCTCTTCACCCTGCCATCTTCCCAAAATAAAAATAATCCTCTTTCCTCACCTTTATTCTCTGTCATATCTGTTATTACCAAATCTGGAGGTTGTCACATTCTGTCTCTTCAGAGTATAAACATCTGGTGTATTCCTGGGCAGTAGATGCCTGGCTGGGCATTCTGTGTACAGGAATCAGGTTGAAGGGACAGATAACTCTTGAAAATACACACCTGGAACTAGTTCCCTTGTCTTCCATCCTACACCTTACCTCTTCTCTGCAGTATCTGCCACCTGCAGATACCCCTATGTCTTTGGGGTCCCACAAGGCAAAACAGCTTCCTCCCTCATACCAAGTAGCTACCATCCCTCCACTCCAGCCTCTTTCTTTCTTCAGAATATTAAAAATTTGTCTGCCAAAGTCTGTCTTTTTAGGGTGTTTTTTTTTTTTCTTTTCATCCCATTTCTATAATTTTAGAAGCCTCTCTGGAGAGGAGAAGCCAAAATCTTTTTTTAACCAGAAGGAAATAAACCAGAATGTTTTCATTTTTGTATTTAAAGAGGAGTCCCAGAAAGTCTTCTTCCTCCATTCATAACAGTTGTTAGTGAAGACGAACAATGAGAAATGGCACGGGGATGACAGTGCTCTGGCTTGGGGAGGTCTGGGCCAGCCCGCCTCTGAATCATGGGCAGAAGCTATGAAGAAATCCATAATTATTGGAATACTATGCAGTTGTAGGCAGGATTATGTGGGGAAGTGCCCCTTTAAACCTGTACTCTCCTTAAAGTTGGGCTTAATTGCTTGGCACCAGGGTAAGTGGAATGGGTAGACAGTTAATTAAAAGGCCTTATGAAAAATCTCGACTTCAGATCTCAATAATTAAGCCTTCTTGTATGCAGGATGAAGTCTAGAGAATCTTTTTACTTCTTATCTAACTGTATATAAGATGTATATATTAATTAAGCAAGGCACAGTTAGGATGTCACCTATTTGAAATGTTTAATTTCAGGCTTCACTCTGGTACCTCCAGTGATTTGAGCATCACAGGGAAAGCCTCAGCTTTCAGCTTTCCATGAATCTGCCTTACTTCACCTGTCCCCTAATCCCAACAAACTTATTAATTCTCTGAAACCTTTTCAGTCCCTGTAGCTAATGAGTTCCTCTTTTCTGTTTACATGCCACTTTGTGTGAGGTAAAGTACATACTGTATTTTTTCTAGAACATATCTTTCACCCTTCTAGACAGTGTGCTCTTTGATGCCCCTGACTAGGATTTACTTACTTATTTATCTATGGAATATGATCTTGGATGCTTAGATAGGCACTTACTGTTACATTGTATTCTAAATGTGACTCCTTATATTTGGAAATGATTTTTTTAATTCTTTAAAGGTAATCCTAGACCTTGAAGAAGAAAGGCAAAGGCATGCACAGGACACGGCTGAAGGCGATGATGTCACCTACATGCTGGAGAAGGAGCGAGAGCGGCTGACTCAACAGGTAATTAAGGTGGAAGAGCTCGGAGCAGCATTTGCCTAGAGTAGCATTTCCTGGAGATTATTCTGCAGGGTATAAATTGTGTTACTCAAAAAAAAAAGGGCTTTGTGGTCAGATAACTCTGGGGATTACTGTATTAAACAAAGTTAAAGAAGCTTCCCTGGTGACTCAGATGGTAAAGAACCTGCCTGCAGTGCAGGAGACCTGGGTTTGATCCCAGGTGTTCATGTTTGATCCAGTGTTCATGCCTGGAGAATCCCATGGACAAGCTACAATCCATGGAGTCACAAAGAGTCAGACACAACTGAGCGACTCACACACAAAGAGGTTTCTAACTTCAATTGTTTAGACTTTGTAGTATGCCAAAGCATGCTGTGCGTTTTCAAGATTAATATAGGGTAATCTGTGTTTAGCAAATCGATATTTTCATAAAATCTGTTAACATAGATCATTCTCTATGGACCATCATTCCATAGAACACACTTTGGGCAACACTAACTTTGAACTCTCAAAACTTTTTTTGACTTAGGACTCCTAGTAAAAAATACATTTTACATCACATACACATATATACATATGCTTGAAACAACAATCTCATTAAATCATACATAACCCTTACTGCTTATAATACACATTAATATTTTCACTTCTGTTTCATTTGTTCAAATTCTTAATGGCTCACTAAATGGTTTCCCTATCCATTCATGGGTCTCAGAGTTTGAAAAACACTGACTAATAGGGTTCCTTGAACCCTTTCCCTCTCATTTTGTTCTTTAAGTAGGGTTGGGATGATAGTTAAAGCCAATGGCATTTGTGTAGAAGAATGATTCATATGCAGCTACTTATGTTTGTTTGTTTTTAAGACCAGAAAGAATTATTACTAAGCTTTAAAGGTTTTGTTTTCATCAGCATTCATCACAAAATCCAGTTTATATGGCTTTCTGCTTTCTGTTTTGATTGGTTCTAATCCTCTGAACTTTCCATAGTCCTAGAACACAATGACAATTCAGATTCTCACTAATAACCCTGAGACAGTAAGAACTAGAAGTGCCTCCTAAATCATCAAAGCGAGATTAAGTCGTCGTGTGTACATTTGTTCGTTAGGTGTTGTAGTACTGAAGAAAGATTTGACGTGAGCACATGGTATGTACCAGTTGTCAGTGTCTCTTGGTTTCCTTACTCTAATCCAGATGTGTGGTGGCATTCTTTTGCAGTTGGAATTTGAAAAGTCCCAAGTGAAAAAGTTTGAAAAAGAGCAGAAGAAACTCTCCAGTCAGCTAGAAGAGGAGCGCTCCCGCCACAAGCAGCTGTCCTCCATGCTGGTCCGTGAGTGCAAGAAGGCCACCAGCAAGGCCGCAGAGGAAGGCCAGAAGGCAGGAGAGCTGAGCCTGAAACTGGAGAAGGAGAAGAGCCGAGTGAGCAAGCTGGAGGAAGAGCTGGCCGCCGAGAGGAAGCGGGGCTTGCAGACGGAGGCCCAGGTGGAGAAGCAGTTATCTGAGTTTGACATTGAAAGGGAACAACTAAGAGCAAAGCTGAACCGAGAAGAGAACCGGACCAGAACTCTGAAAGAAGAAATGGAGAGTTTGAAGAAGGTGGTAAAGAATCTAGAGGCTTTGCACCAGCAAAGTGGCCCCAGCGAGCGAGTGAAGAAACCAGTAACCGTGTCTAAAGGCACGGTAACTGAGCCACCCGTGCTAGTGTCTGTATTTTGCCAAACAGAGAGTTTTCAGGCAGAGAAAACACATGGGAGCAGCACAGCCAAGGTGACGGCCAGCGAGCTGCCTAGTCCCACCGCTCCCACTCACTCTTACGCAAAAACCAATGGACATTTTGACCCAGAAATGCAGACTACCAAGGAGTTGATTGCAGGCAGCAATGCAGAAAACCAAGTGCCTCCACGAGAGAAGCCTGTGGAACTGGCCCAAGAAAAAGCAGTGGAGAACGGCGGGTGTCCTGTGGGAATAGAGACACCAGGCCCAGTGCTTAGTCATCTGCCTTCCAGCGGGAGCTCACCATCTCCCAGCAGCACTGCCTCTTCCTCTCTCACCTCCTCTCCTTGCTCGTCACCAGTACTAACTAAGCGCTTATTGGGGTCATCAGCTAGCAGCCCTGGCTACCAGTCATCCTACCAAGTAGGGATCAACCAGCGGTTCCATGCAGCTCGGCACAAATTTCAGTCCCAAGCAGATCAGGACCAACAAGCCAGCGGGCTGCAGAGCCCTCCATCCAGGGATCTGTCCCCCACCCTCATAGACAACTCTGCTGCCAAGCAGCTGGCCCGAAACACGGTCACTCAGGTGCTCTCCAGATTCACTAACCAACAAGGACCAATAAAGCCCGTGTCTCCTAACAGCTCTCCTTTTGGCACAGACTACCGAAATCTGGCCAGCACTGCCAATGCGAGAGGTGACACCAGCCATTCACCTACTCCAGGAAAAGTGTCCAGTCCTCTGAGCCCCCTGTCTCCAGGGATCAAGTCCCCTACCATCCCCAGAGCTGAGAGAGGAAACCCTCCACCCATCCCTCCCAAAAAGCCTGGCCTCACTCCCTCTCCATCCACTACCACGCCCCTGACCAAAACTCACTCCCAGGCATCCTCTTTGACCACTGCAGAAGACCTTGGCAGCAGCTGCTCTTCTAATGCTGTTGTCGCCAATGGCAAGGATGTTGAGATACTTTTGCCTACCAACAGCTAGTGCCTAGGAGGGAGTCTCTGCGTTTGACATTCCATCAGATTTCGTCCAGGAGCTCAAGAGTCAAACCGTTGAGTCAGATCATGTTATTTATTTGATCTTAGCTGAAACCATCTTATAATACATTTAGTGTATTTCACCTTTTTGTATTTTATAAGTAGAAACTAAGTAGTTTGGAATTTTATGATTCCCATCTTTGTGCTAAAGCTAGAAGGGCACCTCAAAGACACCTAAGCTTCATAGTCACCATCACGTTATGATGGAGAAAGCTAACTGAATACCAGGTGGTGATTTGCTGTCTGTCTGGAGACTCGAATCACTCAACACTAATTTTGAATTATGCGGAAGTGGTTCATGCAGATTTTTTTATTCCAGATGAACATGTTTTAAAAGTGCCTGAAATTAGACTGCCATATGAATGTGATTCTGCAGCAAAAGCACAGAATGGATCATTTAACTGCAAAAAAAAAAAAAAAAATGAGATCCTCTGTGAATTCTGAATGTTAAAAACCAAAACTGCTTTTAATCCTCTTTTACTGTTTTAATACAAGCTTTGTGTTCAGAAATAAGGCTGCATAAGTAGAATGGGAATGCTAAAGGTGAATGAAAACTCACCACAAAGTGAGCTTTATAGAGCCCTTGAAAAACCCTCCTGAACATTAAGCAGTTGGGGTGCTGATTTTCTTGTACTTTGGAAAAATTTCATCACTCCCAGTTTCCTGCATAAGTTCTTGAATAGAATGAAATCACATCTTCAAAAATGTCTTCAGGCATCTACTGTTTTGTAAGGAACTTCTGATTCTGATTGCTATTACTTGAATAGGAAATGGTTACTCATTCTGTGTAAAAGTTTTGCAACAGAATGAGATCTTTATTCTGTAATCCAAAAGCAATAACTTAAAGTTCACCGTCTTTGTAATATTATGTCAGAATTATATAGGTTTTAGCCGATTGTTCTACACTTATTCTCCAAGCTGCCAGCACTTGGTGTCCGTTATCTGTGGAGCCAAATTAACTTTTACCTAAATGAAAGTATACATATATCTGTATAAATACACACCCCTTTACGTGTTTAACATTCACACACTTAAACACATAAATATTAGTGTGATTGTATCTTTGGAGTTTGCAATATAGTGTAAAGGATGAGTAGAAATGCATGTTAAGATTACCTGCCAAAGCAACTAGATGTAGCTGGGACCCAATCAAAGAAAAGAATCTTGTCCATGGGGAGGGGGAAATTTCACATGAAATCAGGTCCATCATGAAGACAAGTCCAAACCAACCCAGTGTCACAAAGCTCAACTGGTCATATAAATGAGCAAAACAAGGCAGTCACTCACTCAAATGACGTATAACAGCTGGGAGCAGTGAGAGCCCCAGCAAAGTGAAGTGCCCATGCCCCCCTGCAAAGGGCACCTCCTGTTCTGCTTCAGCTGCTCGTTGCTATGCAAGAATGCTGGACCAGGGCTACCAGCTCCTAAGAGTTTTATAAAATCCAAATTTTCATGAAAAACACACTCATTTTTAAATATCAAGAACTGATCAAAATATTTCAAAATACTGCTAAACATTTCTGCAGCTGGATTTAGCTCACAAGCTGCCAAGCTGCAGCCTTTTTAATTCTAGAAACTTCTGTCATTTCCATCACAGTGAGTTTGTGTGGACAAAAGCCTCCAAACTTTCCAATTTGTTGGCTAGCACAACCAACAAACTCCCTAGAATACAATGACTGTCCACCTCAGACATGGTGGTTACCTGATTTTGTGTCCACAAGGATGGAGAGATCTCACATACAGTGTTCTAGTCAACACTTATCCAGCAGCCAGGGCTTCCCTGGTGGCTCAGCTGGTAAAGAATCTGCCTGCAATGCTGGAGACCTGGGTTCGATCCCTGGGTTGGGAAGATCCCCTGGAGGAGGGTATGGCAACCTACTCCAGTATTCTTGCCTGGAGAATCCCCTTGGACAGAAGTGCCTGGCTGGCTACAGTCCATGGGGTCACAAAGAGTCGGACTCGACTGAGTGACTAAGAATAGAGCACGACCTCCTGTTATGTTTTAAACCTATTTCCTCATAACGCAATATGAGTTGATGGGAGAAAAGCAGGTGATGGAAATCAAGATAAATCACTCTGGAGTACACTGGTGTCTGCACAGCTTCTGGTTTGACTAAAGCCAATGCATCAAGGAAAAATGAAAATACTGGTAATGCCCTAGTATGTCTACCAAATGATAAAGAGGTTATCTTAAACTTCCCAGAGCAGTCATGCATTAAAGTTTATTCCCGTGCATTGTCACACGAACTGGAACTTCTCTAAACAGGAGAGGGGGCTATAATCCCAGAGTATTGTTACCTCTCTTGCTTTAAATGGTAATCTTACAAGTTGCATTGTGCTCTTCTTTTGTTTTGGCATAGATATATATATAGAGAGAGATACTATAAGGAAGTTTATTTCTTAGAAAGTGCACTGAATAATGTATTACTTTTACAGTGTAATATGGGGGTGGGGAAGTGCAAAAGAAATGTGTATTTTTGCTAGTTGCCTATCTTCTGAGATGAACAAGCACAATACTGCAATGGATCAAATAATCCAGTTAGGTATTATAGATTAGGATGTAAGTTTGCCGTAGACTGTGTGTGCTAAGTGAAAGTTCCACGATTCACAGTTCTGGTCTTAACCCATGTTGCGAGAGCTGTTCCCGGTCAGCAGATCATAATGATGTGCAGCACATAGTGCAAACACTAACTAGTTATTAACATCTGTAAAACCAAATGTACCGTGCAAAAGTCTTCATCTGTTTTTATAGCAGACTACATTAAAACAACTTAAATCAGACTGTCTGGGCAAAAGTAGTCTTGTTTGTACCAAGTGAAGAATGTTGCACAACAGGGCCCATTTTGTTGGGGAAGGAGCAGATTGGTAAAAAGGGACCACTGGCTCCTGGCTTCAAAAAAAACAAACGAAGATACACGACCCATCCAGGTTAGACCCCAAAAGGACATGGGACATTGGTGTTCCTTAGAATCTCGAAGCTGAGATAAGCCTTCACAATAGTCCAGTCTATAATTTTTAAATCATTTGGGGGTTCTGGACCTTTTGAGGATCTTAAGAATAGCTGGACACTGTCCCCATAAAAATGTATATGCTTATGTGCAAAATTCAGTTGATGGCTTCATGGCGTCCAGAGACCCTGAAGCCATCCATAAATCCTGTACTGTAAGATAAGAATGCCTGATCTTGTCCAGCCCTCTCATTTTACAGATGACTCATGACTCTGGTCTCAGTCCAGTGCTATTGCTGCTACACTGTTAGCAAATGCAAGTGTAGCCTGATAAAAGCACTTGAAAATCCTTTGATGTACAAAAGATGTTCACACAGTGTGGTTGTTTACATATCTACATTCCTAGCATTTAAGCCAATTACTGGTTATATCCATTTTTCAGCAAGTACTTCTTATAGCCATTCTTTTCATAATGCCCTGCACTCACTGTCAGCAATGCTCCCTTGTCAATTTGTGTGTGTGTGTGTGTGTGTGTGTGTGTGTGTGTGTGTATGTATGTAAGAGACGCAGGTTCGATCCCTGGGGCGGGAAGATCCCCTGGAGGAAGACATGGCAACCCCCTCCAGTGTTCTTGCCTGGAGAATCCCATGGACCAGGGAGCCTGGCAGGCTACAGTCCATAGGGTCGCAAAGAGTCAGACATGACTGAAGCGACTTAGCACACATTTGTAACTTATAAAGAGTACTTTTGATGCTTGGCTCTTGAAACAGAATTTCAAATGTCTTTTGAAAAATGCATCAGAGGTAGGAAATGAGCATCATTTGTTCCACAAGAATAATTTTAATTTAGTTGCTATAAAACTAGTTGAGAAAACCTGAGAGCCTGTCCACCCATTTGCTCACATATCAGTGGCCAGTTTACTGGTAAAAGCAAAGGAAAAGAAAGGACAGTGGGGTACTGGTTCTCAAACTTGTGTTGTACTCACAGGAATCCTGCTAAAAATAAAGATTCCTGGGGACTGGGCCTGAGGGCCAGCTTATGCAGGTGATTTGAAGATCACATTTTGAGAAATAGTTCCCCATAACCCTCACTTGTTCTTTCATAAGAACTTACTTCTTGCCTCTAACAGAAGGAAATGACTTAAAGCTCTGGAATCTGTTTTGCAAGAATGTCAATGGTATTCGAAGTCAAGAGTGCCTACTTGGATTCCAAGGACCATGTTAACGATTTCACTCACACCTTCCCTTAGTAATTTGCACAAGGGTGCTGCATAGTGTTATCCCCGGTGTGCACATGAGGTAGTGGTGAATACCAGAAGTTTGTACCGGGGACCTTAGTAGGTGACAGGGCTGGACTGAAAATCCAGTGCTTTGCTGCTTCCCCTACCTGTTTCCCAAATGAGAATCTCCTGAGTCACTCATTACGCCAGTTCCAGGCCCCTCCCCATGGAGATTCCAATCAGTGGACCAAGGCGAGCTCAAGGTAAGTGTCTGGGCTGCTGCTTAGCTTGAGGCAGGTTTACACCTCGAAGGACACCATGCTGCTGCTTTACCACCCTAACCTAGAGGCATTTATCAGCTCAGGTAAGTGGAACAAAAAACATTAATTCCCCTCAAGCAACTGAGATCTCATATAATTAAGATAGAGACAGAAACCAACATAGCTATTAGAGAAAAACCTCAAGGTACTCACAATCCAGGTGGGGGACACACAATGTTATAAAAAGAGACTAGAGACAATAATGCAGGTGGGGTGGGAAATGCCATATAGGGTCACAAGGCGGTCCTAGCAAAAACAGCTGCTTGTGGGCGGAAAATGTTAACTAGAGAAGCAAATGCCTTTGCTCCTCTCTCCAAAGCGTTATTTACCTGGACTTCCACACCATCTCCCTGTGTTTCCAATATGTTTCAGTTGGCTTGTCTTGGTCTTCGGATGAAAGCTGAGTCCTGTTTCAGAGACTGACAGAGCTCCCAGGCCACAGCAGTCTGCAAAAACATTCTCAAGTAACCTGTAGAGAAGACCTAGGAATGTGTAAAAGCCAAGCTGAGAAAGGACCTTCTGCCAAAATACCACATGACCCATAAATGTCCCCTCCTACCCTCTAAGTCTCCATAAGCAAAAGGGGAATGACAAGGTTTGAACAGAATCCAATGGGTCCTGGGGTACCTGCAAGTGACTGCTTCCCTTGGAGGGATGTGAAAGCAGTTTCTCCTTTTCTCCCAGTGGTGTGAACGTCTATGCTGCTAAGACTGGAGGGGCACTGGGAAGGTCGTGTGGCTCTGCCCACACCACTGTGAAATGGCTGGCTTGGAAAAATTACTGGGAAGTGTAGCAGCAAGACTGGCTGCCTCTCTGGGGAGTCACCTACTTAATCTGACAAGAGTCCTACTAATTAACTCAGCATGGCAAACACGCAGGTCCCCCTTCAGGAATGAAGGATTTATTTTCCTAGCTGCAGGAAATGCTGACAGGAAACAGCTCTTGGCTGTAAGCCCTTTGGAAAGCAATTTGACACCAAGGTCACATCTCCTTTCATGGGCAGTCCACATCCAAAGACTGATATGGAGCATAAAGACCTGGCCCCCTTGTCCCAAATCAAGAGAGCTCCTAACATTCATTCGAGCTTCTAAACTCCCTGTAGAGCTGACTGAGCCCTCCGTTGAGACTGCTGCAGCTCAACTGTCCCCACCTCTTCTTTTTCCTCCCTCCCCTCTTCCTTCCTGTGGATCCCAAGGGTTCTCTCTGATAAGCCTGTGTGTGTTCAGTTGCTCAGTTGTGTCAGACTCTGCGACCCCCAAGGACTGTACACAAACAGGCTCCTCTGTCCATGGGGATTCTCGATTCTCCAGGCAAGAATACTGGAGTGGGTTGCCACGCCCTCCTCCAGGGGATCTTCCCAGCCCAGGGATCAAACCCAGGTCTCCCGTAACACAGGCAGATTCTTTACCTTCTGAGCCACCAGGGAAGCTCCTGGTAAGCCTCCTGCACCTTAATCTCAGACTCTGTTCTTTCTGGTCGTGACTAAGTCCCCTAAATGTGGGTGGACACATTTTCTGAGTATTTTATTTGGTACCAAGCTGTCAATCATGTATATTACATGTGTTACTTCATTTAATCAACACAACTACTGAAAGAGGCAGGTCATTCCTGCTTGACCCATAAAGTAATGAAGGCCTACTGAGGCCCAGGACATTGCTCAAGGTGCTACAACTCAGCTGGGCTGAGAGGGGCACAGCTGGGATTCAAACCTTCACTCATTAGGCCTTCAAGTCCACTCTCCTTCCAGTGGCCATACCATAGTAGAAAGCAGGTAGGACATTTGGGATTCCCAGTGACTAAGACTCTGCACTCGCAGTGCAAGGGCCCGGGGTTCAGTCCTTAGGGAACTAGATCCTACACGCCACAGTGAAGATCGAAGATCCTGCAACTAAGACCCGATGCAACCAAACAAGTAAATAATAATTTTTTAAAAAAATATGTAATACATTTGGGAAGTTCAGAATATTAGTTTGTGGACAGTAATACATTTAAGTATGAATCCCCTGGTTTGTTAGCTTTCTTCTGAGACTGAGCTAGGAACAGGACACTGAAAGAGAAGAGGCTTTGGTGGGGAGAAGAGAGAGGGATGACACATGGCATCATCAAATGTGAGTGAGAAGGAGGCTTAGAGCCGCTTGACTCTAGCTCCCCTGTATTGCAGACGGGGAGAACAAGGCTGGGTCTAAAGAGTCAGTCTAGCTCCCTCTTTCTGCTTCAGCCACCTGCGCCTTTCCTAAGCCGACCTGGGACTTCCTAGCCTAGCCCCGGCTGCTCCCTCAGGCGCTCTTTCCTCCTCTTGCCTGTTTCTCTACAATGTCTGACCTTTCATCCTGCCCACCAGGGCTTTGCCCTCCGCCTGCTGGCCTAGGGCCACCTGCCATCCTGGTTGCCATAAAAATCCCCTCCTCGTGTCTGTGAACCGGTTTGACAGCCACGGTGAGGCTGGGAGTGGGGAGGATTGCAGAGCTTCCACTGCCAGGCCATGCCTCCACGTACAGCGTCAGCCCTGGGAAGCACTTCCTCACACGGCATGACTTCCTCCTCCGGTATGGACAAGAAGCCACTGAAGCCATGAGCACCTACCTCTCCCGGCTTGTGAGTCTGACCTGCCACACCTGCCTGTGGAGGAGACTGCAACTGAATATTTGGGGAGAGACACCTCCTTCCCCTGCTCCTCCTGCCCACCTGAACTCAGACCGACAGCTCTCCCAGGAAGGGTCTTCTGTATTCTCCAAAGACTTCCCCATCTCCCTTATAGTGGCCACCCCACCCCCAGCCCACCTAACCCAAATCAAAACCTCTCAAGACCATCTGGGCCTCAGGGCAGACAGGGTGTCCTTGGGGTGGCAGACTGGTAGCCACAGCACACAGGCCCCTTCTTCATCCCTAGTGTGTTTCCCTCTCCCAAGTGGTGAGTCAGCACCACAGGGCCACACACAAGGCTCCTATTCAGGGCTCATTTTCCTTCCGCACTGACTTAGATCTTGGCATCTCTCTCTCTCCCCCTCTCATTCTCTATGTGAGCCTTATTCTCAGCATGGGAAAGCTCTGCTCCCTGCCCTATGCCTCTTCGGTTTCTCCCAATACCACCCCCTCCCCTGCCCCCAACACACATACCCACATTCCTCATCCTTACCTTCTGGGAGTTGTCAGTCCCAGCTGGGTACAAACAGAGGGAGAACACACTAGAAACGTTAAACTATTAAATCCTCATTCACATATTTTTAACGGGTGTTTGTTTTTGCTGGCTCTATGCAGACCCTGAGCTATACTGAGGAGACACACACACACACACAAATCCCCTGGACATTTGCTGTGCCTGCCTGACACTGATACAGCTTATGTTTATTAAGCACTGACTGTGTAAAGCCTCATGCTAAACGCTGGAATTTACACTCTGATGAGGGAACCCTTGCCCAGGTGACATCCCAGAGTACTGCCAGGCAGCAAGTTCCCCAAATGGGTGGTGGGGTCTCAAGTGCCTAAGAAGTTCAGGATTTAAATAAACAGAAGGCAGAGGAATACAGGGTCTACTGATCGGGGTGTATGTATAGGTATGTAGGACCTAGGGATGGGAAGTTAGGAGCAGCAGGAAAAGTTCAGAACAAGGATTTGCCATCCTCTGTGTAACCTTAAGCAAGAACTAACCTTGCTAGCCTTCATTTCAGCACCACTGTAATGAAGCTATGAGAAACTTCCTTTGAGGTTTTCTGACATTAAGCGCGAAAGTACGTAGGACACGGTGACTGCAGGCCGATTATTTGCAACCGCTGGGGAATGGATTTCCTTGGTGGCTCAGACAGTAAAGCATCTGCCTACAATGCAGGAGGCCCAGGCTGGATCCCTGGAAGATGCTTCGGAGAAGGAAATGGCAACCCACTCCAGTACTCTTGCGTGGAAAATCCCATAGACGGAGGAGCCTGGCAGGCTACAGTCCATGGGGTCACAAAGAGTCGGACACGACTGAGCGACTTCGCTTTTGGGGAATGGAGCAACCGGCGAAAGGGTCTAGAAGGGAAGCCGAGAGGTTGCCACGGGCAGCCTCGCTCTTCATCGGAAAGCTGAATCGCTAGCGCCCCCTGGTGTTTCAGTCGCTAAGATTCTCTCTGCACCCAAGTCTGGCCGCACACCCACTTCCCTAGGAAAGGACCTGTCAGCGGTCTGGAAGGGACCCGCTTCAGACTGGCTGGCGTGGGCAGGGTTGTGTCCCTTACCCACGTGCGCACCCTGCCGCCTCCTGCAGCTCAATCACCAGTCCCCGCCTTAGGCGTGGAAGCCCAAATTCCTAGAAGGGTAGTCAACAACAGAAATTGCCTCGCGGGTTTAGTTCAGTTCAGTTCAGTCGCTCAGTCGTGTCCGACTCTTTGCGACCCCATGAAACGCAGCACGCCAGGCCTCCCTGTCCATCACCAACTCCCTGAGCTCACTCAGACTCAAGTCCATCGAGTCAGTGATGCCATCCAGCCATCTCATCCTCTGTCGTCCCCTTCTCCTCCTGCCCCCAATCCCTCCCAGCATGAGTCTTTTCCAATGAGTCAACTCTTCGCATGAGGTGGCCAAAGTACTGGAGTTTCAGCTTTAGCATCATTCCTTCCAAAGAAATCCCAGGGCTGATCTCCTTTAGAATGGACTGGTTGGATCTCCTTGCAGTCCAAGGGACTCTCAAGACTCTTCTCCAACACCACAGTTCAAACACATCAATTCTTCGGCGCTCAGGCTTCTTCACAGTCCAACTCTCACATCCATACATGACCACAGGAAAAACCATAGCCTTGACTAGATGGACCTTAGTCGGCAAAGTAATGTCTCTGCTTTTGAATATGCTATCTAGGTTGCTCATAACTTTTCTTCCAAAGAGTAAGCGTCTTTTAATTTCATGGCTGCAGTCACCATCTACAGTGATTCTGGAGCCCAAAAAACAAAGTCTGACACTGTTTCTACTGTTTCCCCATCTATTTCCCATGAAGTGATGGGACTAGATGCTATGATCTTCGTTTTCTGAATGGTGAGTTTTAAGCCAACTTTTTCACTCTCCTCTTTCATTTTCATCAAGAGGCTTTTTAGTTCCTCTTCACTTTCTGCCATAAGGGTGGTGTCATCTGCATATCTGAGGTTATTGATATTTCTCCCGGCAATCTTGATTCCCGCTTGTGTTTCTTCCAGTCCAGTGTTTCTCATGATGTACTCTGTGTATAAGTCAAATAAGCAGGGTGACAATATACAGCCTTGATGTACTCCTTTTCCTATTTGGAACCAGTCTGTTGTTCCATGTCCAGTTCTAACTGTTGCTTCCTGACCTGCATACAGATTTCTCAAGAGGCAGGTCAGGTGGTCTGGGATTCCCATCTCTTTCAGAATTTTCCACAGTTTATTGTGATCCACACAGTCAAAGGCTTTGGCATAGTCAATAAAGCAGAAATAGATGTTTTTCTGGAACTGTCTTGCTTTTTCCATGATCCAGTGGACGTTAGCAATTTGACCTCTGGTTCCTCTGCCTTTTCTAAAACCAGCTTGAACATCAGGGAGTTCACGGTTCACGTACTATGTCCCTAGTATTATGTAGCGCCTAATAGTACATATACCCGTGTTAGTTGCTCAGTCATGTGCGACTCTATGCGACCCCACGGACTGAAGCCCACCAGGTTCTTCTGTCCACAGGATTCTCCAGGCAAAAATACTGGAGTGGTTTGCCAGTCCCTTCTCCAGGGGATCTTGCCCACCCAGGGATGGAATCTGGGTCTCCTGAATTGTGGGCAGACTCTTTACAATCTGAGTGACCAAGGTGGCTCCTAATAGTAGGTGATCTCCTACTCCTAATTACTTCCTAATAATACTAATAATGCCTCCTAATAGTAGGTGCTCCATAAACTCTTTGTTACACAGGGGTCAGGATGACTCTATCCATACATATTTGTATATTCATTCATCCCTTTAATTATGCTTCAGAAATGTCTTGCTCCTTTATAGTTTATGGTGGGGCGGGGGTGGGGGTGGGGGTGGGAATAAACCTTATTAAGCCAAACGAGTGAGCAAGAGTCAGCACTCTGTGGGAGGAAAAGAAAGAGATTTCACTTGTTCAAACATCCACACACTAGCTCCTACTAAGTAGAACTCACTGACTTAGGCACTGGGATAGAGAAATAAAATTAAGTTTACAAGGCCTTAGGGGTTTAAAATGATGGTGGGAGAGACAGTACAAAACATGGTATCATGTGGACTATGATAAAAATAGGAAGCCACTCTCAAGTCTTTCCACAGGTACCACATTCTATGGAATGTGTATCTCCCAGGGCCTCTCACCTTCTGAGATGGCACATGCTCTTCTACAGAGTGTGTCTCTCAGCAAATCTATTTCTTACCTCTCACTTTGCCTCTTGCCGAATTTCTTCTGTATGAGAAATAAAGAATCTGAACTTCCGGAAGTCCTGACACTGGTTTCACTTGCTCCTAGAGTGCTGACCCTGCCACTGGCTGGCACTTCAGACCTGCGTTCATGTGAAATACTGTGCTCAAGACTTCAGCTCTGTGGCCCATGTGCAGAGAAGCCTCCCCCCACACATACACCGTGATTCAAGATGGCGCCAGTAGGCCACATGCAGAGACATGCACCCAGGCACTGCGAGATCTCCAGTGGGTTGTGGGAGAGCACAGCCGCACCAGACTTGCCAGAACTCTCTCCCCTCTCTGCTGACAAGATCCTTATAAAACAGGCCTGCTGCTGCTAAGTCGCTTCAGTTATGTCCAACTCTGTGCAACCCCATAGACGGCAGCCCACCAGGCTCCCCCGTCCCTGGGATTCTCCAGGCAAGAACACTGGAGTGGGTTCCATTTCCTTCTCCAATGCATGAAAGTGAAAAGTGAAAGTGAAGTAGCTCAGTGGTGTCCGACTCCTAGCGACCCCATGGACTGCAGCCTACCAGCCTCCTCTGTCCATGGGATTTTCCAGGCAAGAGTACTGGAGTGGGGTGCCATCGCCTTCTCCGTATAAAACAGCCCTACTGAGGGCCTTTCAGGAAGATATTGTACCCAGGAGTATTAGCTCACAACTCTCCATTCTTCATTCAAAGAATAAAGCTTGAAAAATAAATAAACTAAAAATAGGAATACACTGTGTTGACACAATTAATCCCCAGGGGAGTCAGGAATGGACTCATAGAGGAAATGACACTCATCCTGGTGTTGAGGGAGGGGTAGCTGCTCCCAGGAGATGAAGTCAGTGAAGAGTATTCCAGGTAATGAGAACAACATATGCAATGCACCAAGTTGCCAGCCTGCATGGTGGGAACTCTGGGATGGAAGTGCGGATCTGGAAAAGTAAATGAGCTCAGGAAAAGGCAAGATCTGCTGAGGGAAAGAATTTTGACTCTGTTTGGGATTTCCCTGGTGGCTCAGATGGTAAAGCCTACAATGCAGCTGCCTACAATGTGGGAGACCTGGGTTCGATTCCTGGATCGGGAAGATCCTCTGGAAAAGGAAATGGCACCCCACTCCAGTACTCTCACCTGGAAAATCCCATGGATGGAGGAGCCTGGTAGGCTACAGTCCATGGGGTCGAAAAGATTCAGACATGACTGAGTGACTTCACTTCACTTTGGTCGGCCACAGGGAGCCTGAACTGAAGCAGCATCTTGAGCAGAGGCAGATTTACCATGAAGCTAAGCTTCAAGGGCTATCACTGGTACAGCCCCCTCCAGACCTAAAGAGCCCAAGCAATGTGTTCATTGGTCAAATGTTTTTATAAAATTTGCTAAAGTAAGATATTTTAAATGTAGTCAGTTAATGCTGTCTCTTTTTACTCTGGCATCTATATCACACTTTCCTCTATATTGGGTAATCTTGGAGTGGTGACCAAAGCATTTTGAGAATTCAGCTAAAGGTAAGTTGAATAATGGGTTATTTTTGAGTAAAATATATTTATGTGGTTTGCAGTCACTTTCATGTACAGTTGAGTTTTTGCTAGTTATCCCAGTGTAGAAATGGCTTCCAGGAGTGGTCCTGTCACTGTGCTTCCTCACCTTGCAGGCATAATGACATGAAGGAGAAGAATCAAAGGTTATATTGCTATGGGTCTCCCACATTGCTGGCAGATTCTTTACCATCTGTGCCACCAGGAAAGCCCGTATCTTATAGCACCTGATTCTAAAAGTAAAATCTGAAATGGAGGACAATGTTTTAAATGTATGAAGTCAGAAGTTGGTCTCTAGAAAATTCCTCCAGTTATTGGATGTGTAAAATTATAGATGGGCAATTAATAGCTCATCAATGCCAGTCAAAACAAAATTTCCCTTTTGTCAGGAAAATATTCAACAATGCAGTCTATACAACTAAAACTACATCATAAATATGAAGATATAATTAGAGTATGGAAACAAAATATGTTTTTTAAATTTTTAGAGAATTCTACTTCTGACCAAGATGGAATAATAGCAACTATTAATTATTTTCCCATCTAAAACAACTAAACACTGGGCAAAATATATCAAACAACAATTTTCAAGAGATTAGATATCAGGCAACAAAGAATAGAGATGGAAAACAAATGAAGTGAGTCCTCTGATTGACTAAACAGTGAAAAGGGGATCAAGGGATGCCTGGCAATCTCCCTAAGTAGAGGAGATGAAGCTGATAGCTGGGAGAGAAGATAAGACAGCTGCAATGAGAGGGATGTCCAGAGGTCTTCAAAGGCTTTCTCTGGATCTTCAACTGAGTACTAATCAATATACGGATGTGAGGAAAGGACCAAAGACCAATGAGAGGACCACCCAAAGGATCAGAGAGAACAATAGTCAGAGCTCTCAAGACACTATGAATAGCTTTTGTTCTCACTAACCAGAATGACAAATTTCATAATTCATGGAACATGAGATAGAGTATTCAATTAGAAGGTTTTTGTCTCTATAGTGGGCCAAAATTAGCCCTAGACTAAATGCTGTTCTGCTCCTGCCTTAAAATTTACAAGACTCAAAATGGTAAACTATTTCTAAATAACTATGTCCCAGCACAAAGCTCAAGAATTTGTATAAGAAAACAAAAAAAAAAGAACCTGCACCCAAAAAGCTAAAATCACAATAAAAAAGCATATAATCAAAAATTACCAGGAGCACAAAGAAGCAGAAAAATTTGGGCCATAACTAGGAGAAAATACAATCAATTGGAAATTAATCAAAAATGACATGATGGTAGCCCTGGTAGTCCTGTGATTTGGACTCTGAGCTTCCACTACAAGGGGCACAGTTTCAATCCCTGGTCAGGGAACTAAAATCACACATGCTGCAAGATGCAGCCAAAAACATCTGGGCTTCCGTGGTGGCTCAGTGACAAAGAGTCTGCCTGGCAGTGCAGGAGATGAGGAGACATGGGTCTGATCCCTGGGTCAGGAAGATCCCCTGGAGAAGGAACTGGCAACCTGATCCAGTATTCTTGCCTGAAAAACCTGATGGACCGAGAAACCCGGCAGGCTAGTCCATGGGGTTGCAAAGAGACAGACATGACTGAGTGAGCACACACGCATTCTTACTTATCATATTAAAACAGTTATTATTACTGTATTCCTTATGTTTAAGAAGACAGAGGAAAAACTGAGTTTGTTAATTTGAGACATGAAAGATAAAGAAAAGACCTAACTCAAACTTTTAGAAATGAAAACCACACTATCTAAGATGAAAAAAAAAAAAACACTGGATGGTAGTAATAGCAGATTACACACTATGGAAGAAATACTTGAAAAAAAAGCAATAAAAAATTAATAGTGAAACATAGAACATAAAAAGGGAGAAGACAATGGCATCCCACTCCAGTACTCTTGCCTGGAAAATCCCATGGACAGAGGAGCCTGGAAGGCTGCAGGCCATGGGGTCGCTAACAGTCGGAGACGACTGAGCAACTTCACTTTCACTTTTCACTTTCCTGAACTGGAGAAGGAAATGGCAATCCACTCCAGTGTTCTTGCCTGGAGAATCCCAGGGACGGGGGAGCCTGGTGGGCTGCTGTCTATGGGGTCATGCAGAGTCGGACATGACTGAAGCAACTTAGCAGCAGCAGCAGAACATAAAAAAAGATTTTTAAACAATGAACAGAACATTAGTGTGCTTTGGTACAAATTAAAGTTACATAATATAAATGTAACTGAAATCCCTGAAGGAAAATATTTTAACAAATAATAGCCAAATTTTTTCAAATATGATAAAAATGAGAACCCCAAGCACAGGAAACATGAAGGAAACTACACACAAGACCACCATATCAAATTGCTTAAAACAAAAGAAAAAAATCTTCAAAACAAGCAAAAGGGAAAGACCATATTCTATGCAGATGAACAAGGACAATAATTACGACAGAATTCTCTTTGATAACAATACAATCCTGAAGATAGTGGAGTGACAGCTTTACAGTACTGAGGAAAAAACTGTCAACCTAGAATTCTATACCTGGTTAAAAAAAAAATACCTTCCAAAACAAAGGCAAAATAAGAGGCTTTTCTCAAATGTGCACAATCTGAAAGAACTCATCACCAGCAAATCTGCAATACAGAAACACCAATTCCTTTAGCTACACAAGGCAAAAGGAAAATGAAGAGCACTAGAAATGGTAACTATGTGGGTAAATTTGAAATATTATTTTTCTTATTCTTTAAATCTCTTTAAAATTTATAAACATGCATTGTAGGGTTTATAAAATACCCAGAAGTAAAATGTATACCAACAACAGCACAAAGACTGAGAGAGGAGAAAGTAGGATTCTTATATGATGTGTGAATCAGTACGATAACATGGAGGAAGTACGTGATAAGTTAAAGCAATCTCTAAGAAGCGAAACAAGATGAACGAGATAAACGTGGAATCATAGAAACTGGAGAGGTACTGCACTGACAAGATCAGTCACGGAGGTGTGCGTACAGATGCTGCTCGGCATATGGCACATCAGAACCAGGCAAGCCCTAGGCTTCCGTTACCAATGGTCTCAGTCCCAAGGGGTCAGAAAATTTCCACCCCAGCGAGGATGTCATCCAGAACTTTGGGCCTTTGGAAAGAGAACAGACTGAAGAGGAAGGATAAATCCAAACCAAGACTAAAGAACAACTGACAGCCTTGAAGAACACCATGAAGATGAGCTCACTCATCATATGAAGGAGATTGAGCATCTGCAGAGAGATGCTGAGCAGCACAGCAAGGAACAGAGCAACTGAAGCACGATGAGATGATGAAGTGTACACAGCTCCCCACAAAACAGCTGCAGACCACTGCCCGCTTCTATGTAGACGTTCTGGTCTCATTAATATCTTTCTCTGTGCTGCCAACAGATTATAATAACTTGTCATCAGTGAAAAAAAGGGTAATTATAAAAAGTAATCCAAAAAGAAAAAAGGGAGAGGAAAGAGAAGAAGAGATGATAGACAAATAGGAAGACTGTTGATTGAAAACCAACCATCTCAATAACCACATGAAATGTAAATGATCTAAACAATCTAATTAAAGGAAGAGATTGCCTGTAAAAAAGCAAGACCCAAATATATGCTGCCTACAAGAAATCTGCTTTAAATATAAAGACACAAACAAGGTAAATTGTTACAGAAGTCTCCAACCAAATGGAGCAGAATCCATGTTTTATTTTTAGTGCACACAGAACATGTATTATGATAGATCATTAAAATGTCTCAATGCATTTAAAAGAATTGAAATCATACAAAGCATATTTTCTGATTATGATGGAACTAAATTAGAAGTTAATAACAGAGGGAGTTCCTTGGTGACCTAGTGGTTAGGATTCTGGGATTTCACTGCCGTGCCTAGCTTCAGTCCCTGGTTGGGGAACTGAGATCCCACATGCCAGGCAGCATGGCAAAAATAATAATAATGATAATAAAAGAAAGATCTCTGGAGAATCCCAAAATATTTGGAAAATAACACAATTCTAAATAACCTATGGGTCAATAAAAATCAGAGAAAATTAGAAAATATTTGTAAATAAATGAAAATACAACATATCAATTCTTGCAGGGTACAGATAAGGCAGTACATAGAGAGAAATTTATAACATTAAATGTCTACATTTAAAAAAAGGATTAAAGTCAGTTAAGTAGAAATACATAAGCAGAGGAAAAGGAATTGCAGAAATCAATGAAATGGAAAACAAAAACAATAAAGAAAAATCAATGAAACCAAAAGCTGGTTCTTTAAGATCAATAAAATTGACAAACCTCTAACCAGAGTAATTAGGAATAGAATAGAAAAGACACAAATGGCTAACATCAGAAAAGAGAGGTGCCATCATTACAGACTGCACAGATTTTAAAAGGAGAATAAGGAATATTATAAATTTTATATCAATAAGTTTAATAACTTATATGAAATGACCAACTCCTTGAAAGACACGAATTAGACACAAATTACCTAAAGAAGAAATAGGTAACCAGAACAGCTCCACACCTATGAAAGAAACTGACTTTTTAGTTTAAAGCTTTTCTTCAAAAGGCCCAGATAGTTTCATTTATGAATCCTATAAGCATTTAAAGAGACAAAATACTAATTGTACAGAAATTTCTCCAAAATACTAATTGTAAAGAAATTTCTCCACTTTCCAAGTCATTCTATGAGACCAAGCAATAACATGACAAAGAAAGGTACAAACCCAACTTCCCTCATGAACAAACATTCAAAACAAATCTTAGTAAAATTTTATCAAATCAAATCTAATAGTGTATAAAAATATAATACATAATAACCAAACAACCATAATGAGGTTTATCTCAGGAATGTAAGATTGATTTAACATTTGAAAACCAAGCAATGTAATTCACCATATTAACAGTTCAAAAAATAAAAACTATATGATCAATGTCAATATTCCCAGGTGATACAATTCTGGTGATAACTGATTCCACCAATGAAAGAATTTCCTGATCAACATCACTGAAGATTACTTAAAATTTTCAAAGGTTTATGAGCCCAAGTTTGTTGCTGAATATATTTATTGAATGTATCTTCAGGAAAAGTAAGTTTAATACAGTTTACTCTCAATGAAAAAAACAGATTTTTTAAATGTATCTATTGTATTGAATAATTATAAATAAATAAATCCAATGTCTGATACAATTGGTTAGTCTTTAAATGTAATCATGTCAAAGCATTTGGTTTTGAGGAAAATAAATGCAGATTTTTAGTGAAAAATAGATTCAGAAAAAAACATCTAACAAAATCCAACATCCATTTCAGATAAAAACATAGCAAACTAGAAATAGAAGGGAACTTCCTTAATCTAATAGTGGACATCAAAGAAAAAACCTACAACTTACATCAAATTTAATTATAAAAGACTAAATAATTTTCCCTAAGATTAGGAATATGTCTAGACCCTTAGGCTCAGGTGGTAAAGAATCTGGCTGCCATGCGGGAGACCTGGGTTTGATCCCTGGGTAAGGAAGATCCCCTGGAGAAGGAATAGGCTACCACTCCAGTATTCTTGCTTGGAGCCTGGTGGGCTGCAGTTCATACGGTCACAAAGAGTCAGACACAACTGACTAACACTTTCAGTTTCACTTTTTCAAAATTAGGAATAGGGCAATAGTGCCTCCTTTTACCACTTTTCTATTCAACTATTATATTGGAGGTATTAGCCCGTGCAGTAAAGCAAGAAAAAGACATAAATGCACTCAGCTTAGAAAGGAAGGAGCAAAACTGTATCTATTTGTAGAAAACATAATTGTCTAAGTAGAAAATGTAACAGATTCTATTTTTCTTTAAAAAGTTACCAGAGGGACTTTCCCCGTGGTCCAGTAGTTAAGACTCTGGGCTTCCACTGAAGCAGGTATGAGTTCCATCCCTGGTCAGGGAACTAAGATCCCACATGCCGTGCAATTCCACCCCCTAAAAAGCTACCTGGTGGCTCAGACAGTAAAGCGTCTGCCTGCAATGCAGGAGACCCAGGTTCGATCCCTGGTCTGGGAAGATCCCCTGGAGAAGGAAATGGCAACCCACTAGCACTCTTGCCTGGAAAATTCCATGGACAGAGGAGCCTTGTAGGCTACAAGAGTCAGACACGGCTGAGCGACTTCACTCACTCACTCAAAAAGCTACCAGAATAAGTGAATTTAGCAAGATTACAAAATAGATCATTTGTCTTTATACTAGCAATGGAGATAGTAATGAATAAATAGTACCATTTATAATAGCATCAACAATATGAAATACTTAAGGATAAAGCTGACCAAAAAATGTGCAAGACTCACACACTGAAAATGACAAAACATTGCTGGGAGAAACTGAAAAAGAAATCGAAGACTTATGATTCCCTGTATTTGTTGCAGCATTACTTACAATAGCCAAATACTGTGTGATCTCACTTATATGTGGAATCTAAAATCAAAACTAATGAACAAGCACAAGAAAACTGAAACAGAGTCATTGGCACAGAGAACAAATGGGTGGTTGGCAGAGGGGAGAGGAATGGGGGATGGGAAGAGATAGGTGAGGGAGATTTAGAGGCACCAGCTTTCAGTTACAACATCAACAAGTGTGGATATGAAACGTACAGTTGGGAATACAGTCAATAATTATGCCATATCTTTATACGGTGACAGATGCTAACTAGACTTATCATGGTGACTATTTTCCAATGCATAGAAATACTGAATCACTATGTTATGCACCAGGAACTTATACAGTATTGTAGGTCAACTGTACTTCAAAAACAAACAAATCCATAGAAAAAGAGATCAGACTTGTGGCTACCAGAGATGGATGGTGGAAGGAATTAGATCAGGTGGTAAAAAGGTACAAACTTCCAATAAATACTAGGGATGTAATATACAACATAAAAATTAATACTGTTATATATGAAAAATACTGTTATATATGAAAGTTGTTTACAGAGTAAGTACTAAGAGGTCTCATCACTAGGAAAAAAATTTTTTCTCTGTTTCTTTAATTTTGTGTCTGTATGAGATGATGGATTTCCATTAAACTTACTATGGTAATCATTTCAGGATGTACGTAAGTCAAATCATTATGCTGTACACCTTAAACTCAATGCTACATGCCAATTATATCTCAATAAAACTGGAATTTTTATATATGGTGCGAAGTCTGGATCAAATCTGGGGCTTCCCAGGTGGCGCTAGTGGTAAAGAACCTGCCTGCCAGTGCAGGACGTGTAAGAGACGCAGGTTCCATCCCTGGGTTGGGAAGATCCCCTGCAGGAGGGCACGGCAACCCACTCCAGTATTCTTGCCTGGAGAATCCTATGGACAGAGGAGCCTGGTGGGCTACAGTCCATGGGGTCACAAATAGTCAGACATGACTGAGTGGCTAACACTTTCACTTCTTTTTCATCCAAGTCTGGAGCCAACAGGCTGCTGGGTGGGGGCAGGTCCTGCACTAATAAGCTAGAAGGAGGATTCCAAAATGGTGCTTGCCAGCTCCAGTGTCCTTGGATTAGAATGAGCTCCCCCAAATGCCTGCCACAGTGTCTACGTCCCCAGAGTGAGCTCCAGTTCCCTTCTGCCTCTCCAGGAGGGAGGCTCAGCAGGAGGCTCTCTGAGACCAGCAAGTGTGTCTAACTTAGGCTTCTTTCAAATGACCACTTCCGCTCTTGGTCTCAGAGTGTGTGAGACATCGTATGTGCTCTTTAAGAGAGAATTCTCTGTAACCCACTGGCTCTCCCCAAAGCAAGCCCCACTGACGTTCAAAGCCAAATGTTCTGCAAGGTTCATCTTCCCAGTGCAGGACCCCCAGGCTGAGGAGCCTGATACAGTGCTTGAACCCCTCATTCCTTAGAGAGAAACTCTGCAGTTGTGATTATCTTCCTACTTGTGGGTCACCAACCTGGGGGTGTGGGTCTTGACTATACTGTGTCTCTGCCCCTTCTACCCATCTGGTTGTGGTTCCTTCTTTATACCTTTAGTTGCAGAAGATCTTTTTTGCCAGTCTTCAGGTCATTCTTATCGACAGTTGTTCTGCAAATAGTTTTACTTTTGGTGTGCCCAGAGGAGGAGGTGAGCTTAGGGTCTTCCTACTTTACCATCTGGTTTACACTCCTCAGAGTATTTTTTAACATCACCTGCCCTGGGGAGAAACTAATTCACTTGAGCCTAAACTATTAGTGTTTTTTCAAAGCCTAACTGAACAGGGGAAAAGGAAATAAGCATGCAGGAAAAATGGATAGAACTGCAAAGAGAAATAGATGGAGATGGATCCACCATTATGGAAGACTTCAAACACCTCTCTACCAGAAAATGGCTAAATCTAGCAGGCGGAAAATCAGTAAGAATATAACTGAACTCAGCCTGCAGTCAGACTCTTCTCCTCAGATGTCTGCCTTTATCACACTGCTCCATCATTAATAACCTTCATTAGTTTCCCACTGCCTGAATGGTGACACAGAAACTCCTGAGCATATCCAGTGGAGGTTTCTCCCATAGCTCAGGGAAGAGGGTCTAAGGACTGCTAGAGGGTAGAGGCTCTGGGAACAGAACAGCGTATGGGAGAGACATTGAAGGAAAACCACATAATAATATCTGAGGCACAAAAGTATGCAAGATGACTCAAAAAATGACGGTGGTATCTGGTCATTTGGGAGACTGAGACCCAAAAGCTATTTGTCAAGTGGACCAACAATGCTCATTATTTGGGTGAGAGGATGGCAGCCTTTGTGGTTTGTATAGCATTCTGTGGATGGACACATCTCTGCTGAAACTGAATGCCCCAAACCTAATTTCTGAAGTCAGGAATCTGCCCTCAAGGTATATCCCTTGTCCAAATTGGGTATTTTGGCCTGGCTATGGCAATGAGAGAAATTAATCTTTGCTAAATCAAAGTGGACATCAAACTTACTAAATCGCAGACTATTATCGTCCACAATGGAAACTCGGGCTGATATGCAGGGGCAAGAGGGAGACTTCATCAGAAGGAAAGAGCTCTGATTCTGGAATCATCTACAGTCATCCAACAATCATTTATTATGCGTTTGGTATTTTAGGGTTTGTGACACTTAGCTGTCTGGGAAAAACGAGAGAGGCAGCTGTCCCATTACTCAGTGATTTTGCACCACGGGATGGGAGCCGTGTTTTGCACACTAACTTCACAGAGCTACAATGACCAGAGGAATGATGTGATCATGCTGACACGGACCGCGAAGTGTCGGAAGGGCAGATAATTGAGGGTGAGGGGAAGGCAAGGGTATAGTGACAAACGTGACCAGAGAACTCGACAGAGCTGTTTCAAAGCTGGGGATTCTGAATTGGGAATCCAGAGTCACAGGAATGGATGAAATCACTAAGGCAGCAGTTCTCAAAGAGGTTCATAATAATACTAAGATGTTATTTGACCTTCTTGAGTGTACAGTGGAGTTTTCCAGATGGTATAAGACATGCAATATCACAACTGGTTGTGATATCACAACTGGTTGAATGTAGAAGCTAATATGAGAATCCTGCTATTAAGCCAGATCTTAAAGATAGTTGCAAAAATATTACATAATACGATTCTTCTGTTTTTGTTTTGAAAATTATATTGGGTTGGCCCCAAAGTTCACTTGGGTTTTTCCGTAACATCTTATGGAAAATCCCAAATGAAATTTTTGGCCAACCCAATAGTTATTTTTCATAAAAACATGATATTAATATTAGCAAGTATTGGGTTTATTATTAACTTTAAATTAATTAAAATATATAAATATTATAATCATTTAAAATAAACTCTATTTTTAGAAGTTTTATAGTTGTAGAAAAATTACGAAGATAGTACAGAGTACCCATTTCCTCACATTCAGTTTCCCCTATTATTAACGTCTCACATTACAAATGTGTGATGCATTTGTCAAAATTAACTAATATTGCCACATTATTATTATTTACTCAAATCCATACCTTATACCTTATTCAAATTTCCTCAGTTTTCCCCTAATGTCCTTTATCTTTTCCAGGATCCCAACCAGGATACAACAGTATACCTAGTTGTCATGACTTCTTAGGTACCTCTTGGCCTTGACAGTTTCTCAGATGTTCCTTAGTTTTTGTTTGTTTACATTTTTTGGCCATGAGACATGTGGAATTTAATTTCCCTTCAACAGATGGAACTTCCCTGCCCCCCGCATTAGAAGCACAAAGTCTTAACCACTGGCCACCAGGGAAGTCCGGGAGACTTTCCCTGTTTCTGAATGACCTTGACAGTTGAGGAGTACTTCCTGGTCATGTATGTCGTAGAATGTCCCTCTGATGGAATTGGTCTGATGTGTTTCTTATAAAGCGTGGGGACTTCCCTGGTGGTCCAGTTGCTAAAACTCTGTGCTCCCAATGCAGGGGGCCTGGGTTCCATCCCTGGTCAGAGAACTAGAACTCACACCACATGCTGCAACTAAAGATCCCACATGCCAAATAAATAAACAAGAAAGTGTGGGTTAAGGGGAGGAAAACCACAGAGGTGTGTCATTTTCATCACATGTATCCAGGATACAACTAACAACACAACTTATCACTGTTGATGCTGATCTTGATACCTGACTGAGGTTTGTCGGGTTTCTCCACTGTAAAGTTACTCCCTCCTCCACTCCCTGTCCCCTAACCCCCACACACCCTCTTTTTTTGTTCCGTACTCTGGAAGGAAGTCACAACCTGCAGCCCACACATAGAAATGGGGAGTTGTACTTTACCTCCTTAAAGTGAAGAGTGAAGGTGTTAATCACTCAGTCTTATTCCAGTCTGCCACCCCATGGACTGTAGCCCGTCAGGCTCCTCTCTCCATGGGAATTCTCTAGGCAAAAATACTGGAGTGGGTTGCTATTTCCTTCTCCAGGGGATCTTCCCAACCCAGGGATGGAACCTGTGTCTCCTGCATTGCAGGCAGATTCTTTACCATTTGAGCCACCAGGGACACCACCTCCCTTAAGGAAGCAAAGTAAATTATTTGGAATTCTGTATGGGAGATCTGTCTCTTCTCCCAATATATTTATTCAATCATTTATTTATATCAGTATGGACTCATGCATATTTTATACTTTGGGTTACAATCTAAAACTATTCTGTTGCTCAAATTGTCCTGCTTTGGCCACTGGTGAAAGTCACTCAGTCGTGTCCATGGACCATGTACAGTCCATGGAATTTTCCACTCCATAATACTGGAGTGGGTAGCTGTTCCCTTTTCCAGGGGAATCTTTCTGGGAACCCTGGGATCAAAACCGTGTCTCCCTCATTGCAGGACTCTTTACCAGCTGAGCCACAAGGGAAACCCTTGGCCACTGGGATCACTTTCAACTTGGCGCTTGCATTCATTTTAATTTTTAATATGAATAGATAGAATTCACATAAATAAAAGCTCTTTGGGGTCCTGGATAATTTTGAAGTTATCAAGAAGTATCAAAAGTTTCAAAGAAACACTTTTCTAAGAGACCCCCACCTGACCCCAGCACCGGGGTGTGGGCATGGTTCTTCTTTAGGAAGAGGCTGCAGACGGGGCCAAGGGAAAGCAGGCCACGCTCCCCGCACCCATGGGGCACCCACTTCTCCGTGCCACCCATCCCCTCCTAAGGTTTTCTTCCAGTTTTAAACGCACGAGTCTCCACGGAGGCGAAACTCACGCCACCACGCCTTTCCAGAAAACGCCACTGCGGGGCGCACGGCTCACAGAATGAGTCACACACCCGAGAGTCAGGAAGGGGCCTGCATCCTGGCTCCCGCTCAGCGTTTTCCTCCGCGGAGCCCGCGCCCTGGTCTGGCCTGATGGCTCTCATCCCCGCGCCAGGCTGTGTTGGCGCGTCCTTCTGGGCCACATGAGAGTGCAGGTGTGGCGCCCGCGGGAAAGAGCGCACCTGCGGCACTGGCTGGGCTCGCAAGGAGGAGCTGGCCGGATCTCCAAACCTCAAAAGCGCATCCGCTAGGTTCTCCACCTACCCCTTCCCTGCTGAAAGAAGCCGGACAGCTCCCGGGGCCGCGGCCCTAGCCCTCCCCTCCCCGGCCTGGCTGGCTGCGCCGGGCTGGGCAGACCCTTTCTTCGGCAAGCGCACCACGAGAGACAGAGATAAACGGCTGCAGCTGGAGACCAGACTAATTGATACAATAAGTTCTATAATTGCCTCGAAAATAAGGTAATGATTTGGCAGAGGGAATGCTTTGATCTTATCAGCCAAGAAAGACCTCTCCAAATGAAATTTCAGAGAGGGGGCTGGAGTCCTCTGACTTCAAGTGTAAAATCCAAGGACTACCTACTTGCCTCCCCTCCTCCCCCATACACCCTGCTCCCTGACCAGACACCCAGACTTTTACGGAAGGGATGGAAAGACCCTTCTTAGAAAATGACTAGAGAAGAATATATATGTGTAGAAGGGGTGGGTTCTGGGCTGTTCAGGAACAAGGGGATGGCTGGGATGATTTCTCGAGCCCTAAAGAGGCCGTAAAAGAAAAAAGAGATGGGGGCAGGGAAGGAGAGGAACCGACTGGGATTATGAAAGCCCTGATTTGGTTCAAGCCAAGAGGGTTTAATTTGGGCTTTTCAGGCAGGAGGGAGTAACAGAAGGAAGAGAACCTTGGTTCTGCCTTCTCCAAGAATCTGCGCATATGCAAGAACACACACACACACACTTGCTCTTCGCTGTGGGTGTCCCTGCCTGGCAGAGGCCCCAGCACAAAGAGGATTAGAGAGATGAGCTAATCTGGTTTGTATCCCAGACATGGCCCCAGAAAGGGACTTTGTCTACCCTGATGTTCAAGAGGGTGAAGAAGTGAGGGATCCTCCTCTGGGGGCCTGCTGGCTGACAGGATCTGAAGAGGCTGAAGTCCTAACTTCAGGGCAACGTTTTCATAGCAGAGAACCAGAACCCTCAGAAGACAGGATGGGCTGTGCTGCAAGAAACCAGAGATAAAGGCAGAAAGATAAAGACTGACAGAGGGGAGCTAGATATCTACCGTACGTGTTTCACCAGTGAGGAAACTGAGGCCAGGAGTGGCAAAGTGCCTTACAGAGTCATGCATATTGTTGAGCTGGGGGCGGGGGGACTGATTTCTTTTAGTGCTATTGGTACTTACTGTGTTGGAGGGACTGCAGAAGAAGGTGTGAAGCAGAGGGCAGGAGAGAGACAGACACAAAGAGAAATAAAGATACACACCAAGAAAAGTAGGAACACAGACACAGAGCGAGAGAGAGAGTTAGAAAAGACACAGAAAGAGGGATGAGGCAAGTGAACAAAGCTTCAGAAGGAGACAGTTATACAGATTCTTAGAGAGAAAGATGGAGAGACAGAGATGGGTAGGGAGACAGCTTCCGACAGAAGAGGGAAGACTGCTAATATAGACACACGGACAAATGAAGACAAAGACAAACACCAAGAGGAACAGACACAGAAGGACAGAAATATGAGCCAGAGAGAGACAGACCCAGAGAGATGGAGACTCGGAAGAGAGACTGGGAAACAGAGGCAGAGTGAACCAAGGAAAGCAGAGTGGGAGGGAGGCAGAGAGCAGGCTCTGCAAATTGTTCTACTGGAAGCAAACCTCACTTCCAGATTGTTTTGGGGCCCAGAACAGGTGGTGGGGAGAGAGAGCGAGCTCAGCGTAGCCTATCTGATACAGGGAGATGGGGGCGGGTGGCGCTGGGGGCAATGTGGGACCACCCTCCCTTGGGGTTAGGCTGGTCAGTGACCACCCAGGATCCCAGCAGCACACCCAGTGGCCTCACACAGAACCTGGGCCACCCGCCCAGGATGGCTGTCAGCCCGCCCACCGCCTGGCTCCAGTCTGATTACAGCCAAAGTGCTAAAAGGCTCCAGCCAACTCCCCCCCCATGCCCCGCCCCATGGCTCCGCCTCCCCAGGCCTCCTCTTCCCCCTTCTCCCTTGGCTCTCTTTTCCTTTCTCCAGGCCCCCTAGGGGAGCTGTCTACTCCCCTATTTGATCACTGGCTGGGAAGAAGAGGGTCTCAAGCCCTGCCCCACCAAGCCCCCTTCCCTGGTTTGGGGCTGGATGCTCCTTCCTCCAAAGCCCTCTTGGCCTGGCCTCTTTGAGACATGTTCCATGCCTCGCCTGGGAGCTCATAAATACCAAGGAGAGGCCGGGTCAGGCTGTGTACAAAGCATAGATCCTCACCCCACACCCCTTAATAGCCCCTGGGTTCTTCTCAAGCTCCCCTCTCTTCCCCAGACACCTGCCTGGGGTGGCTGGAGAGGAAGAAATGGGTGGGGGGGGCGGTTGGCACTAGGGGCCTGGGTGAACCTGGCCCCATTTCAAATGAGATTTGCCTAGGTTTGCAAAGAAATCTCAGGAAAGGCGTCTCAGGGCCCCTTGTGCAAGCAGCAGGCTCAGGAATTCCTTGACTCCTATCCAAACCTCCCCCCAGCCCCTTCTCGGCCTTTCTCTCTGCTCGTTACCATCCACACCACCTCCCACCCACGGGGAAAGAGAGAAGGTCATCACCAAAGGGGCCCAGGGAAGGGGGGCCTTTAAGGGGGGCAGGCCTGGGTGGAGAAAGAGCTGTTTACTCACACCCTAGCTCCCCTTAGCTCATCTCCTCTCCCATCCAAGGGCCAGTCAAAATTTAAAATCATTCAGCCACACACAGCTGAGAATCGAGTGGCTACTCACAGTTCTTAGTGGCCCCCTGGGGGAAGTGGAGCAGGGGGTAGGGTACAGGGGAGAGGGAGACCCTTTTCTACCGGGCACCCACTTTAGAGAGGGCAGGAGGCTCTGGTGCATCTTGAGGGAGGAGGAAAGTTTGGCTTTGCCAGCCTGGTGGAAGCAGTCCTGTTGGAGGCCCCAGGGAATCTAGAGGCCTGGGGCAAGGGGAGGTCAGCAGTGAAAGCCCAGCATCCGAGGCCTCAGATGACTTTATTGTATTTGCGTGAAGATACTCTGGGGGTAAGACCCTTTCACTCCTTCGGTGTCAAAGACCCTTTCACTCCTTCAGTGTCATTTAGGAGGCCCTGACCAGGCTGGGCACACAGCACAGCAGGACCTCAGTGAGTGACCTGACTCCAGGCAGGACCCTGCAGAGCAGAACTTGACTCCCAAGTCGGTGACTCCTCCCCTGGTTCCCATTGTGGTGGAGTAGGGGTGGCGGTGGGAGGGAGGAGCAGGTCAGGCGCTAGCCTAAGCCTCTGGCCTTGACCCTCTGCCTGGAAGCCCCACAGCAGGCCCTTGCGTGAGGAGCTGAGCTCTCCAGTAGAGTCTAGGACCTTGAGACTGGAAGTTTATTTTGAGATTTGAACTCCAAAGTGGCAGATCCCAGAAAACCTCTTCTCTGACTCCGTATTTGTTCTCTAGTTAAGTGGCTGAGTGCAGCTCTTGCAGTCAGCTGGCTCCTGCAGGCTGGGGTTCCTCCTGGGGAACTAGGGGCTCAGAGGTGAGGGGGGAGAAGGAGAGAAGCCCCATCCTGGTTGTCCACTCTAGGGCAGAGGTAGCCTGTAAGCACTGGGGGAAAGTCTTGTCCCCTCACCCACTTCCCTCCCTCTTGGAGCTGCTGCTGTTTCTGGGGCCCCCCTCCGTTCAGCAATATGCTTTAATGGTTGAGCATCTATGTTGTGCCAAGACACGGTCCCACTTGACTATGAGGACAGCTGAAGCCAAAGAAGGGGCCTCGTAAGTGAGTTTGGGGCCCATGTGGGCGAGTCCACCCAAGGTTAGGGTTGATGTGGTCATCTCCAGTTCCCCGCCCCACAACCTCAGGCCCATATGTAGAAATAAACACAGGGCCAGAGTCACACCCAGGCCTCCGCACACAGGGGAGTCTAGGAGAGGCTGCCAGAGCTTGCAGAGCTTGCAGACTGCTGCCCAGCATCAGGGTGGGGCTGGGCTGGGAGGAGGTGAAAGAAGGGTGGAAGGAAAGGGGTCTCGACAGGAAAGAGCCTAGGCCTACTCCTCTGTCACCTGCCCCTCTCAGGGAAGCTCAGGATAGAGTTGGCTCCTTTTCGGGGAAACAGAAGGATGGACTGGAGCTTCCCAGACTGACAGAGAGAAGAGAGGGGATGGGTCGGTTGGCAGGGAAGAATGTGGCTAGCATGCGGACCCTGCCTGGTCTCTGTATTCACCGGTCGCTCACTCCCATCCAATTCCTGTCCAGCCCCCAATTCCTACCTTCCCCTAGGGGTGGGCACCTTCTCTGTTGCATGAGGCTTTGAATGTCCCCTTAATGGGGCCTACCCTGAACAACTCTTGTTTCCCCCTCTACTTACCACTTTCTGACATGCTATATGTTTTACTTATGATGTTGACTGCTTATTGTCGATCTTCTTCCAATATAAGTGAAACTCCATACAGGCTGAGATTGTTCGTTTTGCTTTGTTTCACTGATGTGCCTAGCACAGTCTGGCACATGGTAGGGAATAAATATTTGTTGACTTAATGAACTCACTCCGCCCCCTGCCGCAGAAAGTGAGGTGAAGGGGTGAGAGATGGCCAGAGGGGATAAAGGTCTCCCTGAGCCCTTCTCCCTCATGTCTGCCTCTGGGATGTCTGCAGCCTCTCTGCAGCCAGCTGCGCCCTGTCCGCTCACACTCCGGAGTCTCTTAACACCGACCCCCCTTCCCCCCCAGCCAAGAACTGACAATGAGTTTGGGGTTGAAGGGGCTGGGCAGTTTCCAGCGCGTTGTTTACACCAGGGCTTTATAGTTTAGATAAATCACGGGGAGAGGCATGAAAGACACCTGGGAATGAGGGGCTAGGCAGGAGAAACTGAGGCTGGAGAAGCGGTTGGGGCCAGATCCCAGGTGTACTCTGGAAGTCGGAAGATCCAGGGTTTTTCAAAAAGAATTTTTAGGTCTCAGTAAGGGCACCCTGTCTCCAGAAGCTCTACCTGCCAACCTAAGAAGTGTGGAGGGAAGGAGGGGGTCCGTTTCTACAGCTGCCAGCCCCCCAAGCCCTTCACAATTTACCACGCCTCCAGGCTGCTGGGGGGCTGGCGGGGGGCGGAGGGGGGAGGAAGGAAGGGAGCAGTGGGGAGGAGGAAGGGTGGAAAGGCGAAGGAGAGAAATGGCTCCGGGGCTCCCACTCTCTCAGCAGGACCCCCACCCTGGCCTCTGGTTCGGGAAAGCCGCCCAGCTGTTTCTGATTCTCTCGTACTCGCAGCCCCGCCCGAAGGGGTGGGGGACCGAAGCTTCGGGAGAGCTGGGAGCAACTGAGCTGTGCTGAACCCGGGCAGCAAAGGGCTGGGAGTTCGCGTCCGGCCCGCAGGTGTGCTTCTCGGCTTTGGTCATCGCCGGCCGGCAGGCGGGACCTGTGCCTAAACGGGGTGTGGGTGTGTGTGTGTGTTGGGGGGGGGGGGAACCTATGTCTAAACGCTGTGTGTGTGTGTGTGTATACCAGGGGCAGCGGGTCGTCGACGAGAGAAGCCCCTACCTGAAGTCGGCTGTGTGTGTGTGTGTGTGTGTGTGTGTGTGTGTGTGTGTGTGTGTGAGAGAGAGAGAGAAAACCAGGGGCAGCGGGTGGTCGATGAGAGAAGCCCTACCTGAGGTCGCAGCCGGTGGCGCCCGCGTTGGCGGCGTTGGCAAGGGAATCAAGATGCTCCCGCAACTCCCCGCGGCAGAGCTTCTACCCATTTCACAGAAGCGCAAGAACCGAGGGAGAGAGAACCCGAGGAAATGACCAAGTCCTCTGTGGCTCACTCCAGTGTCACTGTAGGTTAGATGACTGTAGGGGAAAGTGTCTGCAGCTCCCCTCACCCGGGCCCCCTGGCCATCACCCACGGAGGCTGGCCTCGCCGAATGCAGGGCGCTAGGACCCGGTGGCGCGGCGTGGGCAGGGACTGGGTGCTCCGGGCGCAGAAGGGCGCCACTGCGCCCCGTCAGTCCCGGGCAGGTGGGGGCGCGGCGCGGTGCTAGGGGCGCCGAGGGGCGGAGGCGGCCGCCACACCTAGGGCGCCGCGGAGCGCCGGGAGCTGGCGCGGGCGGAGCCGCCCTGAGGGCCGCGCGTGTCCGGGGCTTCGGCCCCGCCCCGCGCCGTCCAATGAGAGCCCGCGGCCGGAGGGGCTGTCCGCACACTCTGTCCGCAGCCCCACTCCGCGCCGCCGACCCCTGACACCGCATCCCTGCCTGGGCAGCTCGCCCCCGATCCCGAGCTCGGCGCGGTGTCGTCGGCTTCCAGACACGGCTCCCTGCGCCCCTCTCCGGGACCTGGCGCCCCGGCTCCTGGACTCTAGGTGCCCTTGGGTCCCCGGCCGGCGGCGAGCCTTATGGCCCCCCAGGGGGGTGAAGTAGGAGCAGCCTGAGTACCCTCAGCCGGTGCCCCGTCCACGCCCCTCCGGGCCGCGTGGCGGGAGTCTTCGGGGAGCTATGCTGAGGCCGGGTGGTGCGGAGGAATCCGCGCAGCTACCCCCTCGACGCGTTCGCGCCCCTGTCCGCGAGTCCGCTCCCAGACCCACGGCCCTCGACGGCTCTCGGGCTTCGGCCCGCCTAAGTCTTGCCTGCCTTCTGTTGCTGCTACTGCTGCTGACGCTGCCGGCCCGCGTAGACACGTCCTGGTGGTGAGTGTGGCTCTCGGGGTTGGGAGGGTGAGGTACTGGGTTAAAGAGGCCAGACGCGCGCAAAGGGAATATACAGCTCCCGGCCCCCGCTGCTCAGGAGACCAGGTTGTCGCTGTAACGGGAATTAGAGACGATCCGGACTCAACTATCACTGAAGTCGCCAAGGGGCGCAGGGGCATGGGGAGTGGGTAAGGTGGCGCCGCGCCTTCCCCGTCTGGTGATGAGGGCACTAGGTATTCGGAGCAGGGACGCGGGGTAATCGAGGCTTCTCAGACCTCCTCTATTTCAGCTCAGTTCTCGTAGGGCAAAAAGCTACGTTACGAGTTTCTCTTAGGATGGATTCAAGGAACCAGTTGTCCATCTGGGGCCGCGGTGGCCGTCCAAGAGAACTCTCTGATCCCCTGAGGTTGTCCCCGCCTGCCCTCGGGAGGTGGAGAAAGAGGCAGCTGGCAAGCTTGGACGAGCCTCTCGTTGGTCGACCCTCACCACGCAGTAAGGCGCGGGTGAGGCAGCGGTACCTAGCGCAAGGTTTAGAAATGGAATTAAGGCAAAAACTACCCCATTAACTCCCACAACTAAAACAGATTACTTGGGTTTGCATACTTTAGACATTTTGTCTTCAGCCTCTGTTTTGAGGATCTCACTTCGAACCTTTATCTCCTTCTCTGCTTCCTTTTTCTTCCCTAGATGGGCCCATCTCCCATCTTTTCCCCTCTAAGAACTAGAGGCTTCTAGTCTCAAAGCATTAAGAGATCCTCTCCTCAGATTTCTTGCAGGCCTTAGACACCAGGCATTTCACATGAGGGCAAATGAGGCAGAAGGAATTACGAATCCACTGGATATCTGTTCTTCTCTCCCCCCCCCCCCCCAGTCTAGATGGCACCCATCTTTTTCTCCCAGAACTGAGCTGCCCGCTCTCCTCCCCCACCTCCTAGGGGCTGAGCAGGGGGAGAGTGGGACTGAGAAATGACTCAGTAGTCTTGTCTTTCCTCTTCACCCCCCAATTAAACTGGCCTCTTTGACTGGGCTGTTACCCCTCTCTACCCATGCAGTGCCTGCCTTCCTCTCCTTCCTCTGCCCCTCCCCCCAGACCTCCCCCCACCCCAGTGTGGTCTCTTCCCCCCTTGCACCCTGTGGCTTCTCTCTGGATGTGGCATCTTGGCTGAAGAAGGGTGAGGGGTAGCTGGCTGAAGGGCCAGGGAGCTTGGGCCGCAGATTCCTATCATTTCAAGATTCGTCTTTCTCCATCCCCATCTTCCCCCCCCCCCCCCCCCCCCCCGTTTTCCTGTTTCAGAAAAATCTCTCCTTGGGATCTTTTTTATCTCTGCAGTGTTGGGGAAGGCAAGGAGGGGGGTTCTGGATGGGGGAGCAGGGAGGCCCATATCTTACATCTGGCTTGAAACATTCTTTTAGAAAAGGAAAAAGAAGAAGGGGATGAGGAGAAAAGCCCTTCAAAGTTCTGTGTGAGATCAAAGCCACCCTTTACTTTCATGGGCTCGGTTTTGGCTGGAGACTTGTGCCTTCAGTGGCCTTGTAGACGGAGAATGAAGTGATCACTGTGCATCTTTATCCATTCCGGATAACAGTTTGCTTTTAGGGACTCTTGATTGCTTCTTACCAATTTGGCCACTTGCTGTTTAGGTGAGGAAGTGTCACTCTGGTAATTTTAGCATCCTGGTTAAGCAGTTCCTAAAGACCTAACTGGGGCTCTTCCGAGCCCCCATTTTGTCCCCTTGGCTACCCTCTCTTTTCCTTTCTCCATTACTCTCCCCCCATGTGGTTCATATTAAAGATTTTGGAAAAACTCCTGGGTGAAAGAGCTAGCTAGGGAGGGAGGGAAGCAGATGAGTGGGTGATACGGAGGGATTCAGCAGTCCCTGTGAACTGGAGGAAGGCAGCAACAGGGCCAGGATGGGCAGTGAGTGCGAGGCCATTTCAGTCTGCTTGCCTCATAGGGGTCATAGCTGCAGGCCCCAGATGCCTGCCTCAGTAGTCATCACTTCTGGGATAAAGTAGAAAGCTGCTTTCCAAAGGCAGGTCTGGCCCCCAAGGTGATTCTCTCTTTCCCTTAGGAAACAAAAAAATCAGCTAGATTGATATTCTGTACAACCCTCTGAAGAGATAGATGCCTGTTGACTCTGTGTATCCATGATCCACTCAGGAGCAGAATGTCATCACTATCACTAGTTAACAATCTGATCTTCCTCACACCCTTCCCCTTACTCTCCAACCACTCCCTTCCTCTTCTAATCTTTAAGTGGAGGAGGAAACGGATGGTCTCTTCTAACCAAGAAAAATAGAAGAAATGGGGGTCTCCTGGCATGTGCCTCCCTGTACTAGTCTGTATTCTGCAGGGGCTTGGATGTCGGGAATTACAAGAGCAGGACTGTATTCAGGACTGTGGTTCACAGAAAGAGGAACAAAGCGGTTTCGTGACATTAATATTATTGGGTGTGTTTTTGGGGGCCTTGCCACCAGGCTTCTGGGATCTCAGTTCCCCAACCTGCACGCTCCCCACCCCTGGGGAATTCCCCAATATTAACATTAGTTATCAACAACTGCTATTTAATGAGCCCTTCCTAAGTTCCTGATACTATGGCCAAACGCATATAAGCACAATCTTCTTCAATTCCTAAAATAATACAGCAAGACAGATAATATTATCCCCATTTCACACACGAAGAAACTGAAGGATAGGAGGGGCATAAGAAATTCAAGTTCACACCAATTTTGGAGCCTGATTGGTCTACGCCTGGTTAAGCATTGTGTGCTTCTCATGTGCTTGGAATTGAAAAGAAGCTTGGACTTTGGAGTCCGATGTCCTTGGTTCACCCCAGTTCTCCTTTGACTAGCCCTGATGGACAGGGCTGAGTATTGTTAATCTCCCAGACCTGTTTCTTCATCTGTAAAATGGAGCTCTCTCTCACAGGATTTTTGTGTAGAAAAATGTTCTGTGAACTGTCACGTATCATATAAATGATACTGTCTTAAGATATTCAGGGAGGATAATAGTTTTATCCTTGTGTTCAACGTCCAATATGGGCTGGGCTAAACCATGTACATACACTAAGGACTGTAAAAGAAAGGAAGTGAACAAAAAGATCCCTGGCCTCATTCAAAAGATACAAACTTAAAACACCTGCAGTGTCAACAAGGAGTAAAGCTGTAGTTGAAATGATGCTTATGGCTAGCTAGGAGGAGTATGGAGTTGGGGAATAAATCAGAGCAGTCAGGTTTTGTTTTATTCAACAAATAGTTATTGAGTATCTGTTTTGTGCCAGACATGGTTCAAGGTACTGGAGATCCTGAACAAAACAAGTACAAATCCCTGCCTTCAAAGAGCAGCATGTCCTAATCACCTGGGGATGTTGGTAAAATGTCAGTTCAGTAGGCCTGGAATGGGGCCTGAGGCACTGCATTTCTAACAGGTTCCCAGGAGACGCTGCTGCTGCTGTTCTGGGGAGCACACTTTGAGTAGCAAGGAGCTAGAGTAGGGTATGAGTCACTTTGTCAGAGGAAGGAATAGGAACTGGTCAAAGGCAGGCAAAGAGAGCATTCTGGAGCAGGAAGCTGAGAAGAAAGTAAAAACTTCTGGAAGGGGAACAGAACTAGAGTCAGGGGCATTTCTACTGGCCCATCAGCTGGGAGATGCCTTAAATATCTTTGTGCCCCTAACAGCTGAATTCAGTGCTTGGCACATGGTTGGCATCTTGTAGGCACATGCTGAATTTAGAGGAACATAGGGGTGGGTGGACCTCAAGCTGCTTTATTGGAGGCCCCCACACTGACTACAAGGTGTTGACCGTTGGAAGTCCTGGTCTGCATATTCTCGAAGCAGCTACTTGGTGGGTTAAGAGTGGTAGTAGAGGAAATTATCTTCCCATAGGAGATACTGAGCAGATATTCCCACGCTCAGCGAGGATGTAACGAGGAAGAACTGATGTGGGCTGCAGCAGAATGGAGTTAAGTTAGACCACAGGAAGGACTTTTTACCAGAGTTTGGCCTGCCCTACTCCAGACTGTCTCATGAGGGCTGGATTACTGGTCTCCCATTCCCGTCCAACCCCCCTCTTCCCAAGCCCCAGTTAAAAAAACAAACACCCATTGCCTAGAGCAGTACTCAGGGCTGAACTGGGAAAGCAGAATGGTGGTGAGACAGGGACAGGCTCCAACTCCAACGGTCCTGATTCTCCAAACAAAGCACCGCGGCAGTGGGTGTAACTCCCGGCTGTGCGTCAGGCAGCCCTTTCCGGCCTGGCCCAGACCAGGGTGTTTATTTTGTTTGTTCCTGGAAGCTGTTGCCCTGATGGACAGTGCTGGGGACGCTGATTCCATGGGATTTGCTAGTGGTGGACCAGCCCTCTCACCCCTCCCCGGGACAGATGGGCCCCATCAGCCCTGCTGAGTTCCAGAAGAGGCAAGCATCAGCCCTCCTTGTGTTTGTTTGAGTTGGTGTCACCAGTGGTGATCCAGTCTGTGGGTGAGGGCTGGGTTTGCGAGTGCAGGGGGAGGGGGGAGTGTTGCAGAGGACACAGAGCCCAGGGCAGTGCAGCTTTTCCCTCTCCCCTCTGGCTGCCCTCCCTTCTCCTCACCCACTTCTAGGCCCATTCTGGGGCCTTTCCCAAACCACAGGCTCATTCACAGCTCAAATCAAATCTTTTCTGTCTGTAGCAGCAACAACCCTCCAGGGCCCCCACCTGTGCAGAAAAGGGGCATGAAGGCATCCCTTGATGTGTTAGGACAGGACAATAAAGAATTCCCAGCAAATCAAGGGTGGTGCTGGAAACAGAGAAGGGGGGTGGGGAATGAGTGTTTGGGTCAGATCTCATTTGATGGCCTTGTGGGGAGAAAAGGTGATGATGAACTCCTGCCTTCTCTCTGAAATGTTCTTCCTGGGCTTGTGGTGGAGTCCAGAGCTAACTGTGTTTGAATGAAGAAAAAACACTTTCTAAGAAAATTAATAATGACTGTAGCAACCCACATATCTTTTAGTAGCTTTCCTAATCTAATTGATCTTCTTATAATTGTTCACCTAGGCGGACTGGGGACTGGAATGTGGGGAGTGTCACTCTGTTGCTTAATCTTGGCCTTCGGTTTCCCACTGCAAACAGCCCTCTGCCCATGCAGATTCATCCAGGACATTATGCCCTATAAATTGGGAAGGATGATTTTGAAAGACTCATTAGTTAAGAAAGGTCATGGGACATAGAAGTAAAGGGTATGGGGAAGAGAGTGGCATGGGGGTCTTCCTTCCCACATCTCACCATTGGGAATGAGGACTTTTAGCTATATGGGTCTGACTGGAGCTGTAAACATCACTCAGAACTGCCCACTTATTTTTTCTTCCCACTGACCTCTCCCTACCTCCATCCTTCTTCCCCCAAACCATGCTATATGAACCAGTTATGTAGGACATGCCTCTGACATGTGGGTGTAACAATGCTGTCTCAGACACTAATTCTGCTATTTTTCCATGAGGCTCTTAACATTGATCAGATAAACAGGCAATGGCGTTTGTGTGACATGCCCATAGCTTTTGTGTACGTGACACGTGCCTGGCCTGTGTTTTGGGAGTGTGTGTCCCTTTGGTTTTTGGCTGGGGAACTGGTGATGGTGGGAGACCACTGAATTACTCTCTCTGAAACAGAATGTTTCTTAAAGGCTTGTGGGGATTGGTTCTTCCCTGAGGCCTTGGGGAATATGGGTTGGAGGAGAGGGAAGGAACCTCTAAAGGTCTGAGTGCCAAGCCTTTCCCCTCGTTACTCCCCCCCACCCCCGTCCCCCGTCCCCGGACTGCAGAATAAAGCCAGATGCTCTGACAGGGCCCTCTCCACCTTGCAGGTACATTGGGGCACTAGGGGCCCGTGTGATCTGTGACAATATCCCGGGGCTGGTGAGCCGGCAGCGGCAGCTGTGCCAGCGTTACCCAGACATCATGCGCTCCGTGGGCGAGGGTGCCCGAGAGTGGATCCGAGAGTGTCAGCACCAGTTCCGCCACCATCGCTGGAACTGCACCACCCTGGACCGGGACCACACCGTCTTTGGCCGTGTCATGCTCAGAAGTAGGGGCTTCTTCCAGTTCCTTCTCTTTCTGTGCTTGGTTGGGGTGGTGAGTGGGTAGTGGGTGGAGTGCCTCTTTCCTACATTCTGCCTCATAATTAAGAGTAAAAACTGTGGGCAGAGCCCAGGATACAGTTGGAAACAGACCCTCAGTACCTTTGATATGTAGTCAGTGGCCCTTCTAAATCCCAGGGTTCCAGGATGACGGGTCAGAGCAACAGCATTCCCTGGTACCTCCATCCTTCATCCTCCCTTTTCCTTCCCTCCCCAACCCCCCAGCCTTCAGACTTCCATCCATGAACTGTAAGACTGAGGACTGGAAATGGCTGCTCTGTTCTTACCAACACCATCACTGCCCTCAGCCCAACACTCCCAACATTATAGTAATGGGAGGAAGAGATAAACAGAAAGGTGATATGTAAATATTTGGGAAGTCAGCGGCTTGGATTTGGCTCAGCAGAAGAGCTAAGCAGAGCTAAACAGTAAACTAGGAGAAAGGGAATGAGATGAGATTCTGGAGGTGTCAGAGGGACAAGAGTGATGATTCATCAATCCCCAAGAGGAGGAAAGGAAGAAAGCTGGCTGGAGAAAGTAGCCTGTCTCTTCAAATAGGATGACCCCTGGGCTGGGGGCTCCACTGTAGGGGAACTGTCCAGCAGAGTGGGCCTGAAAAGGCCTGGAATGTGGACTGAGGCTGACTTGGCTAAGCAGGGGTTGGCACTCAGTGGGAGGGAAAGATTCACTGTGAAAGTTTTCAATGGCTGGACCCAGGGAGTTTGGAAGGAAGCAGGAGTACAGGTCAGCCCAAGAGGTCAGATGTACAAAGAAGTAGATAGAGAGTTGTGAGGGCTGAGGGGAAGCGAGTAGACACTCTGGGGAACGTTCTCGGAAGGGAAGGGTACTCTGAATAAAGGAAGCATAGGGGTTTCCCTGGGAAAGAAAAGGAAAAGAGGTTTTAGAGTTGGAGGTTGTGTGGGCTGAAGAAGGAGACAGACTTGGGGCTCTTTCCTGAAACATGCTTCTCCTTTTCTCTCTCTAGGTAGCCGGGAGGCAGCATTTGTATATGCCATCTCATCAGCAGGGGTGGTCCATGCTATAACTCGTGCCTGTAGCCAGGGTGAACTGAGTGTGTGCAGCTGTGACCCCTATACCCGTGGCCGACACCATGACCAACGTGGGGACTTTGACTGGGGTGGCTGCAGTGACAACATTCACTATGGTGTTCGCTTTGCCAAAGCCTTTGTGGATGCCAAGGAGAAGAGGCTTAAGGATGCCCGGGCTCTCATGAACTTACATAACAATCGCTGTGGTCGCACGGTCAGTACTCACGTCTGTGCATGTACATTCATATTTGCTGGGGATGGCCAGTACCTATGATCATGGAGTGAATGTGAAGGTAGAAGGGCTGAAGGCTTCTGGATTACTTCCAAAAGCCCCAACCCTTGGAAGAGGAGCAGTAAATGCAAGGGACCTTTGGGAATGCCAAGGTTCAACCTGGAGCATAAAGAGTCTTCACATAGGTGGGAATTAAGGAAAGGTGGAGAAAAGAAGGGAAATAACTTTTAAAGAAAGAAAAGAATCACCTCCTAAAGTCTGAGGAGGATTAGAGCTTATTCCAGTCAGTGCACTGGCCTTTGAACACCACCTGTATGCCTAGCGCTGTGCTGGAAAATGACATGCCACAAAAGCAGAAGGCATGGTACCTTGAACTCTGAGACATAAGAAAAACAGAGGATGTGCCATAGCTATGAACAGAATCCTGGGGCTTGAAAGTTCAAATGGGCTTTCATGAAAATAAAAGCACTGTTGGTCTAGGAAGGTTTCCTGGAAGAACCTGGTCAGGAAGAATGGGTGCAATCTGACTGGGGAGAGAACAGAAGAACCAATGGCTCCACCAGCTGACCAGGGCCAGCAGACCTCAGGGCACTCACACGCTTAGTCCTAGGGATGACCACAAAGCATCCTGACTGCTTCTCCCCTCGCTGCGTCCCCCTCTCCAGGCTGTGCGGCGGTTTCTGAAGCTGGAGTGTAAGTGCCATGGCGTGAGTGGCTCCTGTACTCTGCGCACCTGCTGGCGCGCACTCTCAGATTTCCGCCGCACAGGTGATTACCTGCGGCGGCGCTATGATGGGGCTGTGCAAGTAACAGCCACCCAGGATGGCGCAAACTTCACGGCAGCTCGCCAAGGCTATCGCCGTGCTACCCGGACTGACCTGGTCTACTTTGACAACTCCCCAGACTACTGTGTCTTGGACAAGGCTGCAGGTGAGTAAGGAAAGCAGGTAGGGACATGGAGCCCCGGGTCTTAGTGCAGGCACCTCTAGTTAATCGTGGTCCATTCAGCATCAGGAGTTAGGGATGGAAGTTGGAGGAGTCAGTCCAGATGTGAGAATAATCTTGTAATAAGATTATTGATTTATGCCTCAGTCTGCCAGGCCCAAAGCTGCCTAGAGAGGAGAGGAGAGGTCTCCCTGAGACCTGAGGTCATCTAGCACTCCTTTACATTCCCAGCATCTGGGATACAGTAGTTACTGCTTGGTGAATGTTCGAATGATTCACTCATTTCAGTACCAAGCTAATGTATGGGCTATGCAGAGGCTTAAGATGCAGACCGAGTTTTGGCTCTTTACAATCTAGCTAAATAAATGAGAGATAACAAGCAGATAATGCAACTGTAAAAGACAGCAAAAAAAGTTTATTTGAAAATGTCGCATTTAAGTTGTTTCTTGAAGTGTGGAGATTATCTGGATAGCTAGAGAGGACAATAGGCAGATATTCTCTACACATGAGTAGAATGGTAGGTAGAAAAGCACATGGTCTGTTCCACAAGCAGAATGCAGGTTAACCTGACTGAGTAAGGTTTGGGGTAGGGGAGATGAAAGGTAGAAAGATAGGTGGGAAATAGACCATGAGTAACCCTGAGAGAGCTTATCCAATGTGCTGCCACTGAAAATTCTAAAATGGAATTGGGGAAGCAAGGAGAGAGGAGATCCCTAGCAGTGGCTGACCATCAGCAGAAAGCAGCAAATCATTTTTGAACCTGTTCCATGTATTGTGGAATTCTTGGGAATGCTGGAAGGTGATGTAGTATTCCCCTAGAAAAGTGGAAGTCACCATCATGGCTTGTATTTCAGCTTCAGATGGGTTAAACTAAATACAGCCTGCAGTGGAAAACTGCTCTTCCCCTGGTTATTCTTACAGCTCTCAGGCTCATCTCTGCAGTATCAGCAGTCAGGACTTCAGTAAGCGGAAGCCAAAACCTTAGCTGTCTTCCACACTATTTGTTTTCACCTATCACTGTCATTCCCAGACAGGCAATTGGCTAGGAGCAAAACTGGGCACAGAAACAGGGTGGAGCTCTACCCAAGTCACAGAGAAAAGTAGCCTGTGTACTTTGAAGGGTGCTAGAGGCTTCCCTGTTGACTCAGACTGTAAAGAATCTGCCTGCAATATAGGAAACCCAGGTTTGATCCCTGGGTTAGGAACATCTACTGGAGAAGGGAGTGGCTATCCACTCCAGTATTCTTGCCTAGAGAATCCCTTGGACAGAGGAGCCTGGCAGGCTATAGTCCATGGGGTTGCAAAGCATCAGAAATGACTTGAGTGACTAACACCTTCACTTGCAGGAGAAAAAAGATTGAGGAAGCACTTCTGATTCTCCTAGTGATTTCCTGTCAGTTCAGTTCAGTTCAGTTACTCAGTCGTGTCTAACTCTGTGACCTCATGGACTACAGCATGCCAGGCTTCCTTGTCCATCACCAACTCCTGGAGCTTGCTCAAACTCATGTCCATTGAGTTGGTGATGCCATCCAACCATCTTATACTCTGTCGTCCTCTTCTCCTCCTGCCTTCAGTCTTTCCCAGCATCAGGGTCTTTTCCAAGGAGTCAGTTCTTCGCATCAGGTGGCCAAAGTATTGGAGTTTCAGCTTCAACATCAGTCCTTCCAGTGAATATTCAGGACTGATCTCCTTTAGAACTGACTGGTTGGATCTCCTTGCAGGCCAAGGGACTCTCAAGAGTCTTCTTCACCACCACAGTTGAAAAGCACCAATTCTTTGGCGCTCAGCTTTCTTTATAGTCCAACTCTCACATCCACACATGACCGCTGAAAAACCACAGCCTTGACTGCTGCTGCTGCCAAGTCGCTTCGGTCGTGTCCGACTCTGTGCGGCCCCATAGACGGCAGCCCACCAGGCTCCGCCGTCCCTGGGATTCTCCAGGCAAGAACACTGGAGTGGGCTGCCATTTCCTTCTCCAATGCGTGAAAGTGAAAAGGGAAAGTGAAGTTGCTCAGTCGTGTCAGACTCTTAGCGACCCAGTGGACTGCAGCCCACCAGGCTCCTCTGTCCATGAGATTTTCCAGGCAAGAGTATTGGGGTGGGGTGCCATTGTCTTCTCCAATAGCCTTGACTAGACAGACCTTTTTTGGCAAAGTAATGTCTCTGCCTTTTAATACAATGTCTAGGTTGGTCATAGCTTTTCTTCAAAGGAGTAAGTCTTTTAATTTCATGGCTGCAGTCACCATCTGCAGTGATTTTGGAGTCCCCCAAAATAAAGTCTGTCACTGTTTCCATTGTTTCTCCATCTATTTGCCGTGAAGTGATGGGACCATATGCCATGACCTTAGTCTTTTTAAAGTTGAGTTTTAAGCCAACTTTTTCACTCTCCTCTTTCAAGTTCATCAAGAGGCTCTTTAGTTCTTCTTCGCTTTCTGCCATAAGGGTGGAGTCATCTGTCATGATTTCCTATCACCGTTTGTTTTCTTCCCATGTGCCATAATTAGAGAGTTACTCTATAAATGCCTAGAAATAGTTATACATCACCCAGGTGTAAACCTATGCTATCATCCTAAAATGCACCTTTGGAGAAGGATCTTTGGAGTCAGGAGGGAAGGTGACTCATATGTATGTGGGGTGTTCTCAGAGGCATAAAATTAGATCTCATAAAACCAGAGTGGGGCCTGGAATTTAAAGGGTACAAGTCATCCCAGAAGGGAGTATGGATCCAGGATTTCCCTCTAAAGCAGTACAGTCCTATCAAACTTTCTGTGATGATAGAAATACTCGACATCTGTGCTCTTCAATACAGTAGCCATTTAGTTATGTGTGATTACTGAGCACGTGAAATATAGCTAGTGTGACTGAGGAACTAAATATTAAAATTTATGTGCTTTTAATTGTGGTTTAGTCACTATGTTGTGTCCCAACTCTGTGTGACCCCATGAACTTAGACCGCCAGGCTCCTCTGTCCATGGAATTTTCCAGATAAGAATACTGGAGTGGATTGCCGTTTCCTTCTTCAGGGCACCTTCTTGACCCAGGGATCGAACCCGGGTCTCCTGAACTGCAGGCAGATTCTTTACTGACTGAGTCAGCAGGGAAGCCCTAAGTTTTTTTTTGTTTTGTTTTGTTTTTTGTAGCTCCATGAGTTTTTTTTTTTAATCTTAATTGGAAGCTAATTACTTTACAATATTGTGGTGGTTTTTGCCATACATTGACATGAACTAGCCAAGAGTGTACATGTGTTCCCCATCCTGACCCTCTCTCCCAGCTCCCTCCCCATCCCATCCCTCAGGGTCATCCCAGTGCACCAGCTGTGAGCACTCTGTCTCATACATCGAACTTGGACTGGCAATCTATTTCACATATGATAATATACATGTTTCAATGCTATTCCCTCAAATCATCCCACCCTTGCCTTCTCCCACAGAGTCCAAAAGGCTGTTCTATACATCTGTGTCTCTTTCGCTGTCTCACATATAGGGTCATTATTACCATCTTTCTAAATTCCAAATATATGTGTTCTTCTTCCTGGCCTACTTCACTCTGTATAATAGGCTCCAATTTCATCCACCTCATTAGAACCAAATCAAATGCATTCTTTTTAATGGCTGGGTAATATTCCATTGTGTACATGTACCACAGCTTTCTTATCCATTCATCTGCAGATGGACATCTAGGTTGGGGAAGCCCTAATTTTAATTAACTTAAATCTAAATGATCACAGTTGGCTAATGGCTACTACATAGGCCAGCTCAGCTCCAGAGTATTGAAGAGGCTTCTGGTGTACAAGAAAGTTAGGACCTAACTCCTGGAGTTAGGTGAAAAACATATAAAGTAGATCTAGTCACGCCACACTCTAGAGCAGTGGTCCCTAATGTTTTGGTTTGTATACTCGTAGGTTAAAAAGAATTTGAGCATGTACATCCAATACATGTATATTTACTTATGAATTATGTCTATGTTTCACTGTACTAACATGTACATCATAAAACATACAAAGCAGATATTTTAAATTGATGAGATTAAAAAATATAGAAGTACTAGTATTTTCTATCCATATTTAGTGGCATGTGGAGACTACTAATAGAAACCAGTTAAGTTATTATACCCTTTTTGAACCCCCAGGCTAGTCACTTTCCCATCTCCAGGAAAGGGCTAAAGTAGGTATTCTCTAGGATCCATCCTATCCAAAATTCTAGGATTTTGTGATCTGTTGGCAGGATCTCTTTGGCAAAAATCAGTCAGAATGAGGTTGTGAGCATTCTCTGGAAGGGGAGTAACACCATCCATACCCTTCAAGAGTTCCTACCATAAGGGGTAAAGCAAGGGATATTCTTTAGGAATTCCTTAGGGAGAAGCCTCCTGCCAGAAATGCTTATCAGTTTGTCCCCTCAGATGATTAGATATTCTTGGGCTTCCCTTATGGCTCAGCTGGTAAAGAATCTGCCTGCAATGCAGGAGACCTGGGTTTGATCCCTGTGTTGGGAAGATCCCCTGGAGAGGGGAAAGGCTACCCACTCCAGTGTTCTGGCCTGGAGAATTCCATGGACTATACAGTCCATGGGGTCACAAAGAGTTGGACACAACTGAGAAACTTTTACACACACACTTCATCTACTGAGTTAGGTGCTATTAACTAACTTGCTAGACCTCATAGCTAAGAAGTGTAGAATTGGGTTTTAATCCTAGATAATTTGACATTGGGCCTATGCTTTTAATTTTACTTTCTCATATAGTACAACTTAATGAAATATAAACTAAGTTGTAGCAAGACTTCTTAGAAAAGATTAAATTATTGGCTAAGTTTTTTATTTTAACTTTTTATTATATAAAATTTTACACATCAAGTAGAGGACCTTCACCCAGCTTTAAGTTATGACATTTTCAGGCTAAGTTTTGAAGGGAACATGGAGATATGTATTGGTAGGGAGTGCACTGCAGGAAAAGTCAGTGGTCTTTGGGGAGCCTTGATGGTGGGAGGAAATAGGCCTGGTGCAGAGGGCAATGAGATGGTCATTTTGGCTAGTGGGTATATTTTCAGGAAATGAGATTCTTTATGGTTTCCTCATGAGGATGTGGGTAAGGGAACCCAGAGCAGCTGAAATAAGAGGTAACTTGGTTCTCACTCTCTCTTCCCCAACCCAGGTTCCCTAGGCACTGCAGGCCGAGTCTGTAGCAAGACATCTAAAGGGACAGACGGTTGTGAAATCATGTGCTGTGGCCGAGGGTATGACACAACTCGAGTTACCCGTGTCACCCAGTGTGAGTGCAAATTCCACTGGTGCTGTGCTGTGCGGTGCAAGGAGTGCAGAAACACTGTGGACGTCCATACTTGCAAGGCCCCCAAGAAGGCAGAGTGGCTGGATCAGACCTGAACATAAAAATACCTCACTCATCCCTCCACTTCAAACCTCCTGATTCAAAAGCACAAGATCTTTGCATGCACACCTTCCTCCACTCTCAACCCTGGGCTGCAACAGCCTCTATTTAAGGACTTGGAGAACACTCCAGAGGGACCCTGGTGTCCTAGCTGGTTCCTTAGCCCTGGGAAGGAGTTGACAGGGGATGTATTATAAAAAAAAAACAAAAAAAAAAACCGAGCAGCTCCCTGACTCCCCACTCTGTGGAGGCTAGAAGGGAGAGTGGAAGAGGAAGGAGTCTTCAGAGCGATATGAGTTGCACTAAAGCACATGGTCAAGGCTCATTCTTCCCTTCCCTTGCATTGGCTTCCTGATACTTCTTGTGTGTGCAAGAGAAAGGGTACCTGGAGAGAACTTCTTTTCCTACCTGGCCGAGGGTAGATGACAGAGATGAAACCACGTATCTTTTCCCTGGGTCAGTGTGAGCTAACTGCCTGGTACCCCAAGAGAAATTCTGCAACATTCTTTCATTATCAAGAGCCTGGGATTGCTAGATATGAGTTAGCATAGTGGACAAGGTTCCATTTTCATGCTCATATGTTTGTAAACTGCTGTGTTTTGTAGGAGAAAAAAAATTATACAACTATACAAACATACATTCTCTTCCAATCTTTCCTTTTTAACCTGTATCAGCCAGCACTGCCTCTTTTGCTCCCTTGCTGCCTGTATAAACTGAATGGCATGCAGTGTCAGCCTAACAGATCATTAGAACACCCTAGAACGCTCCTAAGAAAGAGTAATTTGGTTACTCTTGGGATTTGTACTTTTTAAAAACTTTCCATGCATTATTCTGGTGGTCATCCAGGTTTCAGTTCAGTTCAGTCGCTCAGTCGTGTCCGACTCTATGCAACCCCATGAATCGCAGCACGCCAGGCCTCCGTGTCTATCACCAACTCCCGGAGTTCACTCAGACTCGCGTCCATCGATGCCATCCAGCCATCTCATCCTCTGTCGTCCCCTTCTTCTCCTGCCCCCAATCCCTCCCAGCATCAAAGTCTTTTCCAATGAGTCAACTTTTCGCATTTGGGAAACATTAAATAAAAGATAACGTGACTTATCGAGGGTGGGAGAGGGTAACAAGACTGATCTCCAGGGCCACATGAGGCATCAGTGTCAACTAGGCAGGTAAAGATCTCTGGCTTTAGCAATTTTTAGGAGAAGATCCTAGCCTTTGAAGCTGGGAGCAGAAACCAGTGGTTACAGAGGGAAGGAGAGCTGGGGTTTGGGGCCAAACAGCTTAGAAAGCAGCCTTTCCTCATTTATTCAACAAATCTTTATTTAGTGACTCTCCAAGTCTTGGTGATTATTATCCTTCAATCCACATTTGGCCTAAATAGCACAGTTCCTTCTAAGCTACTACCCACTGCCTAACTAAGCTTGCAGTAGTGGCATCTCCAGAGATAGCAGGCTTAGTAAGCCAGAGGAGGGTAGGACACAGAGTCCCCAAAATCACGATATCATATTTTTATGTGACTTGGACAGTGGTTGTCTCTTGCCTGTTGATATTTTAAGGGAGCATAGTGGTGTAGAAATTTGCATTTATGATATACCTAGGCTAAAATCTCAGCTGTACCAGTTATGATATTTTGAGCAAGATTCCCAAATTCTCTGAGCCTCTATCTTCTCATCTCTAAAATGAGAGTGTAAACTTATCTCAGATATTGAGTTTTAATTCTGCCCCCAAATCCAGCTAATAGATCCTCTTACCAAAGCCCCTAACTGGTCTAGCCCATCCTGACTTCTCAGAATCTTCAGTTCAGTACTGTAAGGTATTGACAGCAGGCTGCAGATTAAGGAGACTACACAGGGAATTCGGAATGCAGCACACACACACCCCTTTCCCTAATTCCTCTCTGGCACCCCTTGGGGTCCTCACATGTTTGTGGAGCAGCTTTCTCTGCACAGGCAGCAAGAGGATGGGGGAGCCATAGCTTTGGGCCGTGGGGGCAGATTTATTTGGATGATAGGACTAATATTTGTGTAACCTGCTGAGACCTGTGTGGGAGAGTTGAGGGTGGTTTTTCTTTTGGTGAGGGGGTTTGCTCCAGTTTCACATCCATTAACACAAAACATGAGCTAGTCAGGGCCCTTGTGGTCTGTGGTGAGGGGATTCCTGTGGAGAAATAGGACTGAGTGAGTCAGGCCAGGGGAATGTCTTCCTTGCAGAATGGAGTCAACTGGATAACTGATGAGCCAATGGTGGGATTAGAGAGGGGGAAGAAGGAGGGGAAAAGAAGAGTTTCTGACATCTTGAGCTGGGATTAAGAGGAAGAAAGCTTTAAGGTAGTGGAAAGGTAAGGGTCACAGACAGGCTGGACTCAAGAACAGAGCTGAATGAATTACAGAGGGATGCTATCTGGTCTGCTGGGCCACTGGGAAGAGCTCTCAGGTCCCAGTCAGCTTCAGCTCTCGTAAGAATATCCAGGTTACCATATAAATGACAGCCTAGGCCTTCCATGGGAAACTAACCTGAGCTAAATCTACCTGTGCTCTGTTATCTTATTCTCTCTTTGCTTCTTACCCTGGGAGAGGAAGTGGACCTCTTCTGGCATCTCATACTGCTATGTGCTTTTCCCTGGGCTCCAAGTTCTAGTTCATAGAGACCAAGTTTTGCAATTTCCTATAAATGGTTGAGAAGAGCAAGCTGTCCAGACAGTGAGGGGGCTGAAGAGTATGGTGGATAGGGAGGGGGAAAAGGCCCATGTAAGCCCTATTACAGAGGCTGATGTGGCTCCAGAAAGGAATGATGGCCAAGCAATTAATTTTTCCTCTTATTCCTTAGCTTGCCTCTGCATCCTGACTGGCTTTATACAACTGGCGTCCATTCTGCACTACACAAACAAATTTATTTGGAAGAAGCAGCAAAATGAGAACTTGATTTGGTGCAGTCGGAACCTCAATTAGTCCTGCTGGTACTCACTTACTGCCTTTAATCCCATCCCCCACCGACACCCGCCACCCCCTGCCCATCTCTCTTCTGTTTAATAGGGGCCTGTCCCTCAGATCAGCAGTCTCTTAGCCTGCCTCCTGTCTTTCACTCCTTCCTCTTGGTCTTCATTTCTTTTGACTTTTAATATTTAGGTATAATGCTTTGTAGAAAACACTATTTGGATACAAAGTTAACTTAAAGAACATTATCCTTTAAGGATCTTAGAATCTTTTAGAGAAGGCACATGACTTAATACCTTACGTGCACAGCCTGTAGCCAGTTTCTCTTATGTAAAAGTAAGAATGCCAGCCTTAACATAGTCCTGCAGATAAAAGCCAAGGTGTATTATTGCTGGGCTTGATTAATAGCATGAATCCATACTCTATATGAGAGTATTCATATAGAAAAATGAAATTACGGACTTCAGATTATTTCAAAGAATCAAACATATCCTGGCCCTGAGGATCTGCTTGCAAAGTCTCATGACCACTCATGGCCTCATTTCTCCTCCTCCCTGTTACAGAGAGTACTTTCTTCTCAGTTCTTTCACCTCCCCTTAGTAAGCACATCAGCCACTAAGTTCTTCGCCAAATTCTCAGACCCACTCAGGACCTTATTATAAGAAAGATAACAAGGAATTTTTTTTTCTCAGCCTTTCTGAGGTTTTATTTAAATGCCCTCAGTGGTCATAGGGCAGAAACCCAAGGGAGGAAGCCGGAGAGAGTATGTTTCTCATCCCTGGGAGGCCTAGCTCCAGCAGCCAAATTACAGCACCAGTGAACAATGTAATACATTCCTGGACAGGTCGGTGGGACCCTGGGCGCCTGGGCCTTGTGGAGAGAGGTGCCAGACACAGAGCTCTCCGTAAGCAATCCTGCAGAGCTGCTCCCTGGGTGCAGAAATGAAATACGGGAGAGCTTCACATTACACAGAGACCTGTAGCTCACACCTGGTTATTGATGGCCTTGGTGAGGCCTCTGCCTCCGCCCTCTACTTGGGAACTGCCTGCTACTATGGGGGTTGGGCGTCTTTGAAGCAGTGTTGGAAAACAAGAAAGAGATGTTTCCTTTTCTCTCTGCCCTATCAGCCTGCACACAATCATGAAGGTATATACACACAAAATGCACAAATACAGCACATACACATAGCTTTTCTTAGGCTACATTCAGGTTCTCGTCATCCTCCTTCTCCCCGACAATAAAAAAAAAAAAAAAGCAACTAGATTTCAATCAAACACTTCAAAAATTATATCAACAACAGGGTGTTCAGCTGTAACCAAGAACATTTTTAAATTATCAACATGCAAGCAGCTGTTGGTTTGGGACTGGTACCCCTCTGGGAGATGGCAGGGGAAGGATACAGAAAGGGCATGGAAAGAAGAGATCAACAGTGGGCAATTCCCACCCAGGCACTATGCCTGAGACTGTAGAACTTCCCATGGCTGTTCCACACTGCAGAGAGTGCAATTTGTATCCTCTGTGCTATGCATGAGAGGGCAGTCTTCTATGACTGCTTGAGGTATGATTACTAAGCCTGCTGCTCATGAGCTTTTGTTGTCATTGTTTTTAATTCTTCCTGGATTAGAAAACAGGATAACTTTGGGTTCCAGAGATGATTTCCACAAGAGAAAGGCACTAGAGGGGAGCAAGCCGTGGCTTTACTAGGGTAAATATGTCACAGTTGCTGTACTAGACTGAGCTTTCCCAGAAGCTAGTGATTGGCTGGTTTCAGGCAGAGGCCAGTGAAGTGTCAGTAATATTCCTGTCCCTGCCCCCAAGGTCAAAGGTATAGAAGAGAGGAAGTCTATAGGTGTGTTTTCCCACTTTTCATTTATGGCTTAGGGCTTCCCAGATGGCACAGTGGTAAAGAATCCGCCTGCTAATGCAGGAGACGCGAGTTCAATCCCTGGGTCAGGAAGATCCCCTGGAAAAGGGAACAGCAACCCACTCCAGTATTCTTGCCTGGGAAATCCCATGGACAGGAGCCCGTCGGTCTACAGTCCATGAAGTCACAAACAGTCAGACATGGTTGAGCACATATTTATGGCTTAAATGATCTCTGAACATCACTGTGGTTATTCCTCAGTTACTTGAGATGTTTTAGTCATCCTGGATTTGAGGAAGCAAGGTAAGCACTCTCCCTTTTGTCCTCTAACTCTGAACTGTTCTGTCTTAAAATTTGCCTTTGCTCACTTTTATTCTGCCTACGAGTCTACAGATGGATCATCTAGGCATTGGAGTTCTCTTTCTTTGGCCAGACCAAGCAGAAATAGGATGACTTTACATCAACCCCAGTAAGCAGACTTGACCAAACAGAAAAGCTCAACTGAGTGAATAAAAAGAAACAGTTTAATCCACAGCTGTTCTTTTTTGACAACTTTCAAGATGAGGCTTCCCCAAGAATAACTGTGATGTTTATAAAAAGGTTTCTTATGTATAAACGCTTTTGCTTATATGTAATTGTCTCACCAACCCTGTGATAGGAGTTATGCTCATTGTGCAGGTGCTGTTCAGAGAGGCTCTGTGATTTGTCCAAAGTCCTGTGGATATTGAGTAGCTCAGCCAGAACTCAGACCAAGGGCTTCTGACTTCAAATCTTGTGTGTTCTGCTCAGAAACTGAGGGTGCCTATGCTGGAGGCAGGAGAATCCTAGCACCTTTAGGATAGAAATTGACACAAAATATCCTGGGAGAGTATACATGAGCAGAATTTACAAAAGCAACAGCTTAGGCCTTCCTTAATCTCATCAATGAATCCCTTTTTTGCCATTTCTGTCACTAACACAACCACCACCAAATGATCACTATACTACCTTTAGGCGGCCCATGTATAATCAGCTCTGGTTTCTAATTCTTTCTGTTCTCCTTTTTCCTTTTACAGATTAATAGTTCATCTTTTGTTTTAGTTTTATCTAGTCCTTTTAAAGATGCTAAATGTGTAGACGGAGCAGTAGTCACGAGAAGCCATGAGAGGAAGTTATTAAGGCTTTAGGCTTTTAAAGTATGTATTAGAATTTCCTTTAAGACTTCAATCTTTTTTAAACTACTGTCAACTCCTGGGCTAGGTAAGTAAGAACAGGGAATGAGAGTGCTAAACAAACAAAAAAACAAACAAAAAAACCACACACACACACACACAAATGGTCTTATCCCAGATCAGATGCCTACTCATAGCCTAGTAAAAATCCTGAGACCTCAAACCAAGACAAGCTATTTATCTATACCAAGGCAAGGAGTATCTACCCTGCAGAGAAACCCTTAAAAGACGAGGCAGAAAAAAGATTTCCACTTGATCAAAAACTTTTGCTGCTGCCCTCAATCCCTCCTCCCACACTTATTCAAAATCAGACTTCTGTTTAGGTCCGAGACTGTGAGACAAAGCAGCTCTGAGAGAGAACGTGTGCAAGAGGAACCCTTCCCTGTTCAACCCTGGAGTGCATTCCATTAGAGACAGCATAAGCCCTTACATACCCTACCTATCCTACTCCTGTGCCCCAACTGTGAAGGCAGAAGGGAAAACTGCAGGAATACAACATTCATCATTCATAGATCTGGGATGCTGCAGCTCCCTGGCCCGGGCCCCAACTTGAGCTAGGGGAAGAACACCTCATGAAAACAATCTACCTATAGTTAAGATTCCTTCCAGGGCAAATCTTACTTTTTGGTCCATCGATCTTGGCGCTCACTGTTCTCTCTGCTTCCCACCCCCACTGCCTCTGCATGTGGGCTCAGAAGTCATCATCTAAAGAATTCCACTGCTCACCTCCTGCATAGCAGCACAGCCCCATGAGGCCACACACCAGATGGAGGGGATAAAAGTACGAGGTCATGGCTTCTAGCAAGAGGCTTTTTCTTAAACTAACCCCGACTCCTGGAAAAGAGGCAGAGCAGGAGAGTGTCGAGTGAGCTGCTGACGACAGCAGCTTCAGAAGTCTTGTATAAAGAGCTAACTTAGCTTTCAGTGGAAATTTCTCTACTCCTGGTCTCACATCTACTTTTTGAATGTGTTTGAATAGAATGCGGGGACTGTCAAACCAAAGGGTTAAATCTTGCCCAAGTGTAGGAACCTATTCAACAGGTTGCCACACACATGGTAAGGTGAAGGCCAAACCCTGAACGTTTCTCGTGCCCCGTTTCTCCAGGACTAACTATGAAGAGAGGGAAAGGGTATGGAAAGTGGACTAGAACTCAGGAGAAATTGAAAGATTGTCAGTAGGCCTTCAGAGTCTCTATGTATTAATATAATGTACACAAGGATGGGGATGCAGGAGGCGCATCATTCCTAGAACCGTTAGGCTTACTGAGTGACAATGTACGGAATCAATAACTACAAAGAAACAAAACAGTTTAAGCAACAGACTGAGAAACAGAATTCTCAGAATAAAGGAATCAAGTGAATGAGATTAATCAGTCTTTCTATAGGAGGTGGCTTTTGAGCAGGATTTTTAAAAGATACAGTATGTTTTGGTTGAGAACAGACAGAGGAAAGCTTTCTAAGTAGAAGGAACTGGTTTATGCTGAAACTTAGAAGCAAGAATGTGAAAGCAATATATAAGGAATTTCAAGCAAGTACATAGTATATACACTGGGGAATACAGAGAAATTAGCATGCTGAGATCAGGGCTTAAATAATGTGAGGTGACTACATGTGCCCAGACTGTCAAATGGCTCAGAGTTCCCTACAGAGCCACACAGCATTTTGGTCTATGTTAGCAAACACCAGGGCAGCTATGGGAAAACACAAGGATGAGTCCATTTGTTACAGACAGAGGGACTAGAAAAGAGCTACACTGTGAAGCCCAGCAAAATGCTAAATATTGTTCACTCTAGCTCCCTATCATTTGAGATTCTCGGCTAAATAAGAGCTATCAAATATCCTATCCAGAACTGTGATGCATTAATGTAGGCTTACAGGCCTAGAACTTGGTGTAAATCAAGCCAAACACTTATGAAATTAGAATGTAAAAAAGAAATTCTTTAAAAGTAGAAAATACATGCTTCTCTCCCTGACTCTCAAACTTGACTGGTCTCCTATACCACATTTGGCATATTGGACTTTTGAGGCTAGCACATTCATCAGAGCTGAGAGAGCTGAGGCCATAGTGGAAAGAAGGAGAGCTACGAAAGAGTTTTAGGGACTACAAAATCAGTTCACTGAGTGACAGGATGGTTCTGGTGAGAGTTGGACCATAAAGAATGTTGAGTGCTGAAGAACTGAGGCTTTCATATTGTGGTGCTAGAGAAGACTCTTGAGAGTCCCTTGGACTGAAAGGTATCAAACCAGTCAATCCTAAGGAGATCAACCCTGAATATTCATTGGAAGGACTGATGCTGAAGATCCAATACTTTGGCCACCTGATAAGAAGAGCTGACTCACTGGAAAAGACCTTGTTGCTGGGAAAGACTGAGGACAGGAGGAGAAGGGGGTGAGAGAGGATGAGATGGTTGTATGGCATCACTGATTCAATGGACGTGAATTTGAGCCAACTCCAGAAAACAGTGGAGGACAGAGGAGCCTGGCATGCTGTACTCCATGGGGTCACAAAGAGTCGTATACAACTTAGCAACTGAACAACAGCAACAGGCTGCTAGAGCAACAACCAAAGATAAGATACAGATTCTCATTTCATAATCTTCAAATTAGGTCTCTGGCTTCTTGCACTTGTTGAAGGTAAAAACAGAGCTATTTATTGGGCTTCTGCCATTTTTAAACTGAACTTTGCTAAACTCTGAGGATAAAAACCATAAGGGCAACCCTGTTCTTCTACAGCACTTTTCTGGTGCCACTTTCAAAAACAGAATATTGAAATGTGTGTGTGTATACATATATACATTTCTGTGTGTGTGTGTGTGTGTGTGTGTATTTATGAACACTGAATAAGCCAAAAGGTGAGTAATGTATTAACTTTCTGCTTTACTTAACTGGCACAATTTAGTGCTGGAAGGGAAGCAACCACTTAACAGTGATAGCATTTGTTGGTATCATCTTAGTTTTTTCCTCCTCCCCTAAACAGTTTATAAAAGGTGATTTGTGAAATTCTTCACAATAGAAAACCTCAAGGGTTTACATTCAACTGTGACACCACTATGAATTCATTAAGAAGTGTGTTTCAGGTTGCACTATAATTTCCCTATGTAACATAAACCCATGGAATCTGACATAAGCTGATTGCTCATGCTGGTTATTTTATTTACATTTCTGAATGGAAGGGATTTCAATACCCATAAAATATCTAACTTATTATTTTTCATCTGTTCTCCCAGAGCAGCTATTATAAAACAGGCATAGAAACAGAAGTCTCAACTTGTATGACTGGCTAAGCAACCAGGGAAAAGTTACTGCTCAAAAGCAATGTTTAAAAAAAATAATTCAATATGGAACTTGTGACCACATGTGATATTATTACTCTAAATACTATGAAAAAGATAAAAGTTTTTTTTTGTTGTAAGTGTTCATTATGTTTGTTGAAGTCCTATAGGAGTAGGAGGTAGTCCATAGGAATTCAGGGGGCCTTAAGTCTACTTAAGTCTTTCTCTAGAGACCTAATGTTAGCAGACACAGCCTAATATAAATGGGAACACAGATGAATGGATAAGAGTGGGCTCCTTACAACCCAGACACATGAATACACCTCCTTACCAGCAGGTTACAAACTAGACTTCTGAACTGGAAAATGCCATGAGGCATTTAACTCATTATTTGGAGATGTATGTTTTGTTCACCTACCCAAAGAATAATAATTTCCTCTTATTCCAGCAGATATAGCAAACTTAGATAAATTACTAGAGAAGTAACAATTACAAGTAAACCCCAAAGCTGGATCTTCAGTCTTCTGCCTTTAAGTCTGTTCAAATCATTCCACTTTCTCCTGTTGCCTCACTGAGTTAAGTCAGTCAACCTTAGGCCTCCTCTTCTCCTCAAAAGACTGTCATCATTTTATCACATCTAATGATTACATGCCTAACAGTATAAATTCCCCAAGGACAGGTTCTGTGCCTGTTTTTAAAAATATTTTAATATGTATTCCAGGGTTATATCTCCAATTATCCAGTTAGCACATATACTGACTGAACCCAGTAAATACAGGAAATCTTTTTCAGTTGCTTAGAAAATCTTGACAGTTCCCCTTATTAAAAGGTAGAATTGTCCAGGATTCAGAATTGATCAGCAAAATTTAGCTTGGAAGAGAGGGAAAAGGCAGCTTTATCTTAGTAACTTAACCCAATATCCTTTTATTTTTCTTAATTAACCTGATATATTTTGAGAATCAGTCACTGCAGGGTACAGCTTTGACATGAACAGTGGGCTCTGGGAAATTCTGAGTGGTTCTTTTCCCTTCTTTCTCACATGTCCACAGAGGCACATAATTTTAGTACTGACTCTTCGCTGTCCCATTCTGTTTCACAATGGCATCATACTGTTTCATTTTCTAAACCAGGATGGTCCTTAGCTCTTATTAATCTGTCATTATTAGGAATGAGAGGATATAGAAAACAAAGATAAAAATTAATGCGTATGGTAGGCTTTCAACAGTATGTGAACCGTGAACTTCCAGATGTTCAAGCTGGTTTTAGAAAAGGCAGAGGAACCAGAGATCAAATTGCCAATATCCGCTGGATCATCAAAAAACAAGAAAGTTCCAGAAAAACATCTATTTCTGTTTTATTGACTATGCCAAAGTCTCTGAATGTGTGAATCACCACAAACTGTGGAAAATTCTAAAAGAAATAGGAATACCAGACCACCTGACCTACCTCTTCAGAAATCTGTATGCAGATCAGGAAGCAACAGTTAGAACTGGACATGGAACAACAGACTGGTTCCAAACTGGGAAAGGAGTACGTCAGCTGTATATTGTCACCCTACTTATTTAACTTATATGCAGAGTATATCATGAGAAATGCTGGGCTGGATGAAGCACAAGCTGGAATCAAGACTGCCAGGAGAAATATCAATAACCTCAGATATGCAGATGACACTACCCTTATGGCAGAAAGCAAAGAAGAACTAAAGAGCCTCTTGATGAAAGTTAAAGAAGAGAGTGAAAAACTTGGCTTAAAGCTCAACATTCAGAAAAGTAAGATCATGGCATCTGGTCCCATCACTTCATGGCAAATAGATGAGGAAACAGTGTCAGACTTTATTTTGGAGGGCTCCAAAATCACTGCAGATGGTGACTGCAGCCATGAAATTAAAAGACGCTCACTCCTTGGAAGAAAAGTTATGACCAACCTGGACAGCATATTAAAAAGCAAGAGACATTACTTTGCAAACAAAAGTCCATCAAACTAGACAAAGGTCTAGTCAAAGCTATAGTTTTTCCAGTAATCATGTATGGATGTGAGAGTTGGACTATAAAGAAAACTGAGTGCCAAAGAATTGATGCTTTTGAACTGGGGTGTTGGAGAAGACTCTTGAGAGTCCCTTGGACTGCAAGGAGATCCAACCAGTCCATCCTAAAGCAAATCAGTCCTGAATATTCATTGGAAAGGCTGATGTTGAAGCTGAAACTCCAATACTCTGGCCACCTGATGCGAAGAACTGACTCATTTGAAAAGACCCTGATGCTGGGAAAGATTGAAGGCGGGAGGAGAAGGGAACAACAGAGGTTTAGATGGCTGGATGACATTGCTGACTCAATGGACATGAGTTTGAGTAAACACTGGGAGCTGGTGATGGACAGGGAGGCCTATTGTGCTGCAGTCCATGGGGTCGCAGAGTCGGACACAACTGAATAACTGAACTGAACTGATAATAGGCTTTAATCTTACTGCAGCCACTATATATGAATCTGAGGGGTGACATTTCTTATTTCAATCTTGAGTTGTGGAGCACTTCATTTTTTAATAAATTCCAAACCTGGCGTGCTGCGATTCATGGGGTTGCAAAGAGTCGGACACGACTGAGCGAATGAACTGAACTGAAACTGTTTAAATGAACATAATGAATACCACAGTTTACAAAAACATGAACTTCATCAGTTGGGTGTAATGACGAAAGTCTTTCATGTCTGATATTTGAAAAATAATAAAATAGACCTCTTTCTATTTACTCTTGTTTGACTGAAAGGAATCCTAACCAAATAAATTCTTCTAAAAGGAAAAAGCCTCTATCAGTCTAGATTGACTTTTTGGATCACTAAACCTTATGTGAGGCATGTGAAAATATTAATAACTCATCAGTCACTTCCAGCCAAATGAATGAACCTGCAAGGATAAACTAATTTACTTGTGCAGCAGAAGCCTCTGTCTTATACATCTCTTGCCTACCTCAAACCCCTACCACTAGACTATGAGTTACTTGTGAACATGGGTTGCATTTTATATTTCAAAAAGGTATCCAATAAATATCTGCTCATTGAATGAATGAACAAATTTATTATTAGTAACATCTTAGTACAATGAATTCAACATTAAAAACTTATGTTACAGGATAATCATTACCATATTATAGTATGTTAAAGAGCAATAGTTAACATTTTTAAATGCTGAGACTCTTTAAAAACTAAACTTTGAAAACTAATTGGAATCTTTTCATCCAATAAGCCAATACTGAAAGAAGAATCTTTTCAAGGTATCCAGGACACTGAACTGCATGTTCTAGTGCCACTTTTTGTTTTCTGTGAGTCAGTACTACAAAGATAAAATACACCAAGAGTAAATTAATAAGAAAAATCTACACAGCTAGAGCTTTGCTGAATTAGAATTCCTGGGCTCCCAATAAGGGCTAAATCCCAAAGGGATCAGAGTCAAGTAAATAAAAAATCCATCTGAATTTTATCAGAGGGCAAAGTTTCAACTCTGAATACCCCAGCAACCAAGGATGAATTATGTATAAGATTAGTAAAGTGCCTTCATCCACACCCCAGCCAGAGAACATTCTTCTATCTCACTGTGACTGAAGGAAAAGCAGCAGTGTATTTGCCTGCCAAAAACAGTTGTGGCTATACTCTAGATAGAAGTTTAACAACACTGAGGGATTAAAATTTAATAGTAGAGCTGCTGCTACCTGGGAGTAAAAGCTTGAACTCTGGCATCAGAAAGAAACAGGGACTTCAGCATGCTGAACAGATGAAAGCAAGAGCTGGCAAGTGCCTGACAAAGACTATAAGAGTATGTTATAGGAACTTCTTAAGTTCCTCCCCAAACTGCTTCTTTCTCTGCATATCCTATTTATAATATGCAAGAGTGCTCAATGGGAATATAGCACTTTTCTACACTTTGAATAGTACATATACATTTCCTTTCCAGAATGCTTGAAATTACAGGATGAGGTTAAAGGGTGATTATGTGGTCTGAATTCTCTGAATATCAGTTCTCTTAGTTTTGTTGCACATCACCTGAAGCCCAAATAATTTCTTTTCTTGAAGCTGGCAGTCGAGACAGACATAAGGCAATCTTAATATTAATTAGAGAACTAACAGAGATTATTTTTTCCTCAAATTCAGATAGAATACCATTAATAGCTAATCTTTCACTGAGGCCTTATCAGCATTAAGGAATACACTGAAGTTTCCAATGTATTGTTACAACTGCTAGAAGTACATCTATTACCTAAAAATCTCACTTTAGAAAAACAAAACAAAAAAGCCCCATGCGTTATGTTATTTTAGACCAAAAGTTTATTCTGTTCAATTAAACTTCCCCTCATAATCCTTGACAATCTTCACCTTTGATTTTGAAAACAGATTGATGCTGGAACATAAGATACAGCTTTTAGTTTATATTAAGCAATGAAATTAAAAGATGCTTACTCCTTGGAAGGAAAGTTATGGCCAACCTAGACAGCATATTAAAAAGCAGAGACATTACTTTGCAAACAAAGGTCTGTCTAGTCAAGGCTATGGTTTTTCCAGTGGTCATGTATGGATGTGAGAGTTGGGCTATAAAGAAAGCTGAGTGCCAAAGAACTGATGCTTTTGAACTGTGGTGTTGGAGAAGACCCTTGGACTGCAAGGAGATCCAACCAGTCCATCCTAAAGCAAATCAGTCCTGAATATTCATTGGAAGGACTGATGTTGAGGCTGAAACTCCAATACTTTGGCCACCTGATGCGAAGAGCTGACTCATTGGAAAAGACTCTGATGCTGGGAAAGATTGAGGGCAGGAGGAGAGGGGGACCGACAGAGGATGAGATGGTTGGATAGCATCATGGTTGACTTGATGGACACGGGTTTGAGTGGACAGGGAGGCCTGGTGTCCTGCGGTTCATGGGGTTGCAAAGAGTTGGACATGATTGAGCAACTGAACTGAACTGAACTGAAGCTTTTCTTTTTCTTTCATTTACTGTTTCAAAGAGTTAATTAAATTCCCTCTGAATCACTACAAATGAGTGCCTACTGTTTATTCAGTATTACTGCACATTTTAGACAATTAGAAAGGATGAAGTTCTTTTTACAGTTGTATGAGTATGTGATATAAATGATCAGTGTACTTTAAGTGATTTACTAACCAGAATAGGAATGAAATTAAAGTGAACCAGTTTAAAGACAAAAAAGCAAATGGGCATTCTTTATTTTAAAACAGCAGACTTCATTAAATAGGCTTAGACAATGAAGAACATTTCCAGGTAGTTTATTTGTCTACTTAGATCTTTTCAGTAAGCACTTCTGCAATCTAAGGGCCCTTTCTACTTTCTGACAATCCATACTGGCCTCTTTATTTAAAACTCTTCTCCAAATTCATCTCCTATAGGAAGACATTAGAAAGACCACTTTACTGTCATCACTCTATCAGTCTATAATTCCTTCAGGATTACTATATTTGGTTTGAAATTTATTCTTCTGTACTTGTTTTGGTATAAGTTGAGAGGTAACATATTTTTGAAACCAAATATATATGTGACTAAAGGACTATCTGTTGTGTGATTTCAAGGAACTCTTAACTTGATTGGCTCAAACTTCCTCATCTATTACATTGGAAGATCACAATCTGTCCTCCAATGTCTCTGGTAAGAACTAATGAGTCTAAGTATAAACTTTTAAAAAAGAAAACTAATGAAGTCCACATTACTCCTTGTTTAGAATTATAATAAATTAATTAGTTGTACTAATTTAGTTCTTTTGAGCATTAAAAATTTGATTGGTGGGGGAAGGACCAAAATTCCACTCAAGAAAAAAGCTAAAATAACTATTCCTCAAGATTTTAATTTTCCTCTGTACCCCATTATTCTTTCCATTTAGAGGACTATGCTGGGTCTGCAAAAACGTTTTCTAAAACAAAAATCAGCAGGTTTCCTAATATGAATTCTAATACCACTAGTGTTACAAATTTGGAAGGAGTGATTTACATCAATATCCGGGCACAACTCTTCTACCTGCTATGCAGTCCATTTGCCTCAAGTGCTAATGAATAACAATAAATATACTCACAGCAGTTAGTGATAGAGTAACTTAGACTTTGGCACGGAGGCTTTCACTTTGAGGGGGCGAAGATGATTAAATATTCTGCCGAATGAATTCAGGGAGAGCTTTTATGAATTTCATATTTGTAAGCACGTGTTATTAGGGAAAGAGGGTGCTTTCCACAAACTTCAAAACTGAATTAAATCCTGGGGAAAGGATATAGACATGCGTTAAAAAGTACATTGCCCTAGTTTTTATTCTTTCTCTTTCATCTTTGAAGAGTTCAGTACTTAGAACATTTGGATGAAGAAGAACATTAGCAATTCCATAAATTTCTCATTCTGGTTCTTTTTGAAGGAGAACAATGAAGATGAAGTATGAGAAATTACCCTTATAAAAAGCAGAGAACAACTTTTCTCTTGCTACAAATATCCCAGTTAATTAAGAGAAAATCAAAATTGGAATATGCCAGACTGCCCAAATAAAGACTTTAGCGGCACTAACAATGGAACAAAAGTGTAAACATTTAAAATTTCTGACCTATTACAATAGATTCATTTTATTATCAGGATATTCTCTGGGAAATACCTCAGATATATCACTGTGGAAACAGCATGTTATAGAAGAGTATTTTCCCAGAATTTATGCTTAGTTACAATTCAAGATGTTTTTTAAAACTGTATTAGTTCTTGAAAATAATTCATTTTCAAAGTGAAGAAACATTTTAATTTCAGTTTAATTTCTGGATGGGGTCCTAGGTATTTAGAATGCAACTCTCTTAGGGTTTTAGTAAAGTCAGATGAAGAATACAAAAAGCCTTTCACCTGTAGACAGATTTCGTGTCACTGGTTGTGACAACAGTAAATTAGGAACCTTTAAACTGATGTATATCAATACATGGTTATAACTGTCTATCAACTCTCCTAGTTATGAAGACAATCTTTGTCCTGGAAAAAATTATAATAATGGACAAACCTTCTCAAAAGTTCTCGTTACTATTCAGTAAAAGACACTTGGCATTTATATCTGCTTATTACTTTTTAAAATGTAATTTAGGGACAGAAATGTTAATTATTTGGGGGAAGGGACTGAAGAAATCCCAGTGAGACATTCTGTAGAGAGGTCTTTTGTTAGTGTAACATCTGACCTTCTATATCTTTGGAAATCATGCAACTTGGCTAATGTAGTCCTTAAAGAATTAATCAAGCAGATTGTTAGGCCCTAGTTACAGTGAAGCCAGCCAATTATGAGTTGCTCAGAAATTCATCACTGGCATGTCCAACCACATTTTCCCACATAAAGATTAGTAGAAATATGTGGAAACGGGGCCCATTCCCACCCTAGCACAGCTATAATATGTGTTCAGTGAAACAAATTTTAACCAAGTTTTGCCTTAGTGAAACAAATAATTTATCTGGAAATCTTTTTAATTTCTGTCTTTACTCATAACATCTTATCTGCCAACATTGCAAATGCTGCCCCATTTAGTTAAAACCCAACTAGGGATTTTTATATTCAAACACAAAAGCACTAAAGTCACATGCCATAAGCCTGAATTTATCTGTAGGTTAATGAAATTTCCAAACACCATCTTCAGTCTTTTCACTGTTGTAATAACGCCTTCCCAAGGCTTACTAAGAAGAAAGCTTTTCTTGCAAGAGAGGAATGAAAGGAGTCAGAGTAGATGAAGATTGGTTCTCTAAGGAGAGGGCAGTGCTGCTCTTAAATAAAGAAGCGCCTTTCAGATAAGCAGAATCAGATTCCAGTTCATTGGTTTGCTGGCTACCCTTACTTTGAACTCTCATATTTAACCCAGCAGGCTTCAAAGCAGGTGAGAAAATGACCTACCACTTAAAAGCAATTTTTCCTTTTTCAGGAATTTTGGCCTTAAGAGACTATCAGCTCTGATATCAGCACATTCCACATCTCCAGGGATTTATGCAATTTTTTTTCCATTGCTCCATGTCTACTGTCAGGCTGTTTTCATCTCAGCCAGGAGAAAAATCAGGAGAAAGAGTCCTAATGTGCTGAAGATGAAATCTTTTTCCATATCTTTATATCATGCAAAAGAAAGGGCACTAAAATACTAACCATTCTAGTTCATTCTCTTCCATTTATCTAAATCTGATGTTCAGTGAGGATCACTACAAATTACTAATCCCTAGAGCCTTGCTTTACGAAAAAGCAATTTTTGTAACAAATGCATTTTAACAAATTCAGACTGAATTTACTCTAGCATGAGAAATAATACAAGAGGTTATTAGATGAAGAAGAGACAATGGCAACAATGGAAGGAACTAGGAAATTTTCTTAAACCGCTTTGCCTTAGAAGAATAAATATGTTTCAAAGATTCTTCATTGATTTCTGTATTTCATTGATACTGTACTTGGCTATCAAATATCTGACTTAACTAAAAATTTTTAACACATGCAGTTTGCAACTTAGCAATGGGTTCTGCTCCATGAGGCAGTTTGCTAGTGCCTAGAATTTGAAACATTTCTTCACTTTGTGGTGCACATAATGTACCAGAAGTATAGTACTAAAAGTATTGTTTAAATGATACCTAACAGCCATTTCTACTACTATTTCTATGGAAAAATGCATTTTTGGTTTATTAGTAGGACATAGCTCTTCCAAACATGAAGGGCGTAGGGTTTCTCACTACAGCTGCACTTCCGTGATGATGATGACAATGATGACAACAGCTAACACCTACATTTTACTGTGGGCAGACACAGTTCTAAATTCTTGATAAATTTTAAACTCATTTAGCCCTCACAAAAATCCAAGAGGTAGTACTATTCTCATTTTACAACTGGGGTGTGGGGAAGGTTAAGCAACTTACCCAAGGTTGCACACCCAGTAAGTATCACAGCTGAAATCCAAAGCAAAACAGTCTGGCTCCAGAGCCTCTGCTCATAACGACTCTACAATCTTGTCCCTTCTCCACTTTGATAAGGTGGCACCATCCAGGAATTCTAAATTCCTCTATTGGGGGTAGAGTAGAGCAAGGGCTTCTTAAGCTTTAAATGTATATAGAATCCTCTGAGGATCTTGCTTCTAACAAGGTCCTGGGTGATGGTAATGCTCCTGAGGCAGAGACCACACAATATTAAGTGGTAAGAAGAATGTGAACCTCTAGTTCTCTTGCTGTCTGTCTACTAGGGTAATTGTTTATTTATTGAGTTTATAAACTGGAATCTGCCTATATTTTCATTTCCCATTAATTCTTAAATGGAAACAGCCCTTGGAACTGCTACATACTGAATATTGATCTGCAGGTACTTTCGGTAAATACTTAACTTTTAGGAATTTAAACTGTACATGTAAAGGCCATGGGGATAAAATCTAGCTGTAGTTGCTGTCAGGCACATTTTAAACACTACATACCAGCAACACATACCAAAAGATAGTAAACAAATGTCTGTTTATTGTTTATTGTTCATCAACTAGAATCACAGTAAATTAATAACTTTTGATCTAAAAAAGAAGATTCAACTTTCAAATGGATAATTATTTATTCTCAGACACCGCTAGGAGCCTGTGTTATGTAATCCTAAAGGCTCTTTTGGTGCATCAGAGATCTCTTAGGTAAAGGCAGACACTATATACTAACACTGATGGGTACAGCAGGCAAGTGAGTACACTCCACATTAATTTTAGCCAGTACTTCATGGAAGGACACTGCTAACAATTACTATATCTCTACTCCAGATTCTAGATCTCCCTCCTTTATTTTACCTCTTTCCCAATGCCCTGAGAGACAATCTCTCCCACTGCTTTTCTATGATCTCAAATACACAGCTGCATATTTTTTTCTGCTTGTTAAATGGACGGGATTCTCTGTTTAGTCCATTTTTTCCCATGCCAGATTACACAGTGAGGTCATTTCAGTTTGAGACACACACACTCGCCAATCAGCACCACTGCAAGCAACAGAGTATGGTGTGATCAGTAAGCTTTCTTTTTATACTAAAAGGAAGAAGAGTCAGTTTCCAACCCAAATATCTATACTCCCTGAACAACAGTAAAAAGTCATCCTTCTTGAAGCCTGACCCAGAATCAACTATAGTCTCAAACTCTTAGGCCTACAGCCAGTGGCAACTTAACACATTATAATAGTTGACCTTAAGGGAAAAAGAGAAACCAGTGCTCTCACTACTGGTGCCAGAAGAAAACCAGCTAATCTTTAAGGCACAAAATAAACTATTCTTAAGGCAGGAAAAGAAACTGTGAGGACACAGGGAGTTATAATGGAGGCACATAGAGAAAAACATAGAAACTGCATTACTATAAAGGCTAATATTTCTATGGTTCTCAGTGCTTTTCTATTTGGGAGTATAATGAATTAACATTTTCTTTTTGGGTTTGAACTCATTACTTGGTAAAAATGCAAAGATGTACAAGACATGTCTTTTTTATTTGGCTTAGAGACTTAAAGGGACTTCTCTTTGGTAATTTTGCTTTCAGTCAGTGACATTAATTAATAAGTTTATGTAGAAAAGTTAATAATCACAGGATATACTCTCTTTAAAATCAGTTCTCAAGTACTTTCTGGGCCTGGGTCTGAAAATAGGGAAGCAGTTCAAAACTAAAGGGTAAAAATGAAAATAAAGGTCTGTAGATGGTTTTACATCCAAGGTTGGGAAGATCAGTAAGAATACGCACATATAATAACAAGGAGGACTTCTGAGTGAAGGGGTACATTCTGAACCCAGGACAAATGTCTCAACTGTCCTATCTTACCTACCTATTCCCTAGCCTAGCTGCACTCTTGAATATAACATTCAGCAAATCCTTAGAACTAATGATTTCATTTAAATGGAAAAACCAAAAGGCTTTTGTACAAAACAAGGAATTTTTTTTAAAATGCCAAAGAAAATGCATTTAAAAGGGCTGGATTATTCTTTAACTAGTAACAAGGGTTAAGTTTACCACCAAAAGTGATCTACAAAGACCAGCTTTATAATTTATGACATTGTATTTTCAAAACTTCTAAGCAACAAAAATATAGCTCAAATCACCAAAAACTTATGTTTGACATATTTATGGCAGCAACTTTACAAATCAATTCCTGTAATTTACTTTATAACAAATATCTTCCACTGCTCAACTGGTTTAGCACAAACAGATCAGAGATGGTTTCTTGTGTATTTTACAAATATTCTACACAAGTCCTTGAGATCATACTTACAGCTTTAGCAAAAACACCCATGATTTCAGGAAACTGGTGTGTAAGAAAAGCTATCATTGCTGTAGAAGAACATAGTCCTGCTGTGAAATGGATGAAAAAAGGAATCTCCTTCTTTGGGTAAACAGAAACAGGATGAAACGCTGAAAGATAGAAAAGATGGAAATGGATTTTATTTTAGAATATAGTGTAAGCCAGTTTTTATATTTTCAAGTGAAATCCATTTCTAAAAACTAAAAAGGAAAAATTAAAAAAAAAAACAAACACAAGAAGTCTCTGGTCAAGCAAGGTAAAAAGAAGTTATCCATTATTTATAGCATTAACAGCACATAGATGACTATTGGGAACTGGGAAAAGGATGGCACTGTGGGAAAGAGCAGTAATTGTAGTCATGCTGAGGTGGTTTTGAAAAAGAGCTTTGTCACTTACAGGCTGTGTGATCTTGAATAAGTTGCTAAACCCTCTAGCAGTTGCCATGGAGTTGTTATGATGAACACTGTAAGCACTTTATTAAAGGTGTTGTTTTAATTTTTGATCTTTGGGAGCTGAGACATGAGTACAGAGATCAAGAAATAGACATGTGGTTGGAGATTTCCTAGAACAATCAGTTAATAATTTTACCCACTTATTAATAAGTGTCCTATATGTGGCATTTCATTGAGCACTGTAAAAATCTAACCAGAACATCAAAGTCCTAGATTCTGAACATAAATGGAGTCTATTGTCTTATTTTTACACTTACACATTTACAAAGGTTATTATTTTTCTAGTGATTAGATATTTAATTACCAATAGTATTCAAGTATTTTTATCTTATTTGAAATGTGAAAATACTTGAATAACAATGATGACCAGAGCCTATTACAATGATTGGTACACAGTAGGTGCTCAATAAATGTCTGTTAAACTGAGAGCTATTCTGGGACTTCAGTTGGCTGCTCACAGGGTTGGACACAGACCTAGGAATTCCTGATGTAATATCCTGCATAAGTAAGGAATGACTAATTCAGTGTTGAATCAAGGTCAACTATAAATTTAACGTTTTAAAACATAATGATTCACAGAGAAGATTACACCTAAGTTTCCTTCAGTAGCCAGATTATTTTTTATGTATTATATACTATCTTCAGAAAGTAGATACCAAAAAGCAAACTCATTAAAAATGCAGAAAGTTTCCAGAGTCTTGTGCCATGTTTAAAGTAAAAGCACACCAAATCTGAAATTTTTTTAAGTTAGAAACATTAGAAGCTGTGAACAACACTGCTTTCAGTACCCCAAAAAAATCAGTCCCCTTTGCTCTGTCCTTCAGCCATGAGAGGCCAACTTCTTCTAGCAAATCAAAAGATAAAAACCATGGTATTTGCAAAGATAGGGAACAAATACTTACATATGCCAATGTTACTACAGTTGCTTTTGTGTAAGACAGCAAAATTAATAACACTAATTAAACTATAGCATTTTGTGGCTTACAAAGTGCTTTTATTTATATTATTTTTTTCAATAATCCTAGGAGATAGATAGTATTATTCCTACTTTATGAGGTAGAAAACTGTATAGCTTTAATAGGATAATTTTCTAAAATATGACATTTTTATACTATAGGAGAGATTCAATTGTTTCTTTTTGGATTGCTTTCTGTAGATTCATTTGTCAGTCAATGTTTGGCTAATACATCAAAATAATGGATGACTAGACTAGTACAGAGACACTCCCTTAGAAGTAAAGTTCAAATTTCATCACTGACTTGTAGAGAAAAATTTATCAGGAGGCATAAAAGACAACTAAACAGCTATGTGAACTAAGGGAATAGCTCAAGTCTGAACTTATGAGGTTCATAAGCAAATTCCAGAATGCCTTAAGCCATATCAAGGTTGAAGGAGAATTGAAAGCAAAAAACCTTAAGTACTCTTGGGTATTAAAGTTCCACATTAATAAAAATTTGTTCATTTTATCATAAAGACAGAAAAAATACTCTATACAATATAATCAAACTAACCCCCCCAGAACATCCCTCCTCTCATAGCTCCTAGAATTTGCAAATGAGTAGACCCCTAGAAATAACAAAGTCCTGCCATTACACAAACTCTGTTCTTATAGCCTGTGGCTCTGACAATACAAAATAATGACTTGATGATTTTATTCACATTACAATGAAAGCTTGCCTTATATTATCAGGCAACTTCTGTAATGATTTGGGGGGCATTATTTTAGGTTAAATGTATTAGCCTAATGTAATACACTCTTGCATATTGATGTTCCACAATTAAAGATTCATTCCTCTGCCTCAAATATCCTTGTTCTCATTAAAATAGAAAAACAACACCTACTACCACCACCCTCTCCTGAGGAAGGAAAATATTTCTAACACTAATGACCTTCTAATTGCCAAAGTCAATGGATTCTTCTCAGTAATTACCTTACTTAATACCGTGGATACTCCTCCTCACTTGGAATTTCTTTTCTCCTTTTAGTTTCTAGGATATCTAGTTCTGGTTCTTGTCCTGTCTCAGACCACTCCTTCACTGAATCTACTGACTCCTTATCGGCAACCCATTCCTTAGAAATTTTCACCATGATTCACCCTTAATTTACATCTCACACTCTATACAGTTTCCCTTAGTGATCTCATTCACTCCCAGAAAATAACAACCCCTAAGTCAGTTTTGTGATGTAGAGGGAAAGAGATATTTTGGTAATTTTGTTTACACGACCTGATCCTGTTACTAGGCTGTAGAAGATTGGATTAGGGATGAACACCTGGGTAAATCTGATTTACTCTCCCAGAAGTTTCAGAAGCAGGACTGAGATATTCTTCATTCTATATTATCCTCCTGAATTGATGACATGTAAATTCAGAGCTGCACCGGAGTATCAAGCCTGGCTACATGTGTCTAAGAAAGGGAGAGCCAAACTGCAAAGAGAAAGATAAAAATGAAGCAGATACACTGAGAGAAGCAGAAATGAAAGTTCATACAAAGAAAAGATGGAGTTGGGGAATGAAAAAGGAAAGTAAGAATAGGAGAGACTGAAAAAGGCAGTCAGAGACAGAGATACACAGAGAACTGACTCCTGATAGAAATCCTGATAGCCTTCTGGTTCTGGTCTCTTCCAAGGTGCAACTATAATTGTTGCCTTTGTGTTTTTTTGAGATAATTCAGGCTTCTTCCAACAAATTCTCTTTATTTTAAGCTAACTTGAAGTGGCTCTCTTATATCCAAAGAGTGCTTACAACATTTACTACTTATAAAACATATATTTAATAACATACATATTATATATTACTTACAAAGATATCTTAACCCCGTGTATGTAGAGATATAAAATATAAAGGCTATGTATGCATATGTTAAAGATTACATAATAAAATATTTAAACATATAACACACACATGGATGTGTGTGTATGGTTGACATGTCATATATGCAACATACTCAAAAATTAAAATTGTGGGAGAAAAATATCAGCATACTCAACTTCCATAAGCTCTCCAAAGTTTTTATCTATCTGTTTGAACTATTCAGCTCTTAGGTCTGATGGCTGTAAAACTGCAACTTTCCTTCCTAGACTTTAGTTCTAATGGACCCAGAATTGTAAAACCTGTGGTACAGATTTATATTATAAAAGGAAACTAGTGTTTCTGTTAGCATCCTTACGTATCAGTTAAATCATAGAAAGGATCAGTTCAATTCAGTTCAGTCGGTCAGCTGTGTCTGACTCTTTGCGACCCCATGAATCGCAGCACGCCAGGCCTCCCTGTCCATCACCATCTCCCAGAGTTCACTCAGATTCACGTCCATCGAGTCAGTGATGCCATCCAGCCATCTCATCCTCTGTCGTCCCCTTCTCCTCCTGCCCCCAATCCCTCCCAGCATCAAAGCCTTTTCCAATGAGTCAACTCTTCGCATGAGGTGGCCAAAGTACTGGAGTTTCAGCTTTAGCATCATTCCTTCCAAAGAAATCCCAGGGCTGATCTTCAGAATGGACTGGTTGGATCTCCTTGCAGTCCAAGGGACTCTCAAGAGTCTTCTCCAACACCACAGTTCAAAAGCATCAATTTTTTGGCACTCAGGCTTCTTCACAGTCCAACTCTCACATCCATACATGACCACAGGAAAAACCATAGCCTTGACTAGACGGACCTTAGTTGGTAAAGTAATATCTCTGCTTTTGAATATCTAGGTTGGTCATAACTTTTCTACCAAGGAGTAAGCGTCTTTTAATTTCATGGCTGCAGTCAGCATCTGCAGTGATTTTGGAGCCCCCAAAAATAAAGTCTGACACTGTTTCTACTGTTTCCCCATCTATTTGCCATGAAGTGCCAGATGCCATGAATGTTGAGCTTGAAGACAACTTTTTCACTCTCCTCTTTCACTTTCATCAAGAGGCTTTTTAGCTCCTCTTCACTTTTCTGCCATAAGGGTGGTGTCATCTGCATATCTGAAGTTATTGATATTTCTCCCGGCAGTCTTGATTCCAGTTTGTGCTTCTTCCAGCCCAGCGTTTCTCATGATGTACTCTGCAACAAATTTACCAGCTCATAGAGAAAAAGAGTGAGTGGATGATAAGGCAGCTGAGACAAAAAGCACAGACTATTCTTTCAAAAGTTTAGCTTCCTAAAAGCAGGAACTAGACAAAAACACTTTTCCGCAATCATAACCCTTATGTATTTCTTCTTCTCCTCTTGACTTTTTGATTATTTCTTGTTAAAAAAAAAATATATTGAGAAGTACAGTCCCTCCAATTTCACTCTACTTTGTAAAGATTATTTTGACTGTTCTGGGTCCTTTAACATGCCATATACATTTTGGGATCAGCTTATCAATTTGTAAGAACTGTATTGAATTAATAGATCAATTAGAAGAGAATTGTCATAAAAATAATATTGAGGCTTCCAATTCATAAACATGGACTATCCCTCTATTTAATTTTCTTTAATTCTTCTAAGCAGTATTTAGTGGATTTAAAATATTTCACATTTCTTCTAATTTATTCCTAAATTGTTTGTTCTTTTTGATGCTACTCTCATTGGGTCTGTTTTCTAGTTTTTATTTGGATTATTCATTGCTGGTATATAAATGTATGACTGAGTTATATATACACACACACACACACACACACACACACATATATATATATATCAATATTATATCCTGCAACCTTGCTGAACTAGTTTATTAGTTCTAATAGTATTTTTATGGAATTCATGAAGATTATGTCATCTGTGAATAAAAACAGTTTTACTTCTTTCTTTAGAACATGAATGCCTTTTATTTTTTTTTCTTGCTTGATGGCATTAACTAGAACCTTTATTACAATCCTGAAAAGAAAAGAGCAGACATCCTTGTCTTATTCCTGATCTTAGGGGGAAAGCATTCAATCTTTCATCATTAAGTATGATGTTAGCTGTGGGTTTTTCGTAGAAGCTCTTTATCAGGTTGAGGAAGCTCCCTTTTAGTCCCAGTTTGTTCAGAATTTTTATCATCAATGGGTATAGGGTTTTTGTCAAATGCTATTCTCCATCTATTGTCCTTTATTCTATTACATTTTCAGATGTTAAAGCAACCTCACGTTTGTGAGGTAAATCCCAATTGGCCATGGAGCATAATCCTTTTTACATGTTGTTGGATTCAGTTTGCTAACATTTTGTTGAAGACATTTGTGTCTATATTCATGAGAGATATTGTTCTGTAGCTTTCTTGTAATGTTTTGTCTGACTGTGTTGTCAGGGTAATACTGGTCTCACAGATTGAGTTGGAGAGTGTTCCTTCTTCATTTTCTGAAAAGAGTTTGTGAAGTATTGGTATTATTTCTTCTTTAAGATGACTGCTTATAAGAAAAGAAAAACAAAAACTTTCATTTATGTGTCCTTCATTGCACCAAGTACAAGGTTTTACCACAAAAATATAAACTAAATTATGCAACTATATCCAAGAACCGGTTAAAATAGTATTTAAACAGTATCCTGAACTTCAACCAGAGGTACTTTTAAAATGGGAGAATACTATGAAAAATAATCTCACAACTAATTTTAAGTTTAGAAAAACTTGAATATTTACTTACGAGGTAAGAGCTCTCTATCAGCAGTCTCTGTGCAGCTGGGATAAGGATAAAATAGATGGCCTTTCTCTAATGGATATGGAATCATTCTAAAAGCTGAGGGAAAAAAATATACATTTGTTGACATGCAATTCAATCTCACTTTCATCATCTACTATAATCAAAGCTATTTTGGAGATGTATTTTTATTAAAATGTCTCACAGCATTTTTAAAATTTATTAAAAAAAAATATTTGTTCAGTTGTGCCCAGTCTTAGTTGCAGCATACGGGATCTTCAATCTTCAAGGCAGCATGGGGGATCTTTCTTCTTTTTTTGTGGCATGTGAAATCTAGTTTCTGGACTACAGGTAGAACCTGGGCCCCGGCATTGGGAGCATAGAGTCTTAGACACTGGACCACCAGGGAAGTTCCCCACATAGCATTTTGTTTTCTTTTTTAGAGACGCATTTTATATGAAATAAACAAAATATGCAGAGGAACAAAGAAGAATAAAACTTATTTAGAGAATAGTGAATGTTCTAACTGAAATAAAACTAAAGGGAGTAGTGGAAGATAAGACTGGCTGTGTCCTTCTTGCCTCAGTCTCCTCATTACAAACACAAAATATTTAACTCTTTCCACATGTGACTTCCACTTCTTAGGGAAATCACACAACTGTTGTACTCATAACTTCTGTAAACCTAAGAGTTTTCAATGGATCCTAACTTCATATTTGAGCTGATACCAAAGTTTTCTGTAAGCAGAGCTTAATTTAGATCAGGGGTCACCAAAGTACCTAAATTAAGTATCTAAAGGGGTCACCTTTGGTCAGACCTGGACCACTATCTGTTTTTGTAAATAAAATTATGTTAGAATATAGCCATGTCTCCTCATTTATATATTATAAAAGGCTGCTTTCATGCTGTAAGAGTTGGGTAATTGTGACAGAGACTATGGCCCACAAAGACTAAATATTTACCAACTAGTCCTTTACAGAAAAAGTTTATGCATGCTTTATCTAGATTATCATCCATTCCTACAGACTTCTTAAAGAAGAAATCTTTATTGATCTACTCAACTATCAAAATTATAAGGTTTTTGTTTTTCCTTTAATGCTTAGATCTATGAACTTTTGTCAAAATACAGATTTTTGTTTTGCTACAATAAAATTCAGCGACTTTTCCAAAGTCACAGAGCAAATTAAAAATCTAAGTATCCCAAAACATCGAGCTCCTCAGTTTTACTAGTTCCGCTTTCATTAATCTGTATATTGTCAGTATCAAGCACAGCCTAACGCTCAGCAAAAGTTAATACAGAGGTTCCCAAATTTTCTTGATTCAAGGACACATGGTGCCGTTCATGCTCAGTAATTTGCTATGATGCCCCCAGGCTGTAAGAAGTATTTAGCGATTCTACTTATTAAGTAGTGGGTCTGATCAATTTCAAAAGCTTTTGCTCTAACAGCTTAGCAGCAAGTTGAAAAAAATACACATAAATTAAAGGAAAAAAGTTATTTCATTTTTAAATAACCATCATTTCTCCCTAATGGGATATATGAGCCTGTTGGACAGCACATAATTTCTCAAACCTCAGAATCACTTTGGATAATACCATCCTCATTTCCTGTTCCACACTGAGTTTTGTATGGTACTTCCTTTAATCATAGCAACTAACAAAAACCCAGCTTTGCAAAGCTATGACAACACTGAAAGAAAACAGAGAGTACTGTTGAAACCTTTAACTATCTAGAGCGACAGTTTGAATGGTGTATTGCTGCATCTCTATGAAAAATTTAAAATCTCATGGCACTCTTGTGAATTTACTATAATATCCAAAAGTGCCTCAGTGCAATGTTTGAGAACTGAGGAGGTTAACAAGTTTTAGTTGTTATTTAGAATGTGCACTGAATTTATTTTTGAATTTTCATCTACAGCTAATTTTAAGAAGTTACAAATGAGAGATCTGGTAGTTAGTGGAAAATAATCCAATTTTGCAAAGAAATATACAAATGGCCAATTAACACATAAAAATATGTTCAACATTATTATTAGGGAAATGCAAATCAAAATGAGGTATTATTTCATACCCATTAGGGTGCTACTACCAAAAACCAGAAAATAACAAGTATTGGCAAGGATATAAAGAAAGTGAAACCCCTGTGCATTGCAAGTGGAATGTTAAATGGTTTAGCTGCTATAGAAAATAGTACGGTGGTTCCTCAAAGAATTAAACACAAAATTATATGATCTAGCAATTCCACTTCTAGGAGTACACCCAAAAGAACTGAAAGCAAGAACCTGAACAGGTATTTATGTACCCATGTTCACAGCACCATTATCCACAATAGCCAAAAGGTGGAAACAGCCCAAATGTCCACTGATGGACAAATGGATAAACAAAATTTTGTATATACTTACAATGGAATATTATTCATCCTTAAAAAGAATAAAACTCTTACACATACTTCAACAATATGGTAAATGAAATAAGCCACATATCAAAGGACAAATGTATGATTTCACTTATATGAGATACCTAGAGTAGTCAAACTCATAGACAAAAATAGAATGGTTACCAGGGGCCTGGGAAGGAGGAAAGAATGTGGAGTTATATTTCAGTTGGTACACAATTTCAGTTTGGGGTGATGAAAAAACTCAGGATGGACGATGGTGATGGTTGCACAACAATTTACATGTATTTCACAGAACTGAGCATTTTAAAATGTTTAAAATGCTTTTATGTTATATATATTTTACCACAATTAAAAAATTTGGGAGGGATTTCCCTACTGATTCAGTAGTAGCTAAGATTCAAAGCTCTCAAAGCAGGGGGCATGAGTTCAATCCCTGGTCAGGGAACTAGATCCTACATGCCACAACTAAGACCTGGCACAGTCATCAATTTTTGAAAATAAGTATTTTTTAAAAAAATTTTAAAGAATTAAGTTGATTTCAGTAATGAAAAAAAAGTTTCATATTGTACACATCTCAAAACCAAAAAAAGTCCAATTAAAAAAATATTAGAGTAGCTAGCCACATTAAAAAATAAATGAAGGGATATAAATTTTAATTTTTTTTCCTTATAAATATTTAATTCAAGTGAACATACAGCAGAATACCCAAGCAGTTTTTCATCCTGCTTTTCCTATATGTGGTTTTAATATAAGCACTTTACACATTTCTTCTACCAATAAACCAATGACCACCACAGAGTTCACTTTCAAACCAATCTGAACCATAAATCCTTAAGGAAACCCAGACAATCTCATTAAAAAAAGGCTGCCTGTGAATGCAATGAATAGTCAGGAAGATTAGCACTGCATTTGGAAAAGAATACTTACTGCCTTCCCACGTGCACTGTAACAGATTAAGAGCGCCTTCTATTCTCTTCCAGTGCTGAAGATGAAAGAAAGCATAGGCAATTGCTTCACTATCACCCCGTTTCAGAATGTGTTCTGGAGGTAAAATGAGACTTTTCATCTCTAGTAAATACTAGAAAAATAACATACACACATAGACACACCACACACAAAAAAAGAAAAATTATGTTAAATTCAAACATCCACAAAAGTGTAGATTCAAATTTCATAAAGTTAACTTGATTTAAAAAACAAACATTAAGCTAGTTGAAACGACAAGGTCTTACTGATAACGTGTATATAATGCTTGTATATATGCAAATCCCAAAGATCAGAATACGCCTAAAGGTAAAAATGAGGTAATAAATGACTTATGTGCAACTTTAAATACAAAATGGAAACTAAGCTGAAGAAATAATATATGAGAAAATAATTTATTTTTCCAAAAAAGAATAAATGTAAAAAATTATAAAACACAATTTTGGAACATGTTGTGGTAACATTTTTTTATTTCTCCTTTACAGTGTGTGTGTGTGTGTGTGTGTGTGTGTGTGTCAGTTGTGTCCAACTCTCTGTAACCCGTGTGTGTGTGTGTGTGTGTGTGTGTGTGTGACTCAGTCGTGTCCAACTCTCTGTAACCCGTGTGTGTGTGTGTGTGTGTGTCTGTGTGTGTCTGTGTGTGACTCAGTCGTGTCCAACTCTCTGTAACCCGTGTGTGTGTGTGTGTGTGTGACTCAGTCGTGTCCAACTCTCTGTAACCCGTGTGTGTGTGTGTGTGTGTGTGTGACTCAGTCGTGTCCAACTCTCTGTAACCCGTGTGTGTGTGTGTGTGTGTGTGAGACTCAGTCGTGTCCAACTCTCTGTAACCCGTGTGTGTGTGTGTGTGTGACTCAGTCGTGTCCAACTCTCTGTAACCTGTGTGTGTGTGTGTGTGTGTGTGTGTGACTCAGTCGTGTCCAACTCTCTGTAACCCGTGTGTGTGTGTGTGTGTGTGTGTCTGTGTGTGTCTGTGTGTGACTCAGTCGTGTACAACTCTCTGTAACCCCATGGACTACAAACCCACCAGGCTTCTCTGTCCATGGGATTCTCCAGGCAAGATACGGGAGTGGGTTGCCCTTTTTTTACAGTGAAGGAATTTAACTGTTAAGAAGTTCAATTCTTAAACATAGTGCAAAGCACTATGCTTGTTAGGGAATGCCAAGACACTATTCTCTGGAGCTTCCTAATGTAATGAGAGAGACAGATTTGGGAGTGGGGCAGGGGGGCCATGCTACACAGCTTCTGGGATCTTTGTTCCCCATCCTGGGATCAAATCTGGCCCCCTTGGCAGTTGAAAGAACAGATTCCCAACCAATGGACCACCAGGGAATTCCCAAGAAAGACAGATTCCTTAAATTAATTATAATCAGACTATGTGCTTTACTATAGGTATAGATACATATAGGAATATGGATAGGAGGTATTACTTTTTAATTTAGCTTTTAATAACAGCTTTATTGAGATATAATTTATATACTTTACCATTCACCCATTTAAAGTACACAATTCAATAGTTTTTAGTACATTAACAGATATGTGCAACCAACACACAATTTCAGAATATTTTTATCACTTCAAAAGGAAACCCAAATGTATATTAGGGTAGCCACTACAGAAAATAGTAGGAGGTTCCTCAAAAAACTAAAAATAAGAGTTACTATATGATCCGGCAATCCTACTCCTGGGCATATATCTGCAGTAAACTATAATTTGAAAAGATTCATACACCTCAGTGTTCATTGTGGCAACATGTACAAAAGCCAGGCTAAATGTCCACTGACAGATGAATGGATAAAGATGTTGTGTATATATATAAAATATATATATGTGTGTATACATATAATGGAATACTACTCAGCCATAAGAAAGAGTGAAATACTGTAGCAACATGGATGGACCTAGAGATGATCATACTTAAGGAACCAAGTTAGAAAGACAAATATCATATGATCTCACTTATATGTGGACTCTAAAATATGGCACAAATGAACTTTTATGAAACAGAAACAGACTCACAGACACAGAGAACAGACTTATGGAAGCCAGGGGAAGGGCGGTGGGAGAGGGATGAATTGGGAGTTTGACATCAGCAGATGCAAACAATTATAGAGAGAATGGATAAACAAAGTTTGATTTAGCACAGGGAAATATATTTAATATCCTGTGATAAATCATAATGGCAAAGAATATGAAGAAGAATGTATATATATGTATAATGAAATCACTTTGCTCCACAGTAGAAATTAACACAACAATGTAAATTAACTATACTTCAATAAAATAAATTTTAAAAAAAAGAAACACCATACTCTTTAGTTATCACCCTCTCTACTCCCAACCTCCCTCAGCTCTAAGCAACCACTAATATACTTTCTATCTCTAGATTTGCCCATTCCAGATATTTGATACAAACAGAATCATTTAATATATGGTCTTTTGTGACCGTTTTAATTCACTTAGCATATATCCATGTTGTAGCATGTATCAGGACACCATTCTTTTTGTGGAATAATCTTATACAAAATAATATTCCATTGTATACTATAAATAATATTATAGATATAAATAATATTCCATTATATGGACACACCACATTTGTTTGTCTATTCATCATTTGATGGATATTTGGTTTTCACCTTTTGGCTACTGTGAATAGTACTACAATAAACATTGATGCTGTGAAAGTGTTAACATGTCAGCAAATCTGGAAAACTCAGCAGTGGCCACACGACTGGAAAAGGTCAGTTTTCATTCCAATCCCAAAGAAAGGCAATACCACAGAATGCTCAAACTACCACACAATTGCACTCCTCTCACATGCTAGTAAAGTAATGCTCAAAATTCTCCAAGCCAGGCTTCAGTGATACGTGAACCGTGAACTTCCAGAGGTTCAAGCTGGTTTTAGAAAAGGCAGAGGAACCAGAGATCAAATTGCCAACATCCACTGGATCATTGAAAAAGCAAGAGTTCCAGAAAAACGTCTATTTCTGCTTTACTGACTATGCCAAAGGCTTTGACTGTGTATATCACCACAAACTGTGGAAAATTCTGAAAGAGATGGGAATACCAGACCACCTGACCTGCCTCTTGAGAAACCTGTATGCAGGTCAGGAAGCAACAGTTAGAACTGGACATGGAACAACCAACAGACTGGTTCCAAATAGGAAAAGGAGTACGTGAAGGCTGTATATTGTCACCCTGCTTATTTAACTTATATGCAGAGTACATCATGAGAAACGCTGGGCTGGGTAAAGGACAAGGGGAATCAAGATTGCCGGGAGAAGTATCAATAACCTCAGATATGCAGATGACACCACCCTTATGGCAGAAAGTGAAGAACTAAAGAGCCTCCTGATGAAAGTTAAAGAAGAAAGTGAAAAAGTTGGCTTAAAGCTCAACATTCAGAAAACTATGATCATAGCATCCGGTCCCATCACTTCATGGGAAGTAGATGGGGCAACAGTGGCTGACTTTACTTTTGAGGACTCCAAAATCACTGCAGTCGTGAAATTAAAAGACACTTAGTCCTTGGAAGGAAAGTTATGAACAACCTGGACAGCATATTAAAAAGCAAGAGACATTACTTTGCCAACAAAGATCCGTCTAATCAAGGCTACAGTTCTTCCAGTGATCATGTATGGATGTGAGAGCTGGACCGTAAAGAAAGCTGAGCACCGAAGAATTGATGCTTTTGAACTGTGGTGTTGGAGAAGACTCTTAGAGTCCCTTGGACTGCAAGGAGATCCAACCAGTCCATCCTAAAGGAGATCAGTCCTGGGTGTTCATTGGAAGGACTGATGTTGAAGCTGAAACTCCAGTACTTTGGCCACCTGATGCAAAGAGCTGACCCATATGAAAAGACCCTGATGCTGGGAAAGATTGAGGGCAGAAGGAGAAGGGGATGACAGAGGATGAGATGGTTGGATGGCATCACCGACTCTATGGACATGAGTTTGGGTAAACTCTGGGAGATGGTGATGGACAGGGAGGCCTGGCGTGCTGTGGTTCATGGGGTCGCAAAGAGACACAACTGAGCGACTGAACTAAACTGAAACATGTGTATGGATTTTTATGTGAACAAAGGTTTTCATCTCTCTTGGGTTACTAGGAGTAGAATTGCTATGTCATATGGTAATTCTATGTTTGCTGCTGCTGCTAAGTCACTTCAGTCGTGTCTGACTCTGTGCGACCCCACAGTCGGCAGCCCACCAGGCTCCACCATCCCTGGGATTCTCCCGGCAAGAACACTGGAGTGGGTTGCCATTTCCTTCTCCAATGCATGAAAGTGAAAAGTGAAAGGGAAGTGACTCAGTCGTGTCCAACTCTTCGCAACCCCATGGACTGTAGCCCACCAGGCTCCTCCGTCCATGGGACTTTCCAGGCAAGAGTACTTAAGAGGTATTAATTATGTTTTAAACCACTGATGGGCTTCCCTGGTGGCTCAGCTGGTAAAGAATCCGCCTGCAATGTGGGAGACTTGGGTTTGATCCCTGGGTTGGGAAGATCCCCTGGAGAAGGGAAAAGCTACCCACTCCAGTATTCTGGCCTGGAGAATTCTATAGATTGTATAGTCCATGGGGTTGCAAAGAGCTGGACTCAACTGAGCAAATTTCACTTTCGCTTTGCAGAAGTGGTGGAAAGTGGTGGAAAGGTGGAAAGTGGACAGCAGATTAAGAGGTGTGGTGGGGAGAAGAATAGGAAGACATATTCATTGTATAGGGCCAACTTGAATTCTTGAGCCTAAAGAGCATAGTACAAGATGCATTTAAGTAAGTGAGCATGCCTGTTAAAGTTATAACCTATCAATTCTTATTTACATATGAAATGAAATTCGATCTTAAACTCTTGAAGAAATGCTTCCCTTAATATTACAATCCATATCAAAAGCAGCATAATCACAGTTATTGCACTAGTCAAATATACTAATTACATGAAGAAAGATGCAAAATTAACTACTTGTGGTGGGGGTCTTCCCAGGTGGCACTAGTGAGGGTTCAATCCCTGGGTCAGGAAGATCCCCTGGAGAAGGGCATGGCAATCCACTCCAGTATTCTTGCCTGGAGAATCCCATGGGCAGAGGAGCCTAGTGGGCTACAGTCCATAGGATCGCAAAGAACTGGACACAACTGAAACAACTTAGCACACATGCACAGTGGTGGTTTAGTTGCTAAGTCATGTCCAATTCTTACAACCCCACAGACTGTAGCCCTCCAGGCTCCCCATCCATAGGATTTTCCAAGCAAGAATACTGGAGTAGGTTGCCATTTCCTTCTCCAGTGGATATTCCCATCCAAGGGATCGAATCCTGCTCTCCTGCAATGCAGGCAGATTCTTTACTGACTGAGCTACCAGGGAAGCCAACTTTTACACCATCTTTATTATTAAAGTAGTCAACTTAAAATCTTTTAAAAATAGTTAGCTAGCTTCTTCTTCCAATGACTGAGACCACAGTACACCTCCTCAGTTAACTGCTTCTTCCAAAGACTGAGGCCAGAGTACACCTCCCCTACTAGAACAGGTTTGAATCTACCTTTTTGGGTCTCAATAATTTGGTACCAAATTATGTGTCATATGGTGCAAACCACATTAATGTATATTATAAAATATAAAAAGAGAGACATTCCAAAGGTGTCTTAAAAGATATATCCTTACATTTCAATAATGAGATAAACAGTATAAATTCAACAGTTGAATTTGTGAAATACTTTGTAAAAGTACTACAAACAGGAAGAATTAGAAAAATAAAAATTAGTAGTGCTTTCAAATTTTAAGACAAATTATTAATATATATGGACTCATGGCATTAATACATATAAAGTAATTTTTCTTTGTTTATGGAATGTGCCTTCCTAACACTTACTGGGCTGAGTGCTCATCTTTAATTACCCTTTATTCCTATAACCCAATAAAGCTGAAATTAAAAAGCAGAAAGATAAAAGAATAATTACTCTTAGTCTTGATGTCTCTGGCCCTCTCCTCAAAGTGTAAGAATGCAGTCTGCTCATCAATTTATTTTAGTAGATGTCACAAGCTATGAGATTATTTACTAATCCAGTTTGGGGACTTAACATTTCCCATTCAGTTTCTTAAAGGAATGCAGCAGAGGTTGTGTCCTGGTCAAGCAAAGCCCATTTGCTGCCTGGCTGGGTTCTCTACCCTTAGTGCCTTGGACCTATATTCAGGAGGGTAATATTCTTTCTAATCCTCTTTAATCCTTGCCCATTTTTTTTAAAACACAGTAAAAGATCACTCACACCAGGAGGCTGTGGGAAAATGGACTCAAATACCTGACCTCTGACATGACTCCTTATGCTCTTTGCAAGTGCACCAAGAGCTTCTTCAGTAGGAAGCAAAGAAAATGAGGCAATCACAGTCGAATCTCCATCATAAAAAGAATATCTTATTTTCAGAGAGGTTCAATACTTAACCAAGTCCTGTCTATTAGAATTTTGCTTTATTTTAGAGATAAAAACATTTCCAATTATTTTCAATCAGTTTTAGAATTCTGAAGCTTTAGACTAATGCCTATCTTTGCTAAGCCACTCAGCAATTATATTAACAATTATTCAGTAAAACTTATAAAAAGTATCAATTTAATATATATAAAAATACTTTTAGCAATTATTAATATATATCTATACTTCTGAGCAATATTCTAAGTGACAATGCAGATAGTAATCAAATAGATATGATATCTTTATTAGAAAATGATACTTTAGGATTTTGTATTAAAAATTTTTATTATTTAATCATGAAAAAATTGTTTCCTTATGCTACCTTATTTTTACTATCATGTCTTACCTACCAGCAAATGTCCTTTACAATTTGACTTTAAAGCAAAGCAATTCTTATCTTTTAGTTTCCAATAGGCTATTGAAATAAAATTTCACCCTCAAAATATAAAGAAAATTTTTCAGCTTAAAGAAAATATACTTAAAATAGCCAATTATAGGATTATTACTTATTTTATGTCCTCCACAAAGTACTACTCAGGAATTTTTGCTACCCAGAAAAAGCTGTAAGTTATTACACAATAGAATCATATCCTTTATATTCTACTTCAGAATCTAGCATACTACACTATCCACCCAAAGCAGGCCTTAAAACAATTATTAACTGACTGGATCTGATATATATATATATCAAAAATGTCTTCAAACTCATACCTGTATTTCAGTTTTTACTTAAAGATATTTTCTAACTTTCTGGGCAAACTTAAAACAAAATGAAAATAAATTCAAGACTTTATTTCTGTTTGAAGAATGAAGAATATGAAAGGTTAAAAACTGAAGGGTAATTTGGTTTGGCGGTTTTTTTTTTTTTTTTTTTTGCTTATGAAAGGACATACAGTACAAAACTGCAAACACTCTAGAGTAACACAGAAAAGAATATATTACAAGATTGGTGATAAAAGAAAATAAAGATAATAATCTGATTTACATTTGTCTGGATTTCTTTTTCTTAAGCATAACATAAAACACTACTTTTCTTAAATATAGTATCAAATTGTTACACAACTCCTTTTTACTTCACAATATGTCTTGTGTATCTTTTTCTGTCTCTATGTAGATCTAACTCATTATTTTAAAATATAGTACACTGTTCCATTAAAAGTTGAGTTCTTTTGTAAGTTAAGAAATAAGGTCATGCTGAAATTGTGCTTCTGTCATTAAAAGGCCAAAAGTGACATAAGGTAGTAAAATTTATAAAATATTAAATGGCTTAAAAATATGATGGGATCTAAAATTTTATATTCTTTACCTCAGATATAGGTCTTTATAGTAGTGCAAATCTAAATTATAAACATATCTATTTACCAAACATTTACTGAATGCCCATTATGTCCTAAGTAGAATATCAGACATAAAATGATGTTAAGACAAAAGTCCTGCTTTTTTTAAAAAGCTCACAAATAACTAAGGGATAGACATATAAACAGACCAAATATATATATATATATTTAATCATATACATATATGATTAAGGCACTAAACAAACAGAAGAAAGAACATTATCTCTGCTTGGAAAAAGTGGAAAAGACATCTCTATAAAGGAGGCATCAGATGAGCAGGATCTCGAAGAATGAGTAGACACCTGCCAAGTAGAGAAGAGATTAAGCATATATATAATGGTAGGGAGTCATAATGAGACCTAACTAATCCAGGGAATAGTAGCGCTAGAGGTAAGCCACAAAGCAGAAGTGGCAAGGAGAGAGACTGGAGACAGATTCTGTGCCCAGACTATGAAGGGCTTCTATACACCCAATACTAAGGGGTTGGTCCTTATCCTATAGGCAATACGGAACAAGCAGAGCTCTTTAGCAGAGTAAGGTTTTCTATTTAGATTGATAACTCTGGCAATAGCCAGAGTGGAGAGGGATGGATGGCATGGAGACCACTGAGGAATCTGTTTTAATAGACCAAGCAAAAGGAGGGGATATGCAGAGAGATGATTCATTTTTCTGTTCAGTAAAAACTAACACAACATTGTAAAGCAGCTATACTCCAATAAAAGTTAATTTTAAAAATGCAGAGAATGGCAACAAATACACCAGACAGAAACAGTGGTTATGTGAGAGAAGTAGAACTGAGAGAGGAAAAACAGGGGATTATTTTACTTTATAACTTCTACAGAGTATGAATTTTTTTTTAAAAAATTCATTACTTTGATAACAATAATTTTTTAAAAGAACAAGCAGTAAAGGTGCACAATAAGCAGTGACGGTAGGGCTGGAGTATATGGCTAGATCTGAAAGACATTTTGAAGGATATGAGTGGGTAATTTGGAAAGGACAGAGTAAAGGTTAATTAGAGAAGAGAATAGTAAAGCCATAAATCAAAATATAGAAATAGAAAGGAGAGGCAATTTGGAGAAAAAACTAAAAACTTTTTTTTAAAATCTACTTTGAGACACATTGAAATCTCTGAGGTACCTATTAGATATCCAGGTAAAATTTTCCACAACTAGATAGAAATGCAAGTCTCTTAGACAAGGAAGAAAGTCAGAGTTAAAAGAAATACATTTGGAAATTACCAGCAAATAAAACAGAGTCAAAGACATAAACCAAAGCTAACATCTAGTGCTACAGGGCCTTTCAGATTACCTCCAAATCACCTTCTCATTATATCGGGAATAAATCAGAAATTGCTGGGGCCAATTTTAACTAGTATACTCAACTATGGACAATATACTCAAATAACCACTCAAGTCTCTTGCTTTTCACTAAAAATAATAAAAATTAAAGCTTACTAAAAAATTAAATAATAAAAACTTGGGAGCTATAGTTAAAAAGGCATAATGATGTATGGTCTGATGGTTTCTTTCATAACTCTATACCTATGCTTACACTCAAATTCACTTTAATTTTGAATTGCTTTGATCTTTATAATTTATCTCTAGATTACTTTGTTTCTATTACTTTGCAAATCTTACAACAGCTTTTGACCAAAAGCAATATAATTCTGACCCGAAGTAATGATAATGCTTTATAATCTTCCTCTTAAAAGCAGAGGTTAAAGAAAAATCTCTCTGAAGGCATCTGAAATTAAGGTACTTTGCTCTTGATCAGTCATGCACATCAAGTACCAATTTATCTCTGCAATTAGTTTTCTCAGTGCACATTCTATGAGATTGGACAGGCAGGCTGAATGCAAAGATTCCACACAGAGATGTACTATAGAGAGACTAAGAAAGTCCCTAGATAGAAAGTAAAAACAACTGCTATCTGAATAAACTGAAAAAACATGATACTACCTAACAGCTTCAGGAGCAAAGTGAAAGTGATCTTACATTAAAAAGAGAGGGAATGGGGGCTAAACAGCACATCACCCTATGGAGCAACACCTCAAGAAATAAGCATTTGATATCTCAACCCTTCCAACCTGTCCAGAGTATAATATAACGGAAAGCAAAAGGTTCACTGTGCTCTAGGAATGGGTCACAGCCTTTGATACCACTTCCCTTTTCTTTCTGTACTCCTGCTATGCCACTCAGAATCTCAATCAAGTGCCCCTTCTCCTCCTCTTTTACACATGCTGCTATAATATAGGTAGTATGGCCAAAGAAATGTAAGTCTGCTGCTAAAGACCCAGTAGCTTCTCTGATGGATGGGACTCATCCTATAGGCTTCAATTTCTGACCAGCCAAAATGGATTTTACCTTTTATGTATTATTTTTAAAATTCCCCTTATACTTACAAAGGCCACCTGGCATGGTCTACTTTCTTAGCAACACAATGCCAAAGCCAGTTTTAATATAAAATAAGAAATAATAACTTTAAAAAGCTACAGATTACATATTCTTAAATATGTACTCAATTTATAAAGATTTACTAAACAAGTTTTTGTCATTGTTTTGTTTTTAAATGTTCTATATCACTCTTCTCTCAAGGGCTTCTTCTGTAAGACAAAATAAATTGTCCTCAGGGTACTGAGTAATTCAAATTAGTTAATTCCTGTCTCACCTAACTATCTTCACCTTCACCTCTTCTCAACAAAGGAATCCCCAAATCTCATACATTCTAAAGTACTAAAATAATATTCACAAGGAAAGAGGACAAACTGGAACAGCTTAACCAGAAAGAGATAATGGTTAACAGAGCACAATAAAGCAACGATAGCTGTAATAATCAATACTGTTGCTTGATACTCAGACATTGTTAGAAGCAGTAGTAGTGTCAGTCACTCAGTCGTGTCCGACTCTTGGCGACCCCAGAGACTGTATAGCTCACCAGGCTCCTCTGTCCGTGGGAGTCTCCAGGCAAGAAAACTAGAGTGGGCTGCCCTTCCCTTCTCCAGAGGATCTTCCCAACCCAGGGATCAAACTTTAAGAACTTCACAAATATCATCTCATTTTATTAGGAGGCATGATACTTTGACAGTGCTTTCCACATTGAGTCATATCTTTTTTTTTTCTTTATTGAGGTATAATTTTAAAACAGTAAAATGCACAGGCTTTAAGTTTGCAGTTCAATGACTTTTAAAAAGCACAGACAAGCAACACCATCACCCCAGAAAGTTTCCTTTCCAGTTAATACCTCTACCCTGACCACCTGAGGCAAATTACTGTGCTAATTTCTACCACAATAGATCACTTTTACCTTTTCTTGAATAGCACATAAATGGAATCATTCAGTATATACTCCTTTGCACAATACTGTATGTTTAAGATTCATCCATGTTTTGCTTATCAGTTGTTCTTTTCCTTTTACTGCTAAATAAATTTTCACTCTCTTGGATATATACCTTGGTGTAAAACTTCTGGGTGACAGGATGAGATATATGTTTAATTTTATAAGAAATTGCCAAAGTAGTTGTATCATTTTATACATTAAGGCAGCAATGTATTAGAGTTCTAAATATTCCACACTCTTGCCAATATTTTATAGTATTTTTAATTATAGCCATTCTAATAGGCATAATACCTTACTGTAATTTTATAATGCATTTTCCTGACAACCAAAGATGGTGAGAACCTCTTTACGTGTTTATTGGACATTCCAATATCTTCTTTTCTGAAGTATCTGTTCAAGGCTTTTGGTTAAAGTTGTCATTTTATATTTATATATTCTGAATATGAGTCCTTTGGCAAATAAGCAAATTGGAGATACTTTTTTCCTGTTTGCAGTTTGCATTTTCATTTAAAAAGAAATGATGGTGAAGCACTTCCCTGGTGGTACAGTGGTAAGAATCCACCTGCCAATGCAGGGGACACGTGTTCACTCTCTGGTCCAGGAAGATTCCACATGCCACAGAGCAAATAAGCCCATGTGCCACAACTACTGAGCCCCCAAGCCACAACCACTGAGCCCATGTGTTGCAACTACTGAAGCTTGTGTGCCTAGAGCCTGTGCTCTGCAACAAGAGAAGCCATCAAAATGAGAAGCCCATGCACTGCAACTAGAGAAAGCAAGCACACAGCAACAAAGACCCAGTGCAACCAAAAATAAGTAAATAAATAAATAAAGTTTAAGAATGATGGTGAAGATTTTATTTATTTATTTTGGCCACACTGCACACTTATAGGACCTTAGTTCTCTGACCAGGGATAGAACTTGTACCCTCAGCAGTGAAATCACACAGTTCTAACCACTTGACCACTGGGGAATTCCCTGCCTTTTCATTTTTAACACTGTCATCAGTGAGAATAATTTCAAACTTTTGAAAAGGCCAATATACATTTTTTTTCTCTTACAGTTCAGTGCCTATACTGTCCTAGGAAATTTTTGTCTACCTGAAAATTTCAAAGATATTCTTAGATGTTTTCTTCTAAATGTATAGTTTTAGCGTTCAGTTCAGTTCAGCTCAGTCACTCAGTCGTGTCCGACTCTTGGCGACCCCATGAATCGCAGCACGCCAGGCCTCCCTGTCCATCACCAACTCCCAGAGTTCACTCAAACTCAGGTCCATCGAGTTGGTGATGCCATCCAGCCATCTCATCCTCGACTGTCGTTCCCTTCTCCTCCTTCCCCCAATCTCTCCCAGCATCAGAGTCTTTTCCAATGAGTCAACTCTTTGCATGAGGTGGCCAAAGGATTGGAGTTTCAGCTTCAGCATCATTCCTTCCAAAGAACAGCCAGGACTGATCTCCTTTAGGATGGACTGGTTGGATCTCCTTGCAGTCTACGGGACTCTCAAGAGTCTTCTCCAACACCACAGTTCAAAAGCATCAGTTCTTCGCCACTCAGCTTTCTTCACAGTCCAACTCTCACATCCATATATGACTACTGGGAAAACCATAGCCTTGACTAGATGGACCTTTGTTGGCAAAGTAATGTCTCTGCTTTTGAATATGCTATCTAGGTTGGTCATAACTTTCCTTCCAAGGAGTAAGCGTCTTTTAATTTCATGGCTGCAGTCACCATCTGCAGTGATTCTGGAGCCCCCAAAAATAAAGTCTCACACTGTTTCCACTGTTTCCCCCATCTATTTCCCATGAAGTGATGGGACAAGATGCCATGATCTTCGTTTTCTGAATGTTGAGCTTTAAGCCAACTTTTTCACTCTCCTCTTTCACTTTCATCAAGAGGCTTTTTAGCTCCTCTTCACTTTCTGCCATAAGGGTGGTGTCATCTGCATATCTGAGGTTATTGATATTTCTCCCTGCAATCTTGATTCCAGCTTATGCTTCTTCCAGCTTTACACTTAGGTAAATGATCCATCTCAAATTAATGGTTATGCATGCTATGAGAATATTTCATGATTTTTTTCCCCATTCAGACATCCAGATGTTCCATCACCATTTGTCGAAAAGCATTTCCTTTCCCCCACCGAACTGCACTGGTGCTTTTCTCAAAAATAAAATGACAAAATATATATGGATACATTTCTGGGCTTTTTAAGGCAACTATTTCAAATTTAAATCTAAAACTAATAAAATTTAGAGGAATTTGGTGGTAGTATGCTAATAAAAACTCTCAATGAAATATTGCAGCAAACTATTGCTACATCCTAAATTAGACAATACTATTCTAACTGATATGTAAAGTGTCATACTAAGAACAACCACATCTACAGTAAACCACTGGTATCTGGGGATTTAATATTTAAGGTTTCAATCATCTGTGGTATCTCTAAATAGCCATGATGTATAAAGCCATAATTTTGTTAAGGCACAATCTGAATCATGTGCTCTGAGGCTTGTTTACACATAAGTAACTTACCAAAGGAATAACCCTAGCTGACTCTTCAGTATCCACATCTCAGCAAGGTTCATGACCAATCTCATGATTTCATTTCATGGGTAAAATTATGTTACACTGGTATTTCTCAACTATGGAGATTCACAATGGTTTTGGATCATGTTAATCAAGAATGTCAATGGCAGAAAAATGTTAAAGAACACTTTTTATAAATGAGTTTAAAAATGCACAAAGGATTTGAATATTTACCCAAAGAAGATATACAATCCCATTCTTGGGCATATATCTGGACAAAACGATAATTAGAAAAGATACATGCATCCCAATGTTCACTGCAGTACTAGTTACAATAGCTAAGACATGAAAGCAACCTACATGTTCATTGACATATGACTAGATAAAGAATATGTGGTACACATACACAATGGAATACTATTTAGCCATTAAAAAGAATGAAATAATACCATTTGCAGCAACATGTCATACTAAGTGAAGTAAGTCAGACTGAAGGACAAATGTCATATAATATTACTTATATGTAAAATCGAAAAAGAAATGATACAGATGAACTTATCTGTAAAACAGAAATAGTCACAGATGTGGAAAACAAATTGATTGTTACTGGGGAAACAGGGAGGAGGGATAAATTCAGAGATTGGGATGAGACATGTACACTACTATATATAAAATAAGTAACTAATAAGGACCTACTGTATAGAATGGGGTACTCTACTCAATGTTCTATAATGGCTTGTATGGGAAAAGAATCTAAAAAACAGTGTATATATGTATAACTGATTCACTTTGCTGTATGACTGAAAGTAATGCAACATTGTAAATCAGTTATATTCCAAGAAAGATTATTTTTAAAAATTTTCAAAAACAAACAGCCAATAAGCACATTAAAAGATGTTCAACGTCATTAGTCATTAAGGAAATACACATCAAAATCACAATGAGATGCCATTTCATACCTACTAGGACAACTATAGTCAAAAGATCGACAATAACTGTTGGCACAGATGTATAGCAATTATAAACCATTCTTAACCACTCTGCAGCACGAGAGAGCAGAGCACTTCATAGAAAAGTATTTTTAGACCTTTGCTTCCAGTAATGGAACACTGGGTAACTCAGATAAAATCTACCAGATAACTAGAAAAGCTGTTGGTTTTAAAAAAATTGAATTAAATACATTAGAGAATTAACAAAGGGTAAAGAATTATGAGGCCACAGTCAAGCAAAGGCAGAAATCAAGATGTAAGCCACACTTAGGGCTTCTTTTACTATACGGACATTTGACAATTCTGGAAAAGATGCTTAGGAGGCTATTCAGCCTTTTTTATCAGTTTCATATGACTAAAGGAACAAAATTTGCAGTTCAAGGCCTGTCAAGAGTGAGGGCCCTGGCAAAACCCTCAGGATTAGACTGGGGCTCTGAAGGCTGCATCCTAGGAGTAAGAATGAACCAGAAACAAACTAAACATTTCATGACTGAAGTCAGTTTAGTCATCCAGGCAGACCATAAAATATCAATCCATGAAAATGAATTAAGGTGATCATGACCTGCTAGTGATTCTTCCAGGCATCTAAGGGGCAAAGAAAATTCTCTCTGAAGAAATATAATATTACCTGAAGTTTTACGCTATTTCTACAATTTTTCAAATAAAATATCTGGCACATAGTCAAAGAAAATGAGGCATAAGAGAAAAGACAATATGAATATGATGCAGCAGAAAAAGGCAGATAATCGAAACAGATATAGAGGGGTTCTACATATCAGGATTATCAGAGAAAGAATTCGAGATAACTACTTTAAATTATTTTCAAAGAGATAGTAGATTACATTAAAAATTTTGGCAGAGAATTCAAAACTACAAATAATGTTAAGAAATGTGAAAAATAAACAGAAATTCAAGAATCAAAAAATGTTTTAAAGGGGTGAAATCACACAGAGTATGTTTTCTGGGCAAAATGTAATTATGCCAGAAATCATTCATAAGAAGATAATCTTCATATGTCTGGAAGTTAAATACATCTCTAAATTGAATAAATATACCTCTAATCAAAGAGGAAGTCATAGAGGAAATTAGAAAATATTTTGAACTAAATTATATAAAAAGTAATGCTATACTATGCAGTTAAAGTTATATTAATATTAGAGGTTAAGAGACTTAAATGGATATATTAGAAGAAGAAGACTAAAAATTAACGAGTTAGGTAACTTTAATAAGATACATGAAATAGAAAAAAATAAGATGGGGCCGAACAAAGTTGAAAGAAGGCCATAAAGGGCAGAAATGGATGGACCAGAAAACAAATAGTAGAGAAGATCAACAGAGCCAGAGCTTGGTTCTTTGCAAAGACTAATAAAATTGACAAATCCCTGAGGAATCCAATGCGGGGCGGGGCGGGGGGGTGGTGGTGGTGGTGAGTAACCAGTGCTATGAATTAAAAAGTGGATGTTAGAACTGATCCTGCACATATTAACAAGGTAATAAAAGGATTTTATGAAATCTTTATGCCAGTAAATTTAAAAATTTTGCATGAAATAAATTCCTAGAAAAATATACCTTACCAAAAACTAACATAAGAAAAAATTTAAAATGTGAATAGCTATGGAATGGTTAAGTAACTGAATTTGTAATTAATATGAAATTTGTAAAGGAAATCCTTCTAACAAAAATACAGAATCAGATGGCTTTATCAGCAAATTCTACCAATCACTGAAGGCAGAAATAATTCTAATTTTTACACAAATTATTCCTGAGAATGTTAACAGAGACCACTCCTTAACTTGGGGTTCCCTGGTAGGAAGACCTGGATTTGATCCCTGGGTCAGGAAGATCCCCTGGAGAAGGAAATGGCAACCCACTCCAATATTCTGGCCTGGAAAATCCCATGGACGGAGAAGCCTGTAGGCTACAGTCTATGGGGTCGCAAAGTTGGACACGACTGAGTGACTTCACTTTCTTCTTTCACTTTCACTACTTAATTTGGTTTATAAAGCCAGCAATAAAGGAAAAGTATTGATCAAAAATATAAGAAAAGAAGGAAGTGAACATAATTAACATCAGGATGGTGGTCACCCTTGTACACTATTAGTGGGAATGTAAATTGGTACATTTTGATGCCTTTGAACTGAGGTGTTGGAGAAGACTCTTGAGAGTCCCTTAGACTGCAAGGAGATCAAACCAGTCAAACCTAAAGGAAATCAATCCTGAATACTGAGTATATTAGAAGGATTGACACTGAAGCTGAAACTTCAATACTTTGGCCACCTGATGCAAAGAGCTGACTCATTAGAAAAGACTCTGATGCCGGGAAAGATTGAAGGCAGGAGGAGGAGGGGACGACAGAGGATGAGATGGCTGGATGGCATCAGCGATTCAATGGACATGAGTTTGAGCAAGTTCCAGGAGATAGTGAAGGACAAGGAGGCCTGGCCTGCTGCAGTCCATGGGGTCACAAACAGTCGGACGTGACTGAGCGACTGAACAGCAACAAACTGGTACAGGCACTACAGAGAACAGTATGGAGGTTCCTTAAAAAACTAAAAATAGAGCTATCACATGACCCTGCAATCCACTCCTGGGTGTATATGAAGAAAAATATGATCTGATAAGATACATATTTAACACATATATTCACCACCAATATTCACCACAGCACTGTTTACTATAGCCAAGACAAGGAAGCAACCTACATGTCCATTGACAAAGGAATGGATAAAAAAGATGTGGTACACATCATATATAATAGAATATTACTCAGCCATTAAAAAGAATAAAATCATGCCATATGCAGCAACATGGATGGACCTAGAAATCATCATACTGAGTGAAGCAAGTCAGACAGAGGAGAAATATCATATGACATCCCTTATGTGTGTAATCTAAAAAGGAATGCTACAGATAAACTTACTTAGGAAACAGAGAGAGATTTACAGACTTAAGAGAATGAACTTGTGCTTGCAGTGGGAAGAATGGAAGGAAGGGATAGTTAGGGAGTTTGGGATGGACATGTACACTCTGTTACATTTAAAATGGATAACCAACAAGGACCTACTATCATAGCACATGGAACTCTACTCAATGTTATGTGGCAGCCTAGATGAGAGTAAATAAAGACAGAGAGGGAGAATGAGGGAGAATGCATACATGTATATGTATGGCTGAGTTCCCTCACTGTTCACCTAAAACTGTTACAACATTGTTGACTGGCTATACCTCAATAACTCACTTCATGGCAAACAGATGGGAAAACAGTGGAAACAGTGACAGACTTTATTTTGGGGGGGCTCCAAAATCACTGCAGATGGTAACTGCAGCCATGAAATTAAAAGACGCTTACTCCTTGGAAGAAAAGCTAGGACCAGCCTAGACAGCATATTAAAAAGCAGAGACATTACTTTACCAACAAGGGTCCATCTGGTCAAAGCTATGGTTTTTCCAGTAGTCATGTATGGATGTGAGAGTTGGACTATAAAGAAAGCTAAGTGCCAAAGAATTGATACTTTTGAACTGTGGTGTTGGAGAAGACTCTTGAGAGTCCCTTGGACTGCAAGGAGATCCAACCAGTCGATCCTAAGGGAAATCAGTCCTGAATATTCATTGGAAGGGCTGATGCTGAAGCTGAAACTCCAATACTCTGGCCACTTGATGCGAAGAACTGACTCATTAGAAAAGACCTTGATGCTGGGAAAGATTGAAGGCAGGAGGAGAAGGGGATGACAGAGGATGAGATAGTTGGATGGTATCACTGACTCAATGGACATGAGTTTGAGTAAGTTCTGGGAGATGGCGATGGACAGGGAGGCCTGGTTTGCTGCAGTCCATAGGGTCGCAAAGAGTCGGACACAACTGAGGGACTGATATGAACTGAACCTCAATACACGATAAAAAGTTAAAATAAAGAAAAAAGAACAGTTGTTGCCTTTAGGCAGGAGGGAAGAAGCTATAATTGGAAAAGGGCAGGTGGGTTTCTGGGGAATGACAATGTTGTTTCTTGACCTCAGTGGTAGTTCCCACTTATTTCCTCATAATAAATCATTAAGATGCACATTCTGTTTTTTTATACTTTGCTTTTTATGTGTTACAATTTATACCAAAATTTTTATTTAAATTTATGGAACCAGTTTCACTTAATGAGAGAACGGCATAAATATTGTTGACTTTCATTCTTAGATTTCAGTAATATTCTTGACTCTGTCTTTATTTACTCTAAAAAGACTTACAACTCATATTTCTTGGAGATTATCTTTTAGAGGTTAATCCTTTAATATTTGCTAGTTTCCAAATTCCACTAACGCATTATACTGAAATCTACAATGACATTTTAAAATAAAATCATATTCTTGAATACACCATACTTTCTAATTTGGAACATTGTTTTTATTTTATTTTATTTTTTTTGCTGTGCTGGGTTGCTTTTCAAGGGCTTTCCCTAGTTGCAGCCAGCAGGGGCTTCTCTGGTTGCAGAGCACAGGCTCTAGAACGAAGGCCCAGGATTTGTGGAATACCGGCTTCGCTGCTCCACAGCATGTGGGATCTTCCAGGACCAGGGATCGAACCCATGTCTCCTGCCTTGGCAGGCGGATTCTTACCCACTCCGCCACCAGGGAGGTCCCAAGGAACATTGTTTTTAAAACTCAAAATTTCACCTTAGGTGATAACACACATAGATGAACCAATAATCCATATGTTTGCAAGGTATACAAAATAAAGACAAATGAGATGAGTACAGTTTTGTCTGGGACTAAATAAACATCAATTCAGTTTACCGGAAACTTCCACATGTTTCCTAACACTGATTATTTTAATCTGTCTTCAATCTTTGTCTACCTAGGCCTCATTTAAAACCCAGGCATCTGCCTAGATGTAAGAAGCTTTTAAAGGAACAGGAAATCTGATTTAATGACCTGAAATATGAATCATCTTTCATAGGGCCAAGTCATTTTATTTCTTCTCTGTAACTATAGTAAAAGGAACAGCTAATTGAACATACCTCAAATTTTATTTTGACAGCGATTATAAAGCCTATAGTGAAATACTGCTCCTATCTACCTTTCTAAATACTTTTTAACATCCCCTTTAAGGCAAACATCAAAACATAGCGGACTAAGACAATTCTGCCTCAAATTATGGAGACCCAAAATTTGGTCTATACACTGTTATGAATCTGATTAACTTAAATAAAAGTAGTATTTTCATCATAAAATTTCTTACTTTTGGAACATGGGGATTAAATTCCACAGCTCTATGAATTGCTTCCACAGCATTAATTTCTGCTGTGCTTAACCCTCTTCTGGAGGCTGTTTCTGGAGAGAATCTATAAGAAAAGAACAAAATGAAGAAATAAATATTTAAATAGATAAATATTTTAATTAATTAAGTAAGGTCATCTAGCCCCTGAAACAGAGGTTTCTGGTGACAGCAAAAGTCAAAGTCAAATAGCTGCTCTACTTTGGTTCAACATATAAAAGAAGGCAGCATAAGAGACAGAAATCCTCAAGTTAAAGTGAAGAAAGCCTTCAGAAGTCCATTAAAGTCACACTTTGGGCAAGTAATGAAATAAGAAATGCTATACAAGGACATCTAGAAAATCTCATGAAAATAGAAGTATTATATTCTTAGCAAATATTCACTGAGAGGAAAAAGTCTGTGAACATTTCATTCTAATTCACATTAAGGCATAGTAATCTAAAGTGAAAGAAAACATTTGCTGTTTGGTTGGTTTCTGAGTATCTTACCTGTGGAACAAAGAGAAATTCATTAATGGCAGCCAAAAATACAAGGAAATCACAATAATTCAGAATCATAATCTTAGAACAGATAACATGAAACCTATTTCCCTACCATACAACCTTATCATTACCATCACAGCTACTATGTACTGAATATACTTTGTCTAGCAATGCTTTCAGCATTTAACACACATAATCTTCACACAACCACCCTATAGTATTATTCTTATTTTATAGATGAGGAAGAAACTCAAGGTAATTAACTTGACCAAAGTTCCACAGCTGGTATGTTGTAGACTTTTAATTTGCACCCAAGTTTATTTAGCTCTAAAAACCTTGTAGTTTCCACTGTTACAGATAGTAAGAATCTTCAAAGCCCTGTAAGTTAAGGGTTATTCAACAGGAAGTCGGGGGAAAAAAGCATTTTTAAAGTCAGTGAATGAAAAACATAATGCTGATTTTAGCAGTCTTTCTAAATTTGTAGTTTTCATAACTACTTACTTATCTGAAACAGTCCTTGTCTTCAATAGTGCTGCTGTATAACAGATGGCTGCTGACTTTGGAAGGCTTATATCTATAATAATAATTTTCAATTTAGGTAAGAAACACAAAAATATCTTAAGACAATTTTTAGTAAGAATAATTCATAGTTCAATTCAACAGATATGTTGATAATAAAACAGTAAAAGCACATGGACATGAAATTGGAAGACCTGAGTTTGAAATCTTGATTCTACTATTTACCAACTATATATCCTTGAACTAGGCATAACTTCTTTAACCTCAGTTTTCTCAAAATGATAATTTTCTAGCAGAGATGTCTGTGAAAGTCCTCATACACTGTTAGAAAGTACTCAACAAATATTTATAATAGGCTGCTTGCTGCTGCTAAGTCGCATCAGTCGTGTCTGACTCTGTATGACCCCATAGACAGCAGCCCACGAGGCTCCTCTGTCCCTGGGATTCTCCAGGCAAGAATACTGGAGTGGGTTGCCATTTCCTTCTCCAATGCATGTATGCATGCATACAAAGTCGCTTCAGCCGTGTCCGACTCTGTGCGAACCCATGGACAGCAGCCCACCAGGCTCCCCTGTCCACGGGATTCTCCAGGCAAGAATACTTTAGTGGGTTGCCATTTCCTTCTCCAAATAGGCTGCTTACAATAATACTATCCATGGAAAAGAGCACTGTATAGATAGAACTACATAAAACCTCCACCTATTCACAAAGAAAAAATAAGATTAAAAAAAAATTATCAGTAATTAAATCTAAGTGATATAACCATGGGTGATTTTCATTTTCTTCTTCCTATGTTTTTGCATTTTCTACCTTTTCTTAAGTGATAGTCTTTTATAACATAAAAAGAAATTGAGAACTATAATGAAATTATCTTAAAGAATGCCCCAAACAATGTTATCAGGAGAGTAAGACTACAGGACTCTCTTTCCAGATTCCAGAGTTATACTAGCAAATGGAGAACTAAAGAAGTAAACTTGCTTTTAACTTTTTCAGGACTCTAGAAGAGTAAAAACTGGGGACTCATAAAAATAACTGAAAACACAGAGGCATATCCAGGTTGCTAGTTTTATTTTATTTTTAATGAATAGGTCCATTCTGATTTTTCATATTCAGTCCTTAAGCTTGTTCATCAAATATATCATAAGCAGGCCATACATCTGATAAGTAACATATGGAAAGAATTTCTCACAAATTTCTCCATGAGCCTATATTACTCTAAAGCACTTCCTAAGAATTCCAGATGTTTAAAAGAAATAAACTTCTCTTTCCAAGTGTAATACATTTCAAACTTTCTAAGTCATGGGGATTCCTAAGCTAATGGGTAGGAGCTTACAACAGGACAGTATGAATAAGTGACTTATATGTGTTCTGATGTAGTGAAAGATATGACAAGAAATATTATGCTAGTTAGGATGTTCTCAGTTTCAGGTTAAAAGCTGATGCCTCACTTAGAATGAGGAGAAAGACTATGCTTCTTAAAAATTATCTCAACTCCATTTGTGATAAACTGGCACTGTTATAGTACAATAATAAAAACAGCCAACATATATTGACTTCTTACTTTGGGGAGACTAGTAAAGAAATCGAATACCTAAATTTAAGTTCAGGCTTGTCACTTACTGGCTAGGAGACCTTACCCAATTACTTAGCCTTCTTCAACTCCAGTTTCCTTATTTATTAACTGGAAATAGTAAAATACTTGTCCTACCATCTCTCAAAATTGTTGTAAGCATCAGATGAGATAGTAAATTACACTTTTTAACTAAAAAGCATTGTAAAATATTCTGAGTTACTCATATATACTGCTAAACAACTTCTGTTAGCCTTCTCCATCACTCCAAAAGAAATGAAGTGTATAGCACTCCATACTTTCCCAATTACCTCACCTAACATACTATGTTTCAATATAACTACTATTCATTTGTCTGTATGATCTACCAAACTGCAAATCCTATAAGGCTTAAGTCCACGTTTTCTTGTTTACCACTATTCCAAGTGCCTCACACAGGCACTAAAACAAATGAATATACTTTGACAGAAGGAAAATTTCTCCTTGCAGACTTTTGCTATCAAAAGTATTGATAAAGATACCTAGGGGCTTCCCTGGTGGTCCAGTGGTTAAGAATCTGCCTTGCAATTCAAGGGGACATGGGTTCAACCCCTGGTCAGGGAACTAAGATTCCGCATGCTACAGAGCAACTAAACCTGCGTACCACAACTACTGAGCCCTCCCACCACAACTAGAGAGTCTCTGCACAGCAACAAAAGGTCTGCATGATGTGGCAAAGATCCTGCACGCGGCAACGAAGACCTGACGTGGCCAAATAAGTGAACATTTACAAAAAGAAGAAGAAACCTAACAGTAACTTGTGTCCACAGATTCTAAATACTGACTGGAAAGAATGCAAAGAGAAAGTCACAGAAATACGAGAGTAGGATACCATTTGTGATCACTTTATATTGAAAAAAAGGAAAAAAAACACTTTAACTATGCTATCAACTAAGAGGGGCTTCCCTGGTAGCTCAGCTGGTAAAGAATCAACTAAGAGAATTATCACTCACCATCATATTTTGCTAGAACTGCTTGGACATCTGCATAGGCCTGTAATTCTAAAAGTGATTCTAGGAGATTTTCATGGATGTTCAACATGGTAAGAGGAGGAAATTCTTTCATTAACTGTATATTAAAAGGAAAAAAAGATTAAAATTATAGCAAATGAACTCAATACAGAAGTAGAAATTCTTTATTAAAACTTTGGAGACTCAGCCTCTAAGAAATTTGTGTATATTAAGTATCTTGTTACAAAACTATCAATTAAAAAAAAAAAAAGATTCTGGGGAATTCCCTAGTGGTCCAGCAGTTGGCGCTTCCTCTGCCAGGGCCTGAAGTCTGATCCCTGGTTGGGGAGCTAAGATGCAACAAGACGCATGGTACCGCCAATAAATAAATGTTACAAAATAAAAAGCCACACAGTGATTATGCATTAACTTAACCAGCAACTTAAAACATATTTTCAGTTTTGAAAGAATAAAGGTTAAGTCATCAAATTTACTTACATCTCTCATTATTTTTACTGCCTCTCTTATTCTTCCCAATTTTCTTGCACACATTGCCAGTCTTCTTTTAATATACACCAGTACATTGGTATCTCTCCCTATTTAAAAAAAACAACAAATGACCCAAAACTATCAATTTTATATTATGACCAGCTATTTCCTTAATATATTTATCTATCAATTTTATTTGCGAAGGCAAATAATTTTATACACCCTGGAAGTTTCAATTAAAATTAAATTGTGTCAGAATGGAAGAATATTAATAATTATTGAATTCGCGTAATGAACAATGAATGAAAGTTAATTATATTGCTCTATTTTTATAGATGTTTGAAGTTTTTATATTAAAAGCTTAAAATATATATATGCATATATATACATATAGGATTACTTTTGACTCTAAGTAATCTGACTACAGTATATATAAAGTAATTTGTATACACTAGGCAAGTAGATTTTACTATTAAAATAAAAGACATACATTAATAGGAAGAAATAACATGAATCTATTAAGTTTCTGTATAAACGATCTACTATTTTAATAGTATCTAGTATCTTAAATGACAAAAGATATTCAAAACAAAATTTTTATACTAGTGTAAATTTTTGCTCAAGGGCAAAATTACTTCTACAAAGGGCTAACAAATATTTCTGAACCTATCCCATAACTAAATTTGAGATTATACAAGGACAAATGGCATGACTTTTTTACAGATGTAGTTTCATTAGTTCCAGACTTCAAGATTATATATACCCACAGTTATGTGTTATAACAACAGGCATTAATGAAACATCCTATATACGTCAATATTTAGTTTAGAGAGAAAATATCCAAATTTTAATTTCCACAAACAAAAGATTTAGAACTTAACTCCCAGCAGATAATGCATTATATAAACATATTTCAATTTATTGCCCACTCTCTGCCAAAATCATGAAATTAAACCCTCTGGCCACACAATATAGCAGGAAGCAACAACATTACAGATCCTAACATCTTTGGTAAGTGTCTCAGTCACAACTGGGAGAGTATGCCTAAGAGTGGAAAGAAAGGATGTCAGTTGCTATGGTCCATATGATCTCAAACATATTGTAGAGAAAAAACCACCAAAGAAAGAGTCAATACCAAGTGTAAGGCTGGTTTTTGTGCTAAAGAGCCACTCCCTAGCAGTATATGGAGATATTTTTATAGCCTGAAGAGCAAACCAAATGATATATATACCTCTATTACTGCTTAGGTAAGGGTGGATAAAAGTAACAGCTGTTTATCATTATTAGAAGGTTCTCTTGAATCTCGAATATTTTTGAGTTGTGTTTCTCCAATGACCAACCCAATTCTTGCATGAAATAAATTACTGTTAAGTTTCAGAGCAGCACATCTCTCAATAACCAGAACAGATCTATTCTCTTCCACAAACATTCTCTAGCTAATACACATTTCTGTCTTGCTGACTTGAACAGATTTGTTATATCTCATGAAGAGCAGCTAACTTTTAAGTATTAAGTTTTTAAAAATTTATTGTTTTGTGTTTTGCACATAAAGGAGGCAACTGCAGGAACTAAAAGACAGGTGAAAATTAGTTCATATTCACTTACTCAGTTGAGCTTCATGCTGAGGACTTTGGTGCTGGCACTGTTGTGACCGCTTATAAATTGTTTCTCCTGCCTTGAGTGCTTGTTTAAATAACCTTTCAGCATCTACAATAGTTGTTGCTTCTTCCTCAGCCAGTAGAACATACGCAGTGGCACAGCTTTAAAGAAAGCAAGCAAGACAATTTTAAGGAAAATGGTAAAGCAAGTAGTTTCTTTCAGTTCAGTTCAGTCGCTCAGTCACGTCCGACTCTTTGCAACCCCATGAACTGTAGCATGCCAGGCCTCCCTGTCCATCACCAACTCCCCAAACCCATGTCCATTGAATTGGTGATGTCATCCAACCATCTCATCCTCTGTCATTCCCTTCTCCTCCTGCCTTCAATCTTTCCCAGCATCAGGGTCTTTTCGAATGAGTCAGCTCTTCACATCAGGTGGCCAAAGTACTGGAGTTTGAGCTTCAACATCTGTCCTTCCAACGAACGCCCAGGACAGATCTCCCTTAGGATGGAGTGGTTGGATCTACTTGTAGTCCAAGGGACTCTCAAGAGTCTTCTCCAACACACCGTTCAAAAGCGTCAATTCTTTGGCGCTCAGCGTTCCTTATAGTCCAACTCTCACATCTATACATGACCACTGGAAAAACCATAGAGTTGACTAGACGGACCTTTGTTTGTAGTTTTTTGGGGGTATGTCTATTTACATAACATTTCCCTATCTTTACCTAAACTTTCTGTAATACGGAAGAAAATTTTCTATTCTATTACAAGTTAATCACTAAAGGGATGTTGCCTATAAACTTAAATTATACATAATAATACAACTCTCAGAACTCTGCCTCCAAGGATATGAGCATTATGCTAAAAGACTTTTATTTAGCTCACAGAAAATATCTTGGCCAGGCCCACCTGGGAGGAAGAAATTAACACACTCCTCCAGAGGTGGATGGAAACCAGGAAATGTTTGACTTCACTCCTTCCCCTTTTAGTATAAAAGAAGATTGAATTCTAACTCAGGCAAGAGAGTTCTTTGTAAGCATAAATGCACCATCTTCTTGATTTTCTGGCTTTCAGAATAAAGCTGTTATTCCCTGCCCCAACAACTCATTGCTCAATTATTGGCCTGTCATATGGCAAGCACTCACTACGAGGTCGGACTTGGTAACAAATTTCAGTTATTCATAAACACTTTCTATTTTTTGTTTTTGTTCTATTACTGTTGTTATACCCATCTTGTGAAGAGGTATTAAATTGTGTTTTTCATTTTTATTTCTCTTATGAGTGACATTGAGCACCTTTTTATGTACTTTTTGGTCATTTATATATCTTCCTTGAAAAAATGTCTATTCAAATCCTTTGCCCATTTTTAATTGGGTTGTCTTTGCTACTGAGTTGTAAGAGTTCTTTCTATGTTCTGAATACTAGGCCCTTATTAAATATGATTTGCAAATATTTTCTCTCAACCTGTGGTTTGCATTTTCACTTTAACAATATCCTTTGACTGCACAAAAGCTTTTAATTTTGATGAAATCTAATTTATCAAACCATCCCCAAGAAAAAGAAATGCAAAAGGCAAAACAGTTGTCTGAGGAAGCCTTAAAAATTAGTTGAGAAAAGAAGAGAAGTTAAAGACAAAGGAGAAAAGGAAAGATATACCCATTTGAATGCAAAGTTCCAAAGAATAGCAAGAAGAGATAAGAAAGCCTTCCTCAGTGATCAATGCAAAGAAATACAGGGAAACAATACAATGGGAAATACTAGAGATCTCTTCAAGAAAATTAGAGATATCAAGGGAACATTTCATGCAAAGATGGGCAAAATAAAGGACAGAAATGGTATGGACCTAACAGAAGCAGAAGATATTAAGAAGGGGTGGCAAGAATACACAGAAGAACTATACAAAAAAGATCTTCACGACCCAGATAACCACGATGGTGTGATCACTCACCTAGAGCCAGACATCCTGGAATGTGAAGTCAAGTGGGCCTTGATGCTTAGGAAGCATCACTGTGAATAAAACAACTGGAGGTGATGGAATTCCAGTTGAGCTATTTCAAATCCTAAAAAATGATGCTGTGAAAGTGCTGCACTCAATATGCCAGCAAATTTGGAAAACTCAGCAGTGGCCACGGGACTGGAAAAGGTCAGCTTTCATTTCAATCCCAAAGAAGACAATGCCAAAGAATGCTCAAACTACCGCACAATTGCACTCATCTCACATGCTAGCAAAGTACTGCTCAAAATTCTCCAAGTCAAGCTTCAATAGTATGTGAACCATGAGCTTCCAGATGTTCAAGCTGGATTTAGAAAAGGCAGAGGAACCAGAGATCAAATTGCCACCCATTGGACAAAGCAAGAGAGTTCCAGAAAAACATCTACTTCTGCTTTATTGATTATGCCAAAGTCTTTAACTGTGTAGATCACAACAAACTGGAAAATTCTTCAAGAGATGGAAATACCAGACTGCCTGACCTGCCTCCTGAGAAGTCTGTATGCAGGCAAGAAGCAACAGTTAGAACTGGACATGGAACAATAGACTGGTTCCAAATTGGGAAAGGAGTATGTCAAGGCTGTATATTGTCACCCTGCTTATTTAACTTATATGCAGAGTATATCACGCAAAATGCCAGGCTGGATAAAGCACAAGCTGGGATCAAGATTGCTGGGAGAAATATCAATAACCTCAGATACGCAGATGACACCACGCTTATGGCAGAAAGCAACGAACTAAACAACCTCGTGATTAAAGTGAAAGAGGAGGGTGAAAAAGCTGGCTTAAAACTCAACATTCAAAAAACTAAGATCATGACATCTGCTCCCATCACTTCATGGCAAATAGATGGGGAAACAATGGAAACAGAGAGAGACTATTTTCTTGGGCTCCAAAATCACTGCAGATGGTGACTGCCGCCATGAAATTAAAAAGATGCTTGCTCCTTGGAAGAAAAGCTATGATCAACCTAGACAACATATTAAAAAGCAGAGACATTACTTTACCAACAAAGGTCCACCTAATCAAAGTGATGGTTTTTCTGGTAGTCATGTATGGATGTAAGAGTTGGACTATAATGAAAGCTGAGTGCTGAAGAATTGATGCTTTTGAACTGTGGTGTTGGAGAAGACTCTTGAGAGTCCCCTGGACTGGCAAGATCCAAACAGTCAATCTTAAAGGAAATCAATCCTGAATATTCACTGGAAGAACTGATGCTGAAGCTGAAACTCCAATACTTTGGCCATCTGATGCAAAGAACTGACTCCTTGCAAAAGACCTTGATGCTGGGAAAGATTGAAGGCAGGAGGAAAAGAGGACAACAGAGGATGAGATGGTTAAATAGCATCAGTGACTCGATGGACATCAGTTTGAGCATGCTCCGGGAGCTGGTGACGGACAGGGAAGCCTGGTATGCTGCAGTCCATGGGGTCGCAGAGTCGGACACGATTGAGCAACTGAAATGAACTGAATATTTATTACTCCCTCCCTTCTGCCTCGAATTTAGTTGGCTCTTCATTTTCTAACTCCTTAAGGTATAAAGCTAAGTCCTTGATTTACGACCTTTTTTCTTTATTAATGTAGGTATTTACAGCTATAAATTTTTCTCTGAGCATGTACTGCTTTTGTTGTATTTCACGATTTTTGATATGTTATGTTCTCATTTTCACGCATCCCAAAGCATTTTTCTAATTTATCTTGTGATTTCTCCTTTGACATTATTTGTCTATAGAGTTTGTTGTTTAATTTCCACACATTCCAATATGGTATATTTCTGAATTTTCTTCTGTTACTGACTTCTAGTTTCATTTCACGGTAGTGAGGGTAGATAGTTTATATGATTTCAATCATTTTAAGTTTATTGAGAATTATTTATGTCCTAACTACAAGGTATCCTGGAGAATGTTCCATGTACACTTTGGGTATATGGAAATGTTGGGTAGATATCTGTTAGATACAGTTAGAGTATTGTTTTTTCAAGTCTTCTTTGTGTATCTTTTTCTAGTTATTCTATCCATTGTTGAAAATGAGGTGGTGACATCTTCAACTATTATTGTTGAACTCTTTATTTCTCCCTCAATTCTGTCAGTTTTTGGTTCATACACTTTGGGGCTCTCTTATTAGATGTATACAAGTTTATAATTGTAGTATCTTCTTGATAAATTGCACTTTTGTCATTATATAATGTCAAACTTCGTCTTGTAAAAATTTTTGTCTTAAAGTCTATTTTGTCTGGTGTTAGTTTAACCACTCCATTTTTCTTTGGTTACTATTTGCATGGAATATTTTTTTTCTACACTTTCACTTTGTACTTGTGTCTTTGAATCTAAAGAATGAATCTCTTATAGATAGCATATAGTTGGACTACTTTTTTTCCCTATCCATTCTGCTAACCAATGCCTCTTAACTGAAGAACTTAATCTATTTACCTTTACGTAATTAGTGTAAGGAAGAAATTATTTCCTCCACTTTCCTATTTGTTTTCTATATATCCTGTCTTTTTTGTTGTTATTGTTCTCATTTCCTGCATTATTGCCTTCTTTTGTGTTAGATATTTTCTAGTATACCATTTTGATTCCCTTATTTCTTTTTATCATATTTTTTATTTCTTAGTGGTTAACAGTTGACAATTATATTTAACGACTTACAAAAACCAAGAATGAATTAATAATAATTTAGTTTCAATAGTTTAAAAACTTTGCTCCTATATAGCTCTTCCACTTATGTTGTTATGGTCACAAACTGCAACTATATAAACTGTACATCCATCAACATAGATTTACAAGGACTGTTTTACACAGCTGTCTTTTAAATCATATAGATAAAAAGAACTTCGAACCAAAAAAATATTAATATTGACTTCATTTCCCTCTGTAGTTACACTTCTGGTGTTCTTTACTGCTTTGTGTGGGCTCAAGACTGTCTAGTATCATTTTATTTCAGCCTGAAGGCCTCCTTGTAGGTTTCCTGTAGGAGAAGTTCAGGTCTACTAGCACTGAACTCTGTTTTTGTTTATCTGGGAATGTCATTGTCTTCTTTTTTTTTTTTGAAGGATAGGGTTGCTGGACACAGAATCCTGAGCTAACAAGTTTTTTCTTCCTGAACTTTATATTATCCCACTGCCTTATATGGTTTCTAATGAGAAATTAGCTGTTAATTGTTTTTAGGATTACTTACACGTGATGAGTTGCTTCTCTCTTGCTACTTTCAGGTATCTGCCCTTATTTCTGGCTTTTGAAAGCTTGATTATAATGTACCTCATTGTGGATATCTTTGAGTATGTCTTCTGTGGGATGCATTGAGCTTCTCTGATGTGTAGATTCATCAAACTTGGGATCTTTTCAGCCAGTATTTCTTCAAATAGTCTTTTTTGCCTCTTTCTAACTTTCTGGGACTCCATTATGCATAGGTAAGTATGTTTAACAGTGTCCCACAGGTTTCTTAGGCTCTGTTCTCTTTGCTTCATTCTTTTATTTTTGACCAAAATCAAGTTTGCTGATTCCTTCTTCTGCCTGTTTAGATCTGCTGCTGAACCCCAATAGGAAAATTTAAATTTCAGTTAAATCTTTTCAACTCTAGAATTTCTATTTAGCTTTTATTATTTCTACCTCTTTACTGATATTCTCTAATCCGAAACAGATTCTCATGGTTTCCTTTAATTCTTTGTCTATGGCTTCCTTTACCTCCTTGAGCATATTTTAAATAGTTGATTTAAAGTTTTTGTCTAGAAAGTCCAAAGTCTGGGCTTCCTCAAAGGCAGTTTCTATTTATTTCCTTGTCTCTGTGAAAGGCATATTTTGCTGCTTTGTATGTCTTATAATTTTTTTGGTTGAAAACTGGAAATTTAAAATAACATAATCTAGCAACTCTAGAAATCAGATTTCCTCTCCTCCCCAGGGATTGTTGTTGCTGTTTGTTAAATAACTTCTGAACTGATTTTGTAGTTTATATTCTCTATCATGAATGACTAGTGAAGTCTCTACTCTTTTAGCATAATGGTTAGTTAGTGACTTGATAGAGATTGCCCTAAACCCCTGAAATCAAAAACAAAACAAAAAACAAGTCTTTGCAGATGGGTTCTGTGTGTGTTTATGGAGGCATGCCTTCAACATTCAGTCAGGCAGTTTACAACTCTACCTTAGCTTTCACTTTCTGTTTGTGCAGAACCTGAAAGTTGGACAGACATGAGAGCTTAGGGCCTTAAGTCTTTTCTGAGCAAGTGCCCAAACTTGGGCATCTGTGTAGCTGCTGAGATTCCTAGGAATATGTGGAAGCTTTTAAAAACCTTTATTTCTCAGTTTCTCATTCCACAGTCTTTCCTCCCAAGCTTTCTAGTTTGTCTATTGTTTGCCTGTTGTTACCCCTTGCTCCTGGCAGCAAGCCCTAATACATTTGCCGTTAAATATTTTCAACAAATGCCAGCCCACTCACCCCACTAACTGCACTCCCACCCCTAGTATAGCTGTGTCAGTGCTGGGAGAGTTTCAAATTAACCAAAGTAAAAAAGGCAAGCCCTTAGAGCTGGTCCTTCATGGGTTCATCAGACCAATCAGACCATTTTAGACCACAGTTTTTTGAGAATATGATCCAGTCTGCTTCCTTTGATAGACAGAATTATACCCAGAAGGGTGACTGTTGTCTTCAAGGCTACCACTGAGCTAGGGGGTGGAGGATGGGGTTCAGTTCAGTTCAGTTACTCAGTCGTGTCCGACTCTTTGAGACCCCATGAATCACAGCACACCAGGCCTCCCTGTCCATCACCAACTCCCAGAGTTCACTCAGACTCCTGTCCATTGAGTCAGTGATGCCATCCAGCCATCTCATCCTCTGTCGTCCCCTTCTCCTCCTGCCCCCAATCCCTCCCAGCATCAGAGTCTTTTCCGATGAGTCAACTCTTTGCATGAGGTGGCCAAAGTACTGGAGTTTCAGCTTTAGCATCATTCCTTCCAAAGAAATCCCAGGGCTGATCTCCTTTAGAATGGTCTGGTTGGATCTCCTTGCAGTCCAAGGGACTCTCAAGAGTCTTCTCCAACACCACAGTTCAAATGCATCAATTCTTTGGCGCTCAGCCTTCTTCACAGTCCAACTCTCACAACCATACATGACCACAGGAAAAACCATAGCCTTGACTAGACGGACCTTAGTCGGCAAAGTAATGTCTCTGCTTTTGAATATGCTATCTAGGTTGGTCATAACTTTTCTTCCAAGGAGTAAGTGTCTTTTAATTTCATGGCTGCAGTCACAATCTACAGTGATTTTGGAGCCCCAAAAAATAAAGTCTGACACTGTTTCTACTGTTTCTCCATCAATTTGCCATGAAGTGATGGGACCAGATGCCATGATCTTCATTTTCTGAATGTTGAGCTTTAAGCCAACTTTTTGACTCTCCACTTAAGTTAAAGACATCAAAAATAAATAAATAAATAAGGATCTCTTAAAGAAATTCAGTTATTTGTTAAAATTGATTAAGCGTTCTCCAGGTTGCAATAAACTTTTGATTAGTTTTCAGAGTCTCAATAAACTTGATTGACTACTTGTTGAGTTCCCTACACTGACATTTCTGTTCTACCTTGGGTAAGTCTTCTTAATAAGGATTAACATATCTGTAGTACGGGAGAAAGGACGAGTATGGGGACAATGCTAAATTCACATTATTCAGGAGGCATTCCTTGATAATCCCAACTAGGCCCATTTTTTACTCTTGGCATTTATTTAATATTAGATCAATATTTATTGATCTGTCTTATTTAAATATTAAGTTCACTTATACTTTTTAAAATATAAAGTTGATAAAAGGAACTTTAAAAAAATAAATGCTGCTAACATTAAAAATAATAAGGTTAGAGCCATGTTTTTCTTATTTTGTATTCCCTTCCCAATCCTCCAATCCTACTAGCAACTACAGGTCTTAGGACTGAATGAATGCTTTCAGTGAATGATATAAATGAAAAACAAAATTTAAATGGGTGGCATAAGTATTTTAGTACTCTATCAACTATTATCATCAACTAGATCAGTATTCTCCTTTTTGGAAAATATTTCTACATAATTTCTATTCAAAAGCATAGAAGATAAGTTTACAATTTCAGAAGCAAAAAACAAATGTCAATGAACACTGCAAATTTTGTCCCTAGTATGCAAAAAGAGAAATGGGACTATTAATGACTCCAAATGTCTTAGGGATAGAAAAAAGGAAACAAAATCATTTGCCTGGGTTTCCTTCAAAACAAACTTATTTTCCATATATTATATTTCAAACTTACTCATTGTTTAATTCTAAAGCTTGATAGGCTGCTTTGATTCGAGCTGGAGGATTCCTTTCTCTCCATGCCTTCTGCATAACTGTAGGAAAAACATTTCAAAAAGTAGATGAGATGCAAACATAAATTATCGTATGCAAAGCATACAAAGAATGATTTAGAAGAATAAACAAAGATTTAAATAACATGTTCTTAAACATAAACAACAAACTGGGGTGATGGCTCACATTAACCTTATGAAAAGTTTACACTAAATTTGAAAGCTTCACATAATAGAAATTAATTTCTCTGATTTATATGAATAATAACATAGGTGGTACTCAATCAAGTTAACTATATCATTATTATACATGAACATTTATATATCTAAATGTATATTAAAATTGACATCAGATTATAATTAATGAAATATTCTTGTTCTTTTATCCTTTTGGAAAGGTTCTATGGAACTGCTAAAAATACACAAAAATTTTAAAAACCAAAGTTTTTATCTAATCAAAGATTCAGTCCACAAAGAACGCTTGAATTTGTATTTTATATTAAAGGGAGAAAATGAATTAATTTAGGATATAGTACATTTATGGAAAATATGAGTCTCTACTAAGAGTCAAGAAAAGCCTGAATTAGGATCTCTCTGGAATAACAATATTAGTTTTGTTATCATTTACTATACCAAATTGAAAATTTCACATTAAGCAAAGTTTCTTTAAAATTAAACAAACAAATAAACAAAGAAGATCTATGAAACTATTTGGTCTATTTCAAGTTTGATAAGAAAAATAGAGAATCTATGAATGTTGCTTTTGGAAGGAAACCTACAACTGTCCAGAAAGAATAATGTGGAAAACGTTTGAGTTTTCCTTTGGAAACAAAATATTAGTCTTGGCTTAGAAAAGGAGACAATATATTCTACTTGTGTAACAAAAATACATTTCTCATATCAAATATGTCACTAGCTAGCTGAACTGAACTTGACAAACTGATGCAAGTCAGCACCCATATGATAATAACCAGGCAAAGAATAGCATTTTGCTTATTAAAATATTACCTAAAAATCAAATATAAGACTTAACTTGCCATTTTTAATGATGAGGCTCTGTTCCATAAGTTACATAATATTTTCAGGTCCAATTTTGACACTGAATTTTTTATTAACAATTTAAATGGTTACCTGGTACTCTAGCATATTAAGTATACATAGTAATTTATTTAACCAGTTCTCTTCTGATGGATAATTTTTTGCTAATATAAAAATACTATGATAACCATCTTTTAACATCTGTCTTTGTATACCTGGCCAAATATTTCATTTTTAGAAGTGGAATGGTTAAAAATATATGCATCTTTTAAAAGACTTTGGATATATATTCCCAAATTCCTCTCAATGAGATTGTATTAATTCACATTTTTTCAGGCAGTGCAGGAGAGTGACTATTTCCCCACTTCCTTAATAACACTGAGTAGTGTCAATCTTTGCTAATTTAATACATGAAAACTATCTCAGTTTCATTTGTATTTCTTCTATTTCTAGTAAAGCCATCTAATCTACCATTAAGCATTTATTTTTTGTTATTCATATGTTTTCAAATGCTCTATCCAGCCTTATTATCCCTCACAACCAATGCAATTCTAAGCTAAAGAGAAACGGGAAATGAAGAGGAAGGAAAATATTTACTTCCCTCTAAAACAAGGTTTAGAAATCATTTAGTATTCAACGGTTGATTTAGTACTTAACTGCTAATTTATTATAGTCTTCAAAAGTTCTGAATTGTGTTAAGAATTTGTGATATGCTTAAGAAATAACACAAGCAGTTAACAATTTAATCAAATTTATCTATTTTTCAAGTTAAATACTATTCTAATATGCTAACAAGCAGAAGGGACTAACTACCATTCAATCTAAGACCAGAGTCAGAAATAGAAATGCTTTGAGACCTTGCAGAACTAAAAGCACATGCACTGTCTAAAAGAGAGAATCACAGGTCAGGTCTAACTGATTACTGCCAAGTGAAAACAAGAGTCCATATTTTCCAACTTAAAATTGTAAATCTGGAGTTTAACGTTAAATAGCCTCTTGATTATGTCTGTTCACTACCTAAATAAATCAATAGAGTAAGAACAAAAATCTACTAAGTTAGTAATTACTAATGACAACAGTCCGTCTAGTCCAGTGGTCATGTATGGATGTGAGAGTTGGACTGTGAAGAAAGCTGAGCACCAAAGAATTGATGCTTTTGAACTGTGGTGTTGGAGCACACTCTTGAGAGTCCCTTGGACCGCAAGGAGATCCAACCAGACCATTCTAAAGGAGATCAGCCCTGGGTTTTCATTGGAAGGACTGATGCTGAAGCTGAAACTCCAATACTTTGGCCACCTCATGCGAAGAGTTGACTCACTGGAAAAGACTGATGTTGGGAGGGATTGGGGGCAGGAGAAGAAGGGGATGACAGAGGATGAGATGGCTGGCTGGCATCACCGACTCGATGGACATGAATTTGAGTGAACTCCGGGAGTTGGTGATGGACAGGGAGGCCTGGCGTGCTGCGATTCACAGGGTCGCAAAGAGTCGGACACGACTGAGCGACTGAACTGAACTGACAACAGTCAAGAGAAATTTCTCACATAGCACATACAGACACATTTTTCTTTTTTTAATATAAAACTATAGACATAAATCATTATATTTATATGAGTATCTGTAAAGATCAATATGGAACCAGTAGTCCATTTCTGGATCACCATTCATGGATAAAGTCTAGTTCAGTCTTTAATGGGGATTTTTCATACCTCTAGAAGTACTACATAAAACTTTGCAATGACCAAAATGGGACACATAATTTTAAGAGAATCAACCTCTAAAGCTTCAACTTTATATGACTCTTTCCTGTGTCTGATCTAACTGAAGAATGTTCCTCTGATTAGTCTATGTGTTACGCTGGTTTCTCTTTCCTACCCAACAAAGGCTCCTTGCCTCACCCTGCTCCTTTAAAGATATATTACCTATTCCTACTTCATAAAAGAAAAGCTTACTTTTCACCCATCCTGAATCTTTCCAAGGTGCATTGCCCTAGAGTGTAAAAATGTACAGGTGCCTCAGGAACTAGTTTGGATTTTAGAGCAACTGTTTTTAATCAAGAAACCTATAATAGAGATTTGTGCCATTCACTTATTTAACAGGGAAGCTCAGTATTAGAAATACAAGGGGCTACCCTCATGGCTCAGCTGGTAAAGAACCCACCTGCCAATGCAGAAATCGAGTACTCTGGCTGCTGGAAGTTCTGAATTCAAGTGTATTGTAGAGTGGGGAGGGAGTAATAATTTTTACCAGTTCCATTTATCAGCACCCTTTCTCCTCTTACTATCAAGCATGCCCTGTCCCTAAGCGAAGGTTCTCTCATAGTAAGGCAAAGAAAGCATTAGTAAGGGATAATAAAGGCAGTGGAATCTTGTTTTGGCCAAGTGATAAACTCAAGGCAAGGCTCCAAGACTTACCTATATTTTCATCTTAGAATCTGAATTCAGAAGAGAGATGGTTGTCATAGGGATGAATGCTAACATGTCTATTTGAATTTAAAAAATTAAGTCAGACTTCTGTGTCAGAAACTATGTCTGATTTGGTTGACAGGAATGACAATGAGAACTCATCCAGCCAAATAAGTTATATGGAGGACCTTTTTCAAAGCTGAAAGAGCCAAATATGTAGCTCTACGAATTTGACAATAATATGAAGTATAAGATTCCATTTAGAAACTTACATTTTTAACAAAAAAATTACACAAAACTGTTCAGGACTGGGGGAAACCGAGACTCTTAGAGGGCACAAACAAAATCTTGTGTGCACCAGAACCCAAGGGAAAGGAGCACTGACCTCACAAGGCTGAGCCAGACGTGCCTGTCAGTGTTTGAGAGTCTCCTGCAGAGGCATAGGTCAGAAGTGGCCTACTGAGGGGATGGGGCATTGGCAGCAGCAGCCCTGGGAGGTGTGTGTTGGCATAAGTCCTTTTTGAAGGTTGCCAGTAGCTAACTGTGGCTCAGATCATCAGCTCCTTACTGAAAAATTCAGGCTTAAATTGAAGAAAATAGGGAAACCATTAGGCCATTCAGGTTATGATTAGACAGTGCTCAGTTGTGTCTGACTCTTTGCTACCTCATAGACTATAGTCTTCCAGGCTCCTCTGTCCATGGGATCTTCCAGGTAATGGACTGGATTGCCATTTCCTTCTCTACCTGGATCTTCCCAACCCTGGTGTCAAACCCAGGTCTCCTGTGTCTACTGCATTGCAGATGGATTCTTTACCTCTGAGCCACAGGGGAAGCCCCAGCGAAAGTGATAGAGTCAAGGGATTAGATCTGGTAGACAAGAGTACCTGAAGAACTACGGACAGAGGTTCATAACACTGTACAGGACATAGTGACCAAAACCAACCCCAAGAAAAAGAAATGCAAAAGAAGAGAAGTGGAAAGAGAAAGGAAAAGAGAAAAGGAAGTGGAAAAGTAGAAAAGAGAAAAAGAAAGATATATCCAACTGAATGCAGAGTTCCAGAGAATAGCAAGGAGAGATGAGAAAGCCTTAAGTAAACAATGCAAAGAAATAGAGGAATATAATAGGATAGGAAAGACTAAAGATCTTTTCATGAAAATTAGAGATAGCAAGGGAACATTTCATGCAAAGATAAGTACAATAAAAGGCAGAAGAGATAAAGAAGAAGTGGCAAGATCTTAATGACCCAGATAACCACGATGGTGTGGTCACTCACCTAGAACCAGACATTCTGGAGTGTGAAAGTGCCAACTCACTGGAAAAGACCCTGAAGCTGGGAAAGATTCATGGCAAGAAGAGAAGGGGGCAACAAAGAATAAAACGGTTGGACAGCATCACTGACTCAATGGATGTAGTTTGAACAAACTCCAGAAGATAGTAAAGGACGGGGAAGCCTGGCATGGTGCAGTTCATGGGGTCACAAAGAGTCGGACATGACTTAGCAACTGAACAACATAAAGTGATTGGGAAGATTAAATTAGTATCTTTATATAAATTGCTTAGAACAGTGCTTCATATATAATTATTATACAATTGTTAGCTATTATTAATGAAATTGCTTAAGACATCTGCAACATCAAAGCGATTCAATCACTTATATTTCCATCAAAGAATAAATATTAATATTTACAGTATATAAGGATTCAAAGATAACAAGTATAGTCTCTTATTTCCAAAGTTTCACACATTATTAGGGAGGACAAACATTAAAGCAACATCATAATATTAACAAGTAAGTGTTCACAGTTGAATAAACTAACTAAAATTATTTTACTGAGGTTTGGACCAAGTACTGTTGAACTGCAGAGAAGATCAGAGAAGGCTTCCCAAAGAATAAGACTTTTAATTTTGACCGATAAAAGTAGAAGCATAGATAAGGTGGAAGAGGGCAAAATAGTTGTGATAAAGATCGCTGTCAATCAGTCGGACACGATTCAGCAACAAAATAACAACTTTAAGCCAAATATTTAAGAGTCTCCATACTCACTTCTACAGAAAAGATTAGAGAGAACTAAACTCAGACACTTCTATGATATTCCACAACTTTACAATGTTTCTCTGAATTATGACTGGAATAAAATATACCCAATTTTTCTCTGCATGCTGTGCCCCAATGTTTAACTCTGCCTCACTCTTTTTTTTTTAATGTATGATTTCAGGTGTTAATTTCCCCAACCAAAACTGGGTACACTATTCTCTCCATAAACAATTGTTGGATTTGATCTGAAAGGTTTTTTAAGTTGTAAAAGAAGCAACTAAATTAATTTGTATAAAATAATTTAAATTCTGTATAAGACAAAAGAGTATAATAATAACCTAATTTACAACCATAATTAGTTTCAACTTATTCTGGGTTTCTTATCAATGATACAAACAACTCCAAGCCAAATAACTCTGTATAATAAATTACACTAAAAAACTGTGAAAATAATTTTAATGACTACTATTTACCCCAAGAACAGATATGACGCATACCTGTATCTGAAGGACGTAAAAAGTCTGTGTCACAGGTGAAAAAGGTCTGATGGTCCTGAGCTGACAAATTCATGTCATAGTAAGTAAGTGGCTCTTTACCAGTCACCCAAGTGTATCTTTACCAAAACACAAGAAAATATGAGAGAGCATCAATCAGCTACGACAGACACTACTTAAAATTCAAAAATTACTACTACAAATTTTATTTAAGGACATTTCAAAAGCTTATTGTAATCAATAAAACAAAAGAGATAACCCACACAAACTACTTAGAGTACAATAATACAACATCTAAAACCAAAAGGGAAAGGGCTAGATTATTCAACAAACAGTGCTTCAAAATTGAATCTGAATGGATAAAACAATTTGACTGAAACATACACCTCATTAAGTATACTTAAATTCTCAGTGAATTAGAATTAAATATGAAAAGTAAAACTACAAAGAAGCTAGAAGAAAACACCCTAAAACCCTCAGGAATTAATAGCAGATAACAACCTGGCTAATAAATTAAAATAACTGATTTTTACTTTTCACCTACAAAATTGGCAAATCTATGTCATCAAGAGTGAAGTGGGATATTGATTCACACATATTCCTGTTATAAATTGGTATATACATTTCTCTTCCCAGAAATCAATTATATAGTATCAAGAGTCTTAGCACCACAACTACTGAAGCCTGCATGCCTAGAGCCTATGCCCCACAACAAGAGAAGCTACAGCAATGAACAGCCTGTGCACCTCAAGGAAGAGTAGCCCCCACTGGCCACAATTAGCCTGGACACATTTATGAAGACTAGCATAACCAAAATTTAATTATTTAATTAGTTTTAAAAGAGGCTTAAAAATATTCACACCTAGTTACAGGATGGGCAAATGGAATTCCATTTTACCACTCTACTTTTATTTTTGAAAATTTTCAACATTAAAAGAAGAAAAAATTCAAAGGGAAGAAAAAAAACTGTACACACCTTTTGATTCAGTAATCCTAGTGCTACAAATCAACCCTAAGAAAATAATCATATATGTGAAAAAATATTGGAGAGGGGAGCAGTGGGTAAGTTATATATGGTACCTCTACAATAAGATATAGTACAACTGTTAAAATTCATGTTTTGAAGAAATTCTGTGGGAAATTCACATATGGTAAATTTCATATATTATGATGCTCAAGTTTTGTTTCTATATATGCATATATAGAAGAGAGTCTGGATGGAAACACTAATAGCAGTTGTCTCTTCAAGGTAGAAAAAGGTGATTTTTTTTTACTTTCTTTCTATATACATCTCTTTATTTTCCAACTTTCTATGAATAGGTATATATTTTTCAATCAGAAAAGGTATTTTAAAAGCACATTATATATACATGATCAAAGATTTTTTAAGTTATTTAATAAGTTGTCTTGCTATTTAAAGTTTTTAGCTATTTTGTGAGAAATTATCATGAAGAAAAAAGAAAAAGCAAGTACTTGTTCACTTAGCAAAGTTTGGTACACATTCTAAAATCATAAAAAAATTTAACAATCTATATTAATCCCAAATGATCTGAAGCAGTTAAAAAATACATGTATAGTATCAATAACTTAGGGCTTCCCTGGTGATTCAGCGGTAAAGAATCCACTTGTAGTGCAGTACGTGGATTCAATCCCTGGGTCAGGAAGATCCCCTGGAGAAGGAAATGGCAACCCAGTCCAGTATTCTTCCCTGGAAAATCTCAGGGATAGAGGAGCCTGGCGGGCTACAGTCCATGGGGTCACAAAAATCAGACACAACTTAGCAACTACAAAACAAAACAACAAATCAGTAATCTAAATTAGAAGCAAATTTTAAAATACTCAATAAAGTAAAACAAGGATTGGGCCATAAAATGGCCCACAGCAAAGAGCTCTATAAATTTGCTAAAGATGGGCTATAATACCAGTCTAAGGAGTGCATCAAGGCTGCATATTGTCACCCTGCTTATTTAACTTATATGCAGAGTATATCATGAGAAACACTGGACTGGAAGAAACACAAGCTGGAATCAAGACTGCCCAGAGAAATATCAACAACCTCACATATGCAGATGACACCACCCTTATGGCAGAAAGGGAAGAGGAACTAAAAAGCCTCTTGATGAAAGTCAAAGTGGAGAGTGAAAAAGTTGGCTTAAAGCTCAATATTCAGAAAACAAAGATCATGGCACCCGGTCCCATCACTTCATGGGAAATAGATGGGGAAACAGTGGAAACAGTGTCAGACTTTATTTTGGGGGGCTCCAAAATCACTGCAGATGGTGATTGCAGCCATGAAATTAAAAGACGCTTACTCCTTGGAAGAAAAGTTATGACCAACCTAGATAGCATATTCAAAAGCAGAGACATTACTTTGCTGACTAAGGTCCGTCTAGTCAAGGCTATGGTTTTTTTTGTGGTCATCTATGGATGTGAGAGTTGGACTGTGAAGAAGGCTGGGCGCCGAAGAATTGATGCATTTGAACTGGTGTTGGAGAAGACTCTTGAGAGTCCCTTGGATTGCAAGGAGATCCAACCAGTCCATTCTAAAGGAGATCAGCCCTGGGATTTCTTTGGAAGGAATGATGCTGAAGCTGAAACTCCAGTACTTTGGCCACCTCATGCGAAGAGTTGACTCATTGGAAAAGACTCTGATGCTGGGAGGGATTGGGGGAAGGAGGAGAAGGGGACGACAGAGGATGAGATGGCTGGATGGCACCACTGACTCGATAGATGTGAATCTGAGTGAACTCCGGGAGTTGGTGATGGACAGGGAGGCCTGGCGTGCTGCCATTCATGGGGTCGCAAATAGTCGGACACGACTGAGCAACTGAACTGAAATGAAGCTTCCCAGAACCACACAATAATTACCAATGCATTTTAGACTTTCACATTAAGACAAACTAATCATTCAAAAAGAAGCATTAAGAGTTCCTTATCCTGGGTTTCCCTGGTGGCTCGCTGGTCAAGAATCCGCCTGCCAACGCAGGCATGGGTTCAATCCCTGATCCGGGAAGATCCCGCAGGCTGCAGAGCAATAAAGCCTGTGCACCACAACAGTTGAGCCTTTGTTCTAGATCCCAGGAACCACAGCTACTGAGCCCATGTGCCACAATTACTGAAGCTTGTGCGCCTAGAGCCTGTGTTCCACAAGAGAAGCCATGACAATGAGAAGCCAGCACAGCACAACTAGAGAAAAGCCCATGTAGCAACAAAGACCCAGCACAGCCAAAAATAAACAAATAAGTAAAATTATAAAAATAGTTCCTTATACTAAGATAAGAAATTTCTCTTTAAGATTTTCATGAAGTAGATACTATAAGATAACAAGAATAACAGCCTAAAAGCTTTTTAATAAACCCAGTGAGAAGTTCAAGGACCTGTTTCTTGCAAAATCCCTTAATATAGGCTAATTGCATCTATCAGAAAAGGCTAGCTTTGACTTCCCAGGATGTGACTGTCCTACACTATCAAGTACTTATGCACAGGGGTTACTGCTTAATCATTTTGCATCCCCATCATTTTGTACAATGTCCACATACAGTAGACATAAACTATTCCCTATTCAATGAATTAAATGACATACCCCATTCTATCCCCAGGTAAAACATAGCCCCTTTCAAACAAATAAAGTTATCTTTTGTCATAAGTTTCACAAGTTTTCTCATTTAGAGTAAAAACCAGAAGAGCAATGGACACAATAGTGTAGCCAGGGAATGGCAATATAAAATACAATATAAAAATAGCATACCCTGTACTGTTGCACAAATGAAATTTATATTCACATTCAGATTCATATCTTCTAGTAAACTGTCAAATAACTGTCAAATTTGAAATTGAGCACATATGCACAGGAATATGCTGACATTTATAATTTTTATTAACCTCATGAATTCTTTGAAAAGGCTTTCTGTCATAAACCAAGGACCAAATGTACACTTATTATATATCACAAACATGGCTTGAAGCAATGTTTCTCATGATAAAAGGAAACATATTCAAGATGCAGAAAATTAAACTCTGGGCTAATCATTTTACCTTATTATATATCCATAACTCCAACTAGAAGAGCTGATATATCTGTAAAAATAAATGTTTCCATAATACATTTACTCTAAAACCAATGCCATAATTATACTGAAAGCAAAATGTAATACCTCCTATATTCTGCTCCTCTGAAAAGATTTAGAGGATTTCTCCATACTTTACATTCTAAAAAAAACAAAGAGAAAAAGGGGGGAATTAACACAGTTTAACGTAGTTAAATACTAATTTAGCCAACATGGTAAGCACAGTGCTGACCACGTATAACACAAAGAAGAATAAGGCATGGATCATCCCTGCTGTCACACGGCATGTAATCAAATCTAGTTATTCCCTTATTTCTGCCTCTGTGACCTGTGGTCCACAATTCAAGTACAGCACTTACCATATTACAAAGTGACTGTTTGGTTTACAGTTTCTCCCTTTAAAATATAAGCTTTTAAAACTTTGCTCATTTTTGCATTTCTAAAACCTACCACAGAATCTGAACTAACTTGTTTAACTGAATTACATGTGGCATGAGAATCAGTTATGTAAAGTATCACCTAAACTGTGTGAAAAGTGCTATGGTAGAGAGCTGTTTTGGTCTAAGAATAAAAAGGAAGTGATTAAGTTTGCTCTGGAGAAATAACAGGAGACTTTAGAAAGGAGGTGACAGTTAAACTTGTTTTTGTTGTTGTTTAGTCATTCGATGGACATGAGTCTGAGCAAGCTTCGGGAGCTGGTGATGGACAGGGAAGTCTGGCGTGCTGCAGTCCATGGGGTTGTAAAGAGTCAGATATGACTGAGCGGCTGAACTGAACTTAGTCACTAGGTCATGTCTGACTCCTTGCAACCTCATGGACTGCAGTGTGCCAGGCTTTAAACTTGAACCACTGTAAAAAATGAGTAGATTGTTGCCAGATGAAGAACATTCTAAGCAGAAGTAGTGTTAGAAAATCACACAGCATAGTTCAATTAGAGTACATGGTGGAAGATTAAAGTACACAGTAGAAGGTGAGAGGGCTTCTGTGATGGCTCAGATGGTAAAGAACCTGCCTGCGATGTGGGAGACCTGAGTTCAATCTCTGGTTTGGGAAGATGCCCTGGAGAATGGAAAGCCAACCCACTTCGGTATTCTTGCCTGGAGAATTCCAGGGACAGAGAAGCCTGGCAGGCTATAGTCTATGGGTTGTAAAGAGTCGGAGATGACTGAGTAACACCTAAGAAGGTGAGGAGAGATGTAAATGAGGCTACAGAACAGACTGGGGGAAACTGATGAAGGAGCTTATATTATTCTTAGTAAGAAGCCATCAAATGTTTATAAACAGAAAGATAACAAATATCAGGTCTTTGTTTAGATCAGTACTTGTCAAAGTACCATTCATGGAACTACAAAGTAACAACACATTTCATAATAAATGAGAAGGCATTATTTGCCTTTTTAACTTTTTGAGTGAGTGAAGTCACTTAGTCATGTCCGACTCTTTGCAACCCCATGGACTGTAGCCTACCAGGCTCCTCCGTCCATGGGATTTTCCAGGCAAGAATATTGGAGTGGCTTGTCATTTCCTTCTCCAGAAGATCTTCCTGACCCAGGGATTGAACCCAGGTGTCCCTCATTGTACGTAGATGCTTTACCGTCTGAGCCACCCTGAGAGCAAGGGCGTCCTTAAGTTTTGTGCCCCAAGCATCTGACTTGCCTCACACTAGTGCAAGTCCTGCAAAGTTGGGCTGATGGTACAAAATCAATGGTTTGTAAAACCGCTGGTTTTTTTTTTTTTTTTTTAACTGCTGGTATTTTAAACTAGTAGTCATTGGATTCTTCACCCCTAATCTAGTAAACAGGCAAACAAATATGAAAGTTGTCTTCAATATAAGCAACTGTTTTTTGAGCTGAACTAACTTTTTTTTTCTGTGGAGTATCACTTTTATCTGAAAGAATCACCAAGAGACAACTTTATGATTATTCAGATAAATACCTGGCAGACATTTTTCTCAATGGTGAACAAAGTAGGTCTGCCAAATTCAAGGAAGAAAAAACAGTACTTGCTGCTGCTGATAAAATTTGAACTTTCAAGTACATATTAGAATTTTGAAAAACTTATATTAGTTACCATGAACTTGACAATTTCCCAATACTTACAGGCTTTTCTGTGAAATTAGTGGTGATATTAATAAATCTCATTTTAAAAAACTAACAATGTATCAATATTTGGAAGACATACATAACTCAGTGAATGAGTATTTTCTAAATAAACAATGAAAGACCCATTCAAAATGGGACACCAAGGGATTTTAATGTAACAGAACATGAAGAGTTAATTGGTATAGCATCAGATTCCATATTGCAACTAAACTTTAAAAAAGTATCTCTCAGTAAATTTTGCTGTTGTATTAAAAAAGAATATCCACAACTTTCTGAAAAGGTTATTAAACTATTCTTCCCTTTTCCAACTATGCATCTGTGTGAAAACAGATTTTGTTCATAGATGTCAACCAGAACATTTCGCAACAGGCAATGCCAGAAGCAGATATGAGAATAAGCTATTTTTTTAAATTAAGCTAGATAATAAAGAGATTTAAATGAATGTAAAGCAATCGTAGTCTTCTGATTAAAATTTCCTATTTGGGGAAATATAATTATTTTTCATGATATGTGTATTAGCTCAGGCTACGATAACTAAATACCATAGATTGGATATAGTTATATTAGAGGTTAGAGCTTCAACACATGAATTTGAGGTGGGAGAGAGAAACAGTTCAGTTCATAGAAATATGTTAACATGCAATGGGTTTCTGTTATTTTTAAAATAATTAATAAATATTGTTAAAATTTGTTTCAATTTCTAATATGGTAAATAGTGGGCATATAATCACTATTTAAACAAAAGCTCTGTGAGGTACTCAATCATTTTGAAGAGTATAAAGATTCCTGGATCTAAAAAGTTTGAGAACCACTTTCTTATAGTAAGGGGAGAGAATGTGCTAAAAGGAGAAGTATCATAGGCAAGGAAACTAGTTAGGATGCACAGCAATAATCCAGGAAAGAGATATTTAAGGCCCAGATATAGGGCAATGAATGCTGAACTAAAAGATAGAACAGAGTCAAGGTAATTTTTGAGGGGAAAACAATGAGGGTCAATAGTCTGGAGGAGGAAGGGGAAATAAAAGAGATATTATCTAAAACAATTCAAAGGTTTCTCTTATGGAAATTAATAGATTTTAGGATTACGGAGAGTATCTATAGAAAGAAAATTAGCAGCTTTACTTTGGACTGTAAGCTTAGGATTGCTGAGGGCCATCAAAGGTGAAGATTTCTAGCAGAGTTAGAAATGTGGGTCTAGAATATAAAAGAGATCTTGAGGGCAGAAATTTAAAATTGGCTCTCCCAATATATATGTCTATGGAAGACAATATTATAGAATAAGATGCAGATACCCAGGGAGAAAAAGTGGAACCAAAGAACTTTGACTCAGTCTCATAATAGGATGTAAGATTGTATAATGCATTATTGTTATAATTATTTACAACCGGACCATGAGCTTCCTTATGACAGATCTATGTCATATTCATTTTAACATGCCTTATTCTTGAGAGCCTGTTTGGAGGTTCTAGCAGGGCAGTGCAGCTACTCGTATATCCTTGACCAAAGACCAGTCCTCCTCTCTTGGGGATGGTCGTACTCTTCCACAGAGCGCACAGCTTTGGGAGGGATGCACATGGAGCAGTGAGGGAGGAAGGGGACACCTGCCTAGCCAGCCAGATAAGCCGAATCAACCCTGGCAATCAACAGGGTGACAGATGTCACAACCAGATCACCCTCACATCCAATATGCCTTATTCTTAAAGAGTTCTATAATTATTTTATGAAAGGGGAGAAAGGAGAAGAGGAAAGAAAATTACCATTGTTCCTCCCCGTACTTCCTGAATGGCTGTCAACCCCATCCCTACTAATCCTGGTCAACTCCCACTCACGCTTTATGGCTCAATTTAAATGGTTCTTTCTCAGAGAACTTCCCTGACCACACATAAAAAGTGCCATCAATTTCACTCAGGTAGTATTTTTCTACTAAACTAATATAAATTTCATGTTTAGTTTACTGAACAAATGAAACATTATGGCATTCTATAGAATTAACGCATTTGTATTGTTACCATATGATTATAACCTATACCAAATGAAAGTGAAAGTGAAGTTACTCAGTCCTGTCCAACTTTTTGAGACCCCATGGACTGTAGCCTACCAGGCTCCTCTGTCCATGGGATTTTCATACCAAATGAAAGGAACAATAATCCAAAAATGTCACTTCTATTTGGCTTCAAAGATTTTACTTTCCTAATTGTATAATTACTAGATACATATAGAAGAATGGTCTACAATTAAGTATGACAACAGAATATTCATACATTGATAACAGATTTTGATGTCTTTGTAAATATACTGACAAGAAAAAATATTTTTCCTAACTTTGCTCTCTTGGCAGAGATGGCTAATTGTCGCTGTTCTCTCCTTTATCAGTAATAAGATCCTCTTATCACCTGGGCACATGTACATTGAGAAAATGATTACAATTTCTAACCTCCCTTACAGCTAGTTCTAGCCATTTGATGAAGATCTGATCAGTAGAAAGTAAGTCAAAATAGTATGTAATGCTTCTGGGAAGTATCCTTGGCTGCTGTGGGGCAAGTGTCTTTCTCCTGGCCTGTTCTCCTTTCTGCTGACTAGAATGTGGACATAATGGCTGAAGCCAGAGCGACTGTCTGGAAACACAAGGAAAAACTGCACAGGAGATGGCAGGCTAATAAAACAGAAGGAGTCAAAAAAAATAGAAGGAGTCTAGGTCTCTGATGATCATTGCTCTCCGTATCAGCCATTAAACCTATATTTAAAGGACAGACAAACTTCTATTGTTAAATGTTTTCTATCTGCCACGTCGAACACAATCTTAACTATACAGCTCTGAAAACACATTTCATTTCACCTGACAAATTCTGCCTGCTGGTTTCGCTCTCTCTGTTGTTGGAAGGAGAACCTGGCTCTGAAATGCTGCTTTCTGTTCCTCCCATCAATGGTCGCAAATGGCTTACAGAAACTTGCTCAATAAAAGATGTGCCATGTTTATGAAAGTACCACCATTCAAATATCTGTGACAAAGAGAAAACATCTTTCATTTAAAACAGAACTGATCAGCAGATATGAGCTCAAGTCAAAACATTCTCTCAAGACATTCCTGTTTAATTCAGTCTTTTAAATGTACTTTCCTTTCAAAAAACAAGCCAAACACAAGATTCCCTGATAACACATACCAAGCTGAGGTAAAATGCCTTTTTATAGCTTTGTCATAAAATTCAGACAAGCTTAGGCAACACTAGAAGAAATATGTCTGTAAATAAAGCATTTAAAAAACAATAAGTGTCTAAACTATTAATGTTATGTTACAATGTCATTTTAGTCTATCTGTAGCACAACTAAAAGAAAAATAATTTTGAAGCAATTAGTATGATGTGCTTCGGAGGAGATGGCACTCCACTCCAGTGCTCTTGCCTGGAAAACCCCATGGAAGGAGGAGCCTGGTAGGCTGCGGTCCCTGGGGTCGCAAAGAGTCCGACACGACTGAGCGACTTCCTTTCACTTTTCACTTTCATGCATTGGAGGAGGAAATGGCAACCCACTCCAGTGTTCTTGCCTGGAGAATCCCAGGGACGGGGGAGCCTGTTGGGCTGCCGTCTATGGGGTCGCACAGAGTCGGACACAACTGAAGTGACTCAGCAGCAGCAGCAGCAGTATGATGTGCTTAACCACTAGGATTAGAATGCCCACAGTAACTCCCAGTTCAGCTATATTTTAGCTGTGTGTTTTGTGTAAGTCACTTAAATTCTCAGAGCCTCAATGTCGTATCGAGCAAATGTGGTTGACAAGAATTAGAAGTTCTTCTGAACAATAAAATACTAATCCAGTATTTGGCAATACTATTAATGTAGGTTAAGAGTCAGGTTGCTTTCCATACTGAACTACTTAAAAATCAGGGTATTCCTTTCTTTCTGTTTCCACAGTTTATCACCATTATAAGAGGAAATCGAAAGCAGCTCTCTGTGTTGAATTAGCAGAGTGTTTCATATTTGGATATTCCAGCCTTTTCAACTCCCTTTGCTGGCTTCTTTGGGTGTGAGCTTAAATGACATGTCCAAAGGCAATTTTTCCTGATTCCACAGAATGGAAAACTATTTTATGCACTCCCATAGGCTCTTTTTTTCTTTTCAGAGTAATCTTTGTACTCATAATAACTAAACAACTGGCTTTGCTGCTATTCTTCAAGCTCCCAAGCACACAACCTCTTCAGGTAGAAATAACACAGCACAACTAGCTTCCTCATTTCAGGTGGTAAAAGAAATTATAAATAAACTTTGCTAATAAAAACTCATCAATATTTCAAGGGTAATGACACAGTTCAGCCTTTAATATGTTACTTGAATTCCTAATTTTTATAAATTTAAAACTCTGATTTGAAAAAAGTAACAAATTTTAAAAACTGTTTTACATATTATATGTTATGAATCAATATTTTATATATATGTGTGTGTGTGTGTGTCTAAGTTTTCTCCCCTCCTTATAAATGAGAAAATTAGGACTCAATTCATGTTACTTGCCCAAATGGCAGAGTCAAGACTCAAAACTACATATGCTGGTTCCAAGATCAGTGCTTTTTCCACTATATCAGCTGTTTAAATATAGTTTATCTCCTTTATTTAAATTTTTATCAGTTCAGTTCAGTCGCTCAGTCGTGTCCCACTCTTTGCGACCCCATGGACTGCAGCATGCTAGGCCTCCCTGTCCCTCACAAACTTCCAGGGTTTCCTCAAACTCATGTACATTGAGTCGGTGATATTATGCAATCATCTCATCCTCTGTCATCCCCTTCTCCTCCCGCCTTCAATCTTTCCCAGCATCAGGGTCTTTTCAAATGAGTCAGTTCTTTCCATCAGGTGGCCAAAGTATTGGAGTTTCAGCTTCAACATCAGTCCTTCCAATGAATATTCAGGACTGATTTCTTTTAGGATGGACTGGTTAGATCTCCTTGCAGTCTATTCTATGGCAAAATATGCTAAATTATGAAAGGTTTCATCCAGAATTCAACAATATTTTTTAAGTCAAGAGAAAAGTCTCTTTTTCATCTGGCATTTCTCTTTAACAAAATGGTAAAGTGTCCCTATAGGAAAAAAAAAGACAAACCTCCAATACAAATGCTATTATTTTTACATTTCTACTATAGTTACAGAGCACCACCTAGAGATGAGAAAAAATTCAGAAAAATTTCATTCACCATGCATGCCATAATACTTCCTAAGATTTTTATCTGTAGCAGTATTTTTCCAAAGTTGATACTAGGAAACACTAGCTCCTAAGGATATTAATAAAGATTACAAAATTTTTAAAAATTGTTTTAAATTAAAAATGATAGCATGGTTAAATAAAGCAAGAGTAAACTGAATTAAACAGGTTTTTGTGTAACTTCTTAGAATAACATGGCCAAAATTCATCAAGTGCTACTATGTTGTTGCAAGTTTTCACATACATTATCTCATTTAATCCTCCTAACTGTGAAACTGATACTATTTTTTTTTTTTTGCCAAGTCAGGCAGCTCATGGGATCTTAAGGTTCTGGACCAGGGATCCAACCTGGCCTTCAGCAGTCAAACCAGGGAGCCCTAAACCAATGGACCATAAGGGAATTCCCAAATTGATACTATTATAATCCCCAATGTACAGATGAGGAAATTGGAGCTTTAGAAAAGTTAATTAACTTGCTTGAAGTCACACAACTAAAGTGATGGTTAGTTTAGTTTCCAAACTCTACTCTTAAGCACTCTAGAGAGAGAAAACACTCTAGGCAGGTAGACTATAAGCCCAATTCAAGACACATAAATTTTTAGTCTGCTCAATGTTGTCAACATTAAAGTACTGGAAGACTTAAGATAAAAACTTTACATCCAGGTTTTCTTGAAATCATTTGAAAAAGCTGAAAGTTCTAGTAATACGGTCTGCAAATCTACATGGCAACAATTATCTTTAGCCTTTTCTAGAAGGAACATAGCCTTTTCTAGAAGGAACATGTACTGTCCAGATTATCGAGTCTTCAAAGTAAATAAAAATTTTATTCTTTACACTCTGCCCATTTTACTCATTTTTGTTTCTAAGCCAAGCTTATGAGCATTTAGTTGGGGAATTCACCTCCCGCTACACTCCCCACAACATACAGTCTTTTGTATACAAATGAATACTACCAATCTCTAAAAGTAGAGAGGAAGTTTCAGTGTTTTTTAAAATGTTTTCACATTTTAAGAATGCTAATCTATAAGTATTTATAATTATTATAACCATTTAAAGAGATTTGATTTTTAGATAAACACCAAAGCATGAAGGAAATGGCAACTACTTACAAATATTAGTCCTGATATCAGAGAAGATGTCCCTGTAAGTGCCACATAGAATTTGGGTGTCAATGAATTTAAAAATACTGTCACTGCCAAAAAAAAAAAAAAATCAAAGTTTAAAAGTATTGAAGTTACAAATATGTAGGTGTCTTTATGAGTGGAGGAACATAAGTAGATTAATATCTAGTATGAGATTCATTTGAAAAAGTTGTAATTTTTTAAAAAGCTACTTTGCATTCTCATTGTATATCTTAAAAATGTCTTCACACATGTAAGGAGATCATTTAGCTTGCTGTTGAGAATAAAACCAAGAACATCATAATTTAGACAAGAACTTTTGCAGTTCCACCACATATATTACAAAGGAGGATTAAAACTATTTTCTAATTATTTTGGTGAGATCCAAATCAGTGTTTCAAATTAGAGGGAAGGAAATAGTGTAGTATTTGACAGGTCACCTAGAGAGGCAAAATAGCCCAAAGAGAACAGCACACTAAATGGTTCCTATATCTGATTCACTGAAAACCTGGACCAGACTCTTCACTTCAAATAACAGTCTCATAAATACTTTGGGTTTTAGAAAGAAATAAAAATCAAGTCACTGACTCTCAGCTGAATGGCATATCTAATTAATATTTTTTTTAAAAGATAACTCAATGAGTAACATTTCACTGAGCGTACAAACCACTAGTAAGCACTTCATTAACCTGTAACAGAAACACCAAATTCGCTTTTTCAAACAGTCTAGGAAGGTCAATTTATCTAGCTTGTTTTAGAGTGTTAGTTGTATATAGATTTACATACTCAGTTCTTAAAAAGTCCAAATATTTCAGAATATTATCTCAGTCTTTCATGTTATCTCACAGAATAGAAAACGGAACACTTGCCTTCTCTTTCTACAGAAAAATAAAACAGCACTGACAGGCAAAATCGTCACACAATAGAAATACTTCCATTTTAATCTGAGGTTGCCGATTTGTAATGACATAGTAAGAGACCCTGGCTCCCATCCACTCTGACCCGGCTACAGCTAAAGGATATTTGCAGAATCCAAGAGATCATCACCTCTTACATGTCTTTGGGTCTTCAGCCCACACTACACAGCAAGCTCTCTACTAATGTTGAAAGAAAGAACTAAGGAAAGTACCCACTACTGTTTGTGGCTCTCTTTCTCTTTACTTCCTGTATCGTTCTATTTTATTACTCAAGATAAAAGCCTAAAACAGAGAACGGACAAAAATATATCGGAAACTATTTCTTGACAAAGCTATTTTAAAACATGAGAATAGTTGGCTACGATCGTGGTGTTTTCTCTTAGATGTTTTGTTGTCTGGGTGTTGGTTCTCTCAGCTGAGTGGCGGGAGACTCAAAGGGTGTACATAAATTCTGCACCCAGGTCTGAAATTGCTCTCATCTGCCCTATCACCTGAAGCTTACAGCTTGTCAGGTGGTTTCTCTTAGGGCGCAAGAGGGCACACGAGAGAGGGCGGATCTTCAGAGTTCCGGGAGGAGCCGGCGGCTGCAGCTCAAGTTTGACAATCAGCTGCGGCTTCAGAGAAAAAGAATCCATTCGGTCGCTTAAACTAACTCATTCTCCGAGGCCCTCCAGTGATAAGGAAATCTCAGCCCTTTGGCCTTTGCCCCCGACACCTCTAACTGCCCCCTACCCGACCGCCGCCCGTCCCCGGGGAGCTCTGGGCCTCTCACCCGCTGCCAAATTCTCACACAGCCTCAGCGGGACCCTCAGAGCGTAAAGCAGCCCCAGCCCCGCCACGAACCACAGTGAGGCCCCAATGCCCGCCAGACCAGCCCGCAGCCGCTCCCTCCAGCCCAGCGGTGGGCTTAAACCGGGAACAGGGGCAGGAGACGCTGCAGCAATCGCTGCTTCACCTAAGCCGTCACTGTCCGCCATCTTGCCGCTCCCGCTGGCGCCGGGAGTTGGGAGGGGAGAAGGGCAGGAAAGCGAGAGTCGGGAATCCTGGGATAGTGGCGGACCTAAAGTTGGTCTCCGTGAAAACTGATAGTCCCAGGGAAAGGGGACGAAGATCTGAAAAGTGGAGGAGCGCCCCAGGACTGAGCTACCTATTCCTTCCGAGGGAGGGAAAGGGCGGATGGCGGCACCTATTCTGGAGGAACTGAACTGTGACCCCCGGTTTGAAGTGTTTTAGCCTCCAGACGAATGAGGGTCGCCTTCCACCCCATTCCTAGGGTTGAAAAACCCACCAACCGTTCCAGAGGCCGAGCAGCACTAAGCCCTTTGGGCTCGGCTGTCATGGAGAGCACTGATACTGGGAAAATCTACAGGAGTAGCGACAGCAATTTGGTCGGCTGGAGCTCGGGCGCCAATACCAGTCAAAACACTCTCCCAACGTCCCATAGATGAATAGGGAAATGGCTGCAGCTCTGGCAATACCAGTCGAAACACGCTCCCAACGTCCCCAAAATAAGTGGGGAAATGAATGTAACTCAGTGAGAAAGACAGATTTAAACTTAAAGTTAGCCGACTTCCTTGGGCGCCGAGGCCCGGGGCCATCACCCCCGCCCGTAACTGACATGGCGCTCTCGCGGTCGGCGTTTCCGGGCGGGTCCTTCCGACGGCCCTCGCTGTGATTCCATCACTCGGCTTTCTTCCCAGCCTCCCTCGCGCCAGGGCCGGGCTGGGCCAGAGCAGCCCAAGATGGCCGACTTCGAGGATCGGGTGTCGGATGAGGAGAAGGTAAGGGGTTCGCCTCTCTCTCTTGCCTCTTCCCGGGACAGGGCAGGGAGGCCCGACCTGACTGCGGTGGGAACCCCGGCAGTGCCCCCAGGAGAAGGAAGCTTCTCGGTCTGTGCCGGCATACGCTCTCCGCAGTCGGGACGCTTCGCTGCCCTTTTAGGGGCTTTCCTCTGCCTCACGGTGGCCCCAGTTCCCCATTCCTCAACTCTCTTTTACTCCTGGGCTTGAGGCACAACCTGGTGACCTTCCTGCGAGAGAAGAGCTCTTCCGTTATTGAATTGTGACTGTGGACCCTTTTTGAAGGGGGCCATGATGATGTCGCGACGAATCAAGAAGCAATTATTTTACCGCCTTTAGCGGTTGGGGCTCACCCCATCCCCCCATTTTTAGATATGATTGGGGCTAGTTTAGGGCGAGTCACTTCCTGGTCAGGGTGGCCTCTTAACTTCCCTTTTGCTCCTCCTTCCTCAGGAAGTGATTTTGCTGTCACGACTCCTCGACAGGGAGAGGTCTCTGATATATCGGCCACCTATCCTCCTACACCTCTTTTCCCACATACTACCGGCTAAACTAACTCGCGGTAATAAATGTGTAAGCCTCAGGAACAGTGGCTTCAGAATCTGAACACGCTTTTCTCTGTAACACTCCTTTGATTGCATGTATACGGCCCCCGCGGTGACTCTGTCCCTTGCGTCTTTTAACGATAATTTTTGAAAAACAGGTTTCGATTTTTTTCTTAACAAGATTAGCCAGCGAATTCTTTCTTTTTTAACTCCAGAAAGGTTTTATGTCGCACTTAAACAGTATTAACACATGCAAGTCTGGACAAAGCTTCCTGCTTTGTTTGGTGCTCCACTGTGATGTCTTTGATTATAGTTGAACTTGTCAGTGTGTAATTTGTATGCTTTTTTTTTTTCCTGTATGCTTATTTCTTTAAAAGTGTCTTAAGTACAAGAGAGTATTCCACCTTAGGTGGAATAATTTTTTTCCTGACAACTGCAAACTTTTCATAACAATTTGTCAGGCTTTTCAGTAAATAGGTTAAAGATTTTAGAACTTGTGAATATTACAGTGATTTCACAACATAATTCGTAGTAGGACAAGGAATTTCCCACAGTGACTCTGAATGCTCTGTAAATGTATCTGGGTTTTCTTGGACTGTTTATGATCCAGGAGTCCTCTGTGTGGAATAACTTGATATATCATATACACCATGCCATTTTGAAATGCTGAAGAAAGCGCTGAACATTCACAAGCCATTGAACAACACTTCAGAATTAGATTTTTCTCTTACTTGGAAATTGATTCTCATAAATGTAAGATATAGGGGGCAAGGACATTTTATACTGTATGTGAACTTACACTAGAGAGAAAACTGTTAATATAATAAAGTGTTTATTCTAAAGGCAAAAAGTTATAATTCAGATGAAGTTAAATTACAGTGAAAATCATGGGATAGCAAAGCATTTGTGAGCCTAACTGATGGCCCACTTAAGCAAAATTTCACTAGGAATTTAAGATAATAAACTTTGAAGTTTACCAGTGTTGGGTTTTTGTTTTTGACAGGGTTAGAATGCCTTTTTAGTTAAACTTGGAGAAAAAATACATACTTCAAAGTGTAAATTAAGATGTCTCTGGATATTGACAGTGTTGAAATTAGTGACATTAAAAAAATAGCCTTAATTTTATAGCAGCAGATGTGTGACCAGATTTCTCTTATCTCCCAGCATACTTCTTTTGTAGTTTAATTTTAATAATGACATAGCAAACAAATCATAATTAGTAAGGTAAATCTACTGCCCAAAAAATGTTGATGAATTTTATATTCAGTAAACAGGTTTTAGATTAACAGCATTGTCTTCATTAGAGTAGATAACTAAATAGCTGATACTTTAAAAATCTCATATAATAAATCCATATGACTGAGATTACTGAAATTTTGTTAGAGTCTTTATTCCTAGAGATGAACTGATAGGTATTTCTCTATTGTGGATCAGTAGGTGAAAATAAAGGGCTTTGACTTCAAAGATTACTTCCATTTTCCTTCAACTTTATATTTGACCTCTTTTCCTCCAGGCCTTTTAACTGAATTCAAGAACTGAAAAAGTATTTTTCTGAAAAGACTTGTTGATATGACTACCTTAGCATTCATAAACAAAAAGTTACCTTTAAGCAAGATGCTTGTTGTACAAAACTTTCACAACCAAGGCACTATTACAAAAAAGATATTTTCAGCCTTAGTTTGTATATTGACTCTTCCTTGAGAGTACTGTAAAATTTTCATTTTTTTCTTTTATTAACTAAGATCTCAACTGCATTTGATTTTATTTTTTGTAGCACACGTGTGTCATGATGCCAAATATATTTCAATACTGCTTTTTATCTTTGTTATATTTTCTGAAAACAGTGAGCCCAGAGGTGAATTTGGTGGTGAGGGCCTCTGATTTCCTTGCAAATATTTCTGTAAAAGCTAGTAAGATCAACCATTCTCATAACTAACTGCTGAAGTTTTTGTCACTTTATGAAGAGGAAGTTGGGTTTTTTAACTTCTGCATTGTTACCTGAAATGGTCATGATGAGCTGCCTAAATAAAACAGGAAGTTGAAAGTGTAATAACTTGCAGAAATAAATACTTTTAGTTTTATCCTAGAGTTCAGTTTCTGAGAATGAGCTCTACTCATCTAGTACTTAGAGTCTTCAGTTACATGGTTCCAAATGCTTTACAAGACCAAAATGAAAAGATGCCATAATTAGGACATTTAGGTATGAGATAAACTACTTGTTTGGATTCTTTGCACTGTTTCCTTTAATTCATGATTCAGCATTTTAAACACATAAATGCACACAGAATTTTAGGGTTGAAAAAAGTGCCACTGGTACATTTTTTTCTTCAACCTAACAAGTGTAATGTTTGTGTATAGCTTCAAAAGTACCATAACTGAAAATTGGATCTCTATGCTTTAAGTTTAAATAATACCATCTTTAAGACACTTCTTGAGAAATGGGTTTGTCAAAATTATATAGGAGAGATGTGGAAAATGTTGTAAATAGATGATGAAATTTGAAGGCTTTGTTAGAGATCATGAAGATACTTATACTTTTAAAGTGGATTTCCGTGATTATGTGTTACCTCCTGAATGATTACTCTTTAGAGTAAAGTAAACCCTAAAGCTTAATGGCCATGGCTATTTTGCAACAAGTCATTCATTAGAATTAATACTAGTTTTTAAATCTTATGTTGGCTTTGCTGAGTAGTATTCATATAATCTGTTACAAAATCTTGGACAGGAGCACAAAGCCTAAGCAGGTACAAACTCAGGTGCCCATTTTTGGTGAAGAGTGTAGGTTTATTATATTTCTTCAAGAACATCTAGCTATTTTATTAGGGCTAGCCTTAAAGCTAAGCAAAGCATTTGTCAAATAATTGAGACCCTAGGTAAGTGATTCAGAAGCCATGCTTTTCTCACTATACCAGTTTTAACATATCCATGAATGAAAAAAAATCAGAGTAATTCATTTAATGAATTAGATTCTTTTTTTGAGGGGGTGGAGGGTGTGTGTTCTGGGTCTTTGTTGCAGCACATAGACTTCTCTAGTTGTGGCACAGAGGCTTAGTTGCCCTGCAGCATGTGGGATCTTAGTTCCCCAACCAGGGATCCAACCTGAGTCCCCTGCATTGGAAGGCAGATCCTTAACCACTGGACTACCAGGGAAGTCCCCTATTTAAAGAACTAGAAATGAGGTATTGTGGGGTAGTGGGCAAGAATAAGCCTCAGGATATTTGGTCTCTTCTTGCTGTGCTGTTAGCTACCAATGTGATTTTGGAAAAATCACTTATCTCTGAGCCTTGAAAGTTTTCTTCTAAAATAGGTGGACCTCAAAAGTTTTCTTTTAATACAGGTAAGGGGAATTGGATCAAACTGACTGAACAAAGTTTAATGAACTTTTCAAACTCTCTAAATTAAAACAAACTCTGTTTTAAAAACTGAAATGTTAAAATGTTCCAGGAGTCTCTGTCATTATCTGCTTTGGCACATTTGCCCTGATAATGAAGCTGTGAAATCCTTGGTTACTGCAAGGATTTGAGTCTCTTGTCATTATCTGCTTTGGCACATTTGCCCTGATAATGAAGCTGTGAAATCCTTGGTTACTGCAAGGATTTATCTAGTGCCTAGCAGAGCACCAGGTACATAGTGTAGGCCCAAGCTATTGGCATGAAAGACACCAATCAATCACAGCTTCATTCATTTTGGTATTTCCCCGGCTCATGCTCCCTCATTCCCCTTCCCCAATTATTTCTGGTAATCTGTAGATATTTCTTGTGTTCAGGAATATATCCACACTATGGGTGCCTCTTTGGGCATACATAGTGCCTAAGCATCTACTGCAGTTACTCTGTCATGGTGCTCTGTCATGGCACTGCTAAGAAACTTTGATCCCCCTGGGAGAATTTTCCTAGTAAACTCAATAAAGTTTTGAAGCCTTATTGCATATCAAAATTAGTGTCTATACAGTTGTCCCTAGGTATCTGGGAGAGTGGTTTCAGGGACCGCCCCCACCCCACCCACCACCCCCCCCCGTCCCCCTCCTGACCATGCCAAAACCTGCAGATGTTCAAGTCCCTTATATAAGAAGTAGTAAGGTTAGTTCTCTGTTTCTGCACTCATGGATACAGAGGGCTGACTATGTATACCTTGCAAAACTCCTAATAAGTTTTTCCTTCATAAGTCCTTTCCTTTAGAGCTCAGAAAAACACATAGAATTAGGTGTCATTCCTCTTGTCTGTCTCAAGTGCATGAATTCCTTCATCTTTTTGGGAAAAAAAAAGTCCTTATATGGAGCAATTCCTGAAAGTAAAAACCTTGGACAGAGGAAACTTGTCATGATAATTTTTTGATAAGCCAGTTTTACTACTTGGGGATTTCTGAACTAAGTGATGATTTGAATATATACCTACTGTTATTTCCCCTTCTCCCTTTATCAGAACCTCCTGCCAGCCTCTGCATTTCTGTTCTTTCCACCATTATTCTCGTTTAGTCACATGGACTCAGAACATTGTCATCATCTTTTTCACTCATAACCTCTCCTCTCATGTTCAGTTAGTATTCCCGTCTTGTAAATTCTTCTTCCTATCATTAGACTTTATTCTTCTATTTCCATGAGTCTTTTAAAAATTATTGTGAGTATATAGGAGCTATAATCAGATGCATAAAATTAAAATGGTAGAAAAGGACATGAGTAAAAAGTCCCCTCCCACTCACTTTCCAGCCAAGTTCCCCTGAGCGGCAGCCAGTGTTACCAGTCTCTTTTCTATTTTATTTATTTATTTCAGTTTTATTTACCAGTGGTTAGGACTCTGTGCTTTCACTACTGTGGGCCCAGGTTCAATCCCTGGTCTGGGAACTAAGATCCTGCAAGTGTGTGGCACAGCCAAAAAAAAAATTACTACAATATTTGCATAGTGCTCTTTTGGGCTTCTACAAATACGCCACTAAGAATTTTAGTATTTAAAATGTGTTATAAAACCAAGGTGTTAAAAAAACCAAGGTGTCGAGAAACATAACTTTAAAAGTTTAAAGATCTTGAAAGTCCTCATGACAAGGCTGAGGGCACTGTCTTCTTCAGAACCTCAACATTATTGCCTACAGCAGCAACGCTTACATGTTTCTTTCAAAAGCAAGATTTCTGGGTTCTTTTCAGACCAGCTGCATCAGAATTTGGAGGGGTAAATTCTTGGGAATCTATTTTTAATAAGCTTCCCAATAATTATTGTGCAACTCCAGAGCTACTATCCATATCTTAATCCTTTGCCGGTTAAGTTCAGAAGCTTGATTCATCACAATAGTAAGGACAAATGTTTATTAGCTAGGCTGATGAAACTAGTGTTTAAGAAGAGGGTAGCAACTAATTTAATAAATATAGGAGGGGCTAGATTATTTTTTAAGTAGATCAGGTACGTAAGAAATCAAATTACCATTTTTTCAATTTAAGCATGGAATCAAGCCAGGGAAGTTAACTATACAGTCTAACATTTTAATGGCATTTTCTCCTATTGTAGGGATATATACCCAACACCCAGATCATGTCCAATCTTTGTGTAGGGTGCCTTCTGACTTTTAACAGCAGTGGACAGATTGTATGAGACTGGAAGGAAGCCCATATATATCAAAATTTGGCATATCACAGTTTCTCCTGCAGTTGTAATCCCTTCTTAGTTAATGGCATTTCATTCTTTAGTTGCTCAGGCCAAAAAGTTTAGTGTCTTTGATTCCTGTTTGTGTCACAGTACACATAGGTCCATTAGCAAATCCTTTAGGCTATGCCTTCGAAACATACCTAGAACTTGACTGTTTTTTACCATACCCTAATTTCAACCACTCTGGAAGAAAAGTCAAAGTCGCTCAGTCGTGTCTGACTCTTTGTGACCCCGTAGACTATGCAGTCCATGGAATTCTCCAGGCCAGAATACTGGAGTGGGTAGCCTTTCCCTTCTCCAGAGGATCTTCCCAAGCCAAGGATCGAACCCAGGTCTCCCACATTGCAGGCAAATTCTTTACCAGCTGAACCACAAAGGACACACTGTGATTTCCCAAATAGTTGATTGCACTGGCCTTGTCTCTAGTCTGCTTCTGCTTTTGTCTCTCTGTAGGCAGACTATCCTCAAGGAACCACTCAGGGTGATCTGGTTAAAAAAATATAAGGCAGAATGTGTCACTCTTCTGCTCAAAATCCTCCAATTGCTTCCCATGTTCTTCAGAATGAAAGTTACTCTGACTGCCTGCAGTTTTATCTCTTTAGTGCTTACTTCTCTGACTTTATCCCCTACCTGTTCTCATCTGGCCAAACACATCCTGACTTAATACGTCTTTGCATTTGCTCTGTTCTTTGGAGTTCTCTTCCTTCTTTATCCCTCACTTCTTCAGATATTTCATCAAAAGTTACCTTCTTAGTGAAGCCCTCTGTGATCACCCTGTCCAGTTCCAATCTACCATTTCATATGTCCTTTCCCTGCTATATAATTGTTTCTTAGCATTTATCACTAGTTAGCATACCATGTAGTTTAGTTGTTTAATCTTATCTGTTGTCTCTTTACCCACTAGAATGTAGCTCTGTAAGGATCATGTGCTGTTGAATCACCATTACCTAAAACAGTGCCTTCATAGTAGTCCTTCAGATATTTGGTGAATAAAGAAATGAATGTATCTTGCTTTGATAGTACCTGTCTTAATTTCACAGTTAACGAACTCTTAGAGGGCAGACTGATTTCCAAGTTTTGTGAACCCATATTGAGGACTCCTGTACTTCCAGATTAATTTTTGTTAATGGAGCTTCCCACACAGAAGGCTTTGGCAGTTCTCCATTACCTACAGAATAAAACCAGATTTGATGTTAACTGCTGCCATCTGACTCATCTTACTCTTCCTTTCTCTTTATTATCCACAGATAAATCTGTTTCTGCCAAACTGACAAAACAATTTTTTCTCCTACCCTTTTTCATTCTTAACCAGTTCCCTTATTTGTACTGGCCTCTTTCTTTCTCCGCCTACTATTTAAAGCACTTCATAGAGCATAGCTTAGATCCCGCCTTCCCCTTCCTTGTAGTTGTCTTTAACCAACCCAATCCATATCCATCTCCTCAAATTCTGTGTTGTATGTTGTCTGTAATACTGACTTGGCAGTTTTGCTGCTTTGAATTATAGTTATTTTTAAATGATTGACATCTTTGTTGAGGGCTATTGTTTGTATAAGTTGTTTTGCTAACACTGGTAATATTTACAAAAATTGAAAAGCTAGGATGCTGACTATGTGCATGTCTTACATTATTTGTGTCCACCATGAAGATGTGCACTTCATATTAGCTAAGGTAGTGGCTTTCACTACCTTCAGTCGGACACGACTGAAGCGACTTAGCAGCAGCAGCAGCAGCAGGTGTTTGCTTAGGGAAAGAAAGTTAAGTATCTGCTATGTCTGTCTCATGTTACTTCACTGGATTCTTAAAATGCGTGCGTGCTCAGTCACTTAAGTCGTGTCCGACCGACTTTGTGCGACCCCATGGACCACGGCCCGCCAGGCTCCTCTGTCCATGGGATTCTCCAGGCAAAGTAGTGCTAGATATATGAGCAGGTATTATACTCACAGATGAAGAAACTAAGACTCAAGTAATTAAGTGCTAAAGCCGGCATGTGAAACCATGTCTGACTCCCAGTGATTTTAAAAAAAAAAAAGTTGCTTTAAAAAAAAGACACACCTTTAAGATAGAAATACACTAAAATACCAGGTGCACCATCTCTTAAAGGGGAAATGTTTCTTGTTTCACTGCTGAACTCTACCTTTTTGGACTTGGTATTTGCATCATTGCTTTCTGGCGCGTGAAACTCAAGGCATTCAGTGTGGATTTCCCGTCATTTCTTAATTTGGTCCTGATTATTTACAAAACAATACTCGTTGTATCTGGCCATTGTACTTGGAAATTTTTACCTATCTGCCCAGTCACCTCGGGTTGGGGGTTTTAACAAATTTAAGCTCCTCAGCAACATGTTGTTTATGTGATCTTTGCACTCACTTTAATCTTTCTTCCTGACTCATTAGAACATTATGTCTTAGACTTCTATATTTCCTCAGTTATTGATCTAGACATTCAGGCAGATCCTCTAATTAAGCCAAGTAGAGTTCTTTCTCTCCTTTCATATGTATATCAATGTTGTTTTGGAGTTTAGATAAGACAGTTTTTTTTAATCTTGACTAAGATTGGGCCAATTCTTTTTTTTTTTTTAATGGTGACTTAAGGCTTTATCACTTACACTGAACTTTTAAATGACCAATTAAGGTATATACTTGGAAATCTTTTTATTGACATCTTGGGTGTCGTTTATTAGGAAAGTCCAGAATGAGGACTAAGGAATAAGGGTATCCTTCTAATTTGGTGCATAGAGAAGTTGTAAATTAAAAGGGAATGGATGGGAAAGATAACGAGAAAATAAAATAGCTATTTTTTGGTTTTTAAATGTAAATTTTATGATGAAGTATGTTTTACTTACTATTATACAGTGTAAAATACAGTGCTGACTTCTGTTAAGGAAAACCAATCTCATACTTGCTAGAATGATAAGAGGCCTTAATTTTATACTTTCATATTAGGGGAGAGAGATTGAGATCAGCTCCAAATAAGCAAAGACCGATGGAGATTTATAGACAACAAGCAATTGCGTGGCTGGGGCGGGGCAGGGGGGCATAAATGGAAAAGTACTAAGAGGAGACATCAGGGTAGAAGGATTCTTGCTCACTGGCAGATCAAGGACTTATACATCAGAGATTGGGGATGTAGAACTTGATCATATATCCAGAGTTGGAGAATTCTCTTTAAACTGACAGCAGGATTCTTGCTAAGACTGGGCTAGGCAGGCCATAGACAAGAGGGGACCGAGATAAAGGCCTCGTTGAGAAGAGGGCTCAGAGGAGCCTGACTAAAGTTTGGACAAGGAGGAGCTCTTATGCGTGTTACATTATTACTTTAGTAAATCTTGAAGCAATTTTCCTTAGTGTTGGTAGAATTTTTTTTTAATGAAATTTCTTTAAACGTGTCTGCCTTCCCTACCTATTTGTCTACATATACCCAAACTTATAGTTGGTCACTACTAGAACAGTTTCTAAGAAATACTTGAAAGGACTTTTTAAAGAGTAAGCATGGAACAAATTATTTGAAAGTGTCATGATCTATTTTTTATAATGTTGATTATAATTTAGACATATCTATCCTTTTAAACCTTAGCCTTTATGGATAATGATAAATCAAAATCAACTATATATGTCTAAAATTTTCTCTCTTTTTTGTTGAGGGGTATGCCGCACAGCTTGTGAGATCTTAGTTGCCCAACCACGGATCGATCCCAGGCCCCTGATAGTGAGAGCACAGAGTCCTAACCACTTGACTGCCAGGGAATTCCCCTAATCGCATTCTGAATCTTTGTAGTATCTCCAGATCTAAACTGGAAAGATAACATTTAGCTTATTTGGAATTTAGTGGAATCTTTATTCCACTTCCTGGAGATCACTGAAAATGTATTTTTTTCCCCTCAACTTATACCCCAAATTAAATTCTCACTAGCCTCCGGGGACTCTTAGCTAGCAGGGATTTTGTTTGATAAAGGCAGTGAAACTGGAATTCTGGAGCTAGTTTGATACTGAAATACTTGCATGTCAGCAGCTTGGAACTTGCATCTATTAAATAATTGACCCAGTGAGTTTATTGTTGATATTCTGAAAACCTTAGAACCAGACCCAGAAAATGAACTACACTGAGGCAAGGGGTATTAAAGAAAAAAACAAAAACATAACATCCTGGGGGAGAGGAATGAATAGGCAAAGCACAGAGGGTTTTTTTGTTTGTTTTGTTTTGTTTTAAAGCACAGAGGTTTTTTAGGAAATACTCTGTTTGATGCTATAATGGTGGATACGTTTTCCACACTCATAGAGTGTGCACCACAAAGAGTGAACCCTAATGTAGGCTTTGGGTGATAATGATGTGTCAGTGTAGATTTATCAGTTGTAGCAAATGTGCCGCTCTGGTGGGGATCTTAATAATGGGGAAGACGGTGCACATGGGGGCACAGTGTTGGGCTTCCTGGGGGCTCAGGCGATAAAGAGTCTGCCTGCAGTGCAGGAGACCTGGGTTCCATCCCTGGGTTGGGAAGATCCCCTGGAGAAGGGAATAACAACCCACTCCAGTATTCTCGCCTGGAGAATTCCATGGACAGAGGAGCCTGGTGGGCTACAGTCCATGGGGTCGCAAGAGCCGGACAGAGTATGCTGGCGGGGGGAGGGGGACAGGGTGTGTGGGAAATCCCTGTATGTTCCTCTCAGTGTTGCTGTGAGCCTGAAACTGTCCTTAGAAAACCAGTCTTACAATCCCAAATAATAACAATAGCAATGACATCCTAAATATCTTCAAATAGGAAAAACTCTCTTAAGAAATAACATTGACTTCTGTACAGATAGAACTTTCTTACTAGGATAAAATAGAATAGTATCTCTTTCTGGAGGAGGAATGCAGCTACTTATCCTTCAATAGTTCTGGAACATTGTAGAATAAAAATAAGTAAACATTTACGAAAGCACAGTTTACTATTTTTTTGAAGTATAGTCTAATTGAGAACATGAGGAAACTTTGAAAGATGATCAAAGTAAACTTTGAAAGATCAGTTTAAACGGAAGCAGAATAGTCACTTTGAAAAACTTTCTGTCAAGAAAAAGTTGTTTCTGTTTGTCAGTAACTGATGAAGATTGTAGTGATGGGGAACATTAGATGAGTAAGACCCAAAGAACTTCTGAAAGAGAGGAATGATTTTCTCAGTAATTTGAAGGGTTTGTTCAGTTTGATAACTTAAAGCATAGTTGTCTTGCTAGCAGTCTTGTCTAGCTGATGTTTACTGAGCATCCATGTTGTATTTTAAATGTTTTGCCACAGTCTTGACATATTTTTAAAGGTAGTTACGAATAGATGGGGTGGTTATGAATAGTATGGGGTCTGTTATTAAAAGATTGTTTAGGGGAATTCCTCAGCAGTCCAGTGGTTAGGAGTCTGCTTTTACTGCTGAGGGTTTGGGTGCAATCCCTGGTCAGGGAACTAAGGTCCCACAAACTGTATGGCACAGCCAAGGAAAAAAAAGATTATTTAGTAAGCTAAAAATTTGAGTTTTATAAAAATTTCATAAATTTATTTTTCTAATAATTTTCTAAAGTTTCTTACTAAAAACTAGCAGCTTCTGGGAAACAATAGGATATATTACCTTCTTGGTTTGATTGATAAACTTCAGTACAAATATTAGCAATAAAAAAATGAAATTTTGAATCTTGCAAGGATTGAGTATTTTGCTTTATTTTCCTTTTTGGAAAAGTAAGATGATGAGGAAAATGAGAAGAAACTGAAATATAAGAAAACTTATCTTTGATTGATACTTACAGACTTTAAATTCCCCCTGTTTAGGTTAGAAATACAATGCATTCCATGGAATTAACATTATTAGAATCTTTAAATATATGAAGGGATGGAATTGTATATGAGACTTGAGCTTCTTCCCCTTTAAAATACATGCTTTACTGCAGATACTATCATATGAATGTTATGTACAGTGAAACTTACTTTATGAAACAAGGACTTAAATTTGTATTTACTTATTTTTGTCTGTGCTGGGTCTTGGTTGCTGCGTGGGCTTTTCTCTAGTTGTGAGTGGGGGCTCCTCCATAGTTGTCGTGCACAGGCTTCTCATTGCCGTGGCTTCTCTTGTCGCCGAGCATGGGCTGTTGGCGCGTGTGCTCGATAATTGCTGCTCCTGGGCTCTAGAATACAGGCTCAGAAGTTACAGTGCGTAGGCTTAGCTGCCCCATGGCCTGTGGGATCTTCCTGGACAAGGGATCAAACCCATGTCCCCTGCATTGGCAGGCACATTGTTAACCACTGGACCACCAGGGAGGTCCCATCCCTCATCTGTATTGCAGCAAAAATATTTTTGCAATTACCAGCTGCTCTGCCATTTCTTTTTCTCCTTCTGCTTGTTCCCATGATTTTGTTTATCTCTCTTAAATTTCATCTTGTTAGTTTTGACTCAGTTTTGAGACTGGATGATAAAATTTGGACTTTTAAAGTTGTTTATCATTCTGTTTATCCCTCCCAACTTTGTGACAACTGCAGCTTTCACACGCAAAGTTTTGTCTCAATTCTTGGTTTAAAGAAATTCTAAAAGGACTAGGCAAACCCACAAGATCTCACTATATATAAATTCTCAATTTTAATACCCGTTAGTATTGCATAATGTAGTCAGTTGTCTAGTGCATTGCCGCCCCTTTTTTAAGTATGTGTCCTTGGACAAGGAACTTCTGAACCTGTTCCTTCATTTACAATGGATAATAGTAAGAGATAATAGTCTCTTCTCTGCCTATTTTAACAAACTATTTTAAGATCAAAAGGGAGGTTATGAAAGAGTTTTGTAAACAATAAATAGTATTCATTAATTTACATTCTTTGTATGTGCCAGGTCTTAGTCCTAGGTATACAGTAATTAACAAACAACAAATTCTTATGCTTTATGCCAAGAGGTGGCAAATCTCGCCCACTGCCTGCTTTTTTAAGGCCTAGGGGGAAAAAACCAAAAGAATATATCATGATGTGAAAATTACATGAAATACAAATTGCAGTATCTAAAATAATGTTAGTTAACTCAGTAGGGGTAAACCTTTCACACTATAGATGTGTTTGTGTGTGTGTGTGTTTATATACATATATATATCAGAAACATTCACATCGTACCCTTTAATTATTTTATAGCTTTGTCAGTTGAACCTCAGTTAAAAAGTCTTATTGGAACACGGGCTCATTTAGTTTACAGTTGGGACAGAGATCATGTGGTCCACACAACTCTGAAACATTTATTGTCTGGCCCTTTAGCACTTTGCAGACCTCTGCTCTATGTTCTTGGAATTCTTTTAGAGGTCTTGAGCAATAACCATATGTTCAGTGGCAAATTCTTTGAAGAAATTTAAAGCGAGTAAAGGGACAAGAATTACGAAGGGTATGGAGGGTACATTAGGTAATTTATAGAAGTCAGGAAGTCAGAGAAGGGTACTTTAGTGGGTGATATTTGAAGAGGGAAATGAACTCTGATAGAAAAGCATTTCTGGCAAAAGAAATGAAAATTGCAATAGCTCTAAGGTGGGAGTGTAGCTGTAGGTCTAGGAACTAAACAGCAGAAGAATGAGAGGAAAAGAGACCCATGGAGCACACTTCAGAGTTTACAGTGATTATATGAATGTGTCATGACTACTTACGTTACACCTATTCCTTCAAGGTGTTTTTATAGTATTGTTACATTGACAGAACAGCTCAACACTTCAAAGCCGTCTTCAGAGACTGTCAGATGTTTATCTAATACTGAGTATGGTCATCTCATGTAGGGGGATTGGTTCAAGGAACCCCCATAGATCACAAAATACAAGAATGCTCAAGTTCTCTATGTGAAATGGTGTAGGATTTGTATATAACTTACATCCTGTCATATATTTTAAATCATCTCTAGATTACTTGTAATGTCTAATATAAATACTATATAAATAGTTAATAGTGTGTAGCAGATTCAAGCTTTGACTTTTGGAACTTTCTGGAATTTTTTTCCCCAAAATATTTTCAGTCCTTGTATGCTGAACCCACGAATACAGAGAGTTGACTGTAATCTGTCTTTTTTGCTAACTCCCAGAAATAAAAAAGGGGGGTCATTTACAGTGACAGTGATAGGACCCCATATTGGCATCTAATGATAACTACATTTCTTTTAACTGCTCATTTAGAACTTCACCTTACCATAGTATATATATCTTCAAGTCTCCCCAATTTAGTTTGAAAATTAGGAGATGTTTTGTTTTCTTTAATTGGATATTTCTCCTGTTCTTGATATTCTCAGATATTTTTTTAAATTATTTATTGTATAGGAAATGTTGGCATGCCCCTTTTTTGCTTTTTAAAAAATTACTTTTCATACAAATAATTTCTAGTGTACGGTTTTTTGAACATAGAAATGAGCTTAAAATTGAAAGAAAAAAAGCTTTTGTAATACTGTCAGAGGTGGTCCCAGTTACAAGTTAGTAGCCATACATTTATGTAAATATATATACTTCAAAAAAAAGATAGAAATGCAACATCTTGCAACCCTTTTCACTCAACAGCATGGTAAGTAATCAACCCATGTTATCAACAGAACACTTCTCAAACGTTTTTGCTGTTAGAACTCATTTACACTCTTAGAAATCAAGTTGTTGTTCCCCCAGTGTTATTGAGATATAATTGACATACAGCACTATAAGTTTAAGGTGTACAGTATATGATTTGACTCATATACATCATGAAATGATTATTACAGTAAGTTTCATGAATATCATCTGACAGATACAAAAGTAAAGAAATAGTTTTTTAAAAAGTTTGCCTATGATGAGAACTCTTAGGACCTATTGTCTTTAACAGCTTTCATATATAAAATACAGCAGTTAATTATATGTATTATCTTATACATTACATCCCTAGTACATACTTATCTTGTTAACAGGAAATTTGTACCTTTTGACTATCTCTCCCCACCCCTAAATTCTTTTTCTATGAGTTTGTTTTTGAAGTGTAATTGACATATAACACTAAGTTAGTTCCTGTTATACAGCATAGTGATTTGATATTTCTATACATTTCTAAATAATTACCACAGTAAGTCAGTTAAGGTATGTGACAAAGATGCTACATAGTTATTGACTGTTATTCCCCACACTGTACGTTTCATACCAGTCACTTAATTTATTTTGCAACTAGAGCTTGTCCTGTTAATTTCCCTTACTTCTTTCCTCCATGCAAACCTCTCCCTTCTGGCAACTGCCTTTTTGTTCTCTGTCTCCATTATTCTGATTGTTTTTTAGATTCCACATGTAAGTGAAATTATATAGTATTTGTCTTTTTATGACTTATTCACTTAGCATAATACCCTCTCTATCCATTCATGTTGCAAATGGCAGATTTTCATTCTTTTTTTTTCTCAAGTAGTATATCAATTTGGTTTACGTCTTATATGTTTGTTCAGAGTACCAGAGCTTTTTAATGACTTGAGCATTTGCTTTGTGGCACTTAGTCCTGGTAATTTTTTTTTTTAATTGAAGGACTTCCCTTTCACTTTTCACTTTCATGCATTGGAGAAGGAAATGGCAACCCACTCCAGTGTTCTTGCCTGGAGAATCCCAGGGACGGGGGAGCCTGGGCTGCAGTCTATGGGGTCACACAGAGTCGGACACGACTGAAGTGACGCAGCAGCAGCAATTGCTTTATAGAATTTTGTTGTCTGTCAAATCTCAACATGAATCAGCCACAGGTATACATAAGTCTCCTCCTTTTTGAACCTCCCTCCCATCCCCCTCCCCATCCCACTCCTCTAGGTTGATAGAGAGCCCCTGTTTGAGTTTCCTTTTACATAGAGCCAATTCCTGTTGGCTATCTATTTTACATATGGTAATGTAAGTTTCCATGTTACTCTCTCCATACATCTCACCCTCTCCTCCCCTCTCCCCATGTCCATAAGTCTAATATTCCCTTGTGTTTATATGTGCACACACATACTCCACATGACTTCTTTATCCATTCATTTAGATTATTTCCATATTTTGGCTGTTGTAAATAATGCTGGAGCGAATATAGAGGTGCATTTATCTTTTCTATTTAGTGTTTACATAGAAATTGAGGGGGTTTTGGTTGTTTCTTTTTTTTTTTTTTTTTTGGTTTGTATTTGACCACACCATTTGGCATGTCAGATCTTACTTCCTGACCAGGAATCAAACCCTGCCCCATGCAGTGAAATTGAATTTTTACTTACGTGGCTTCTGAGTATTGTGTGTACGTGCTCAGTCGCTTCAGTAGCGTCTGACTCTGCAACACCTATAGTCCAGTGGGCTATGGACTGTAGCCCACTGGCTCATTTGTCCGTGGGATTCTCCAGGTGAGAATGCTGTAGTGGATTGCCATGTCTTCCTCCAGGGGATCTTCCCAACCCAAGGATCCAAGCTCCATCTGCCATGTCTCCTGCATTGCAGGCAGAGTTTTTACTACTGGGCCACTAGGAAAGCCCTGATATGTATTGTATTAGATATTAAAACTTAAAAGGAGTTTTTCAAACAACTCATTTTTATCATAATGATAATAAAAATTTATTGCATTTTGACATAAATGATTAGTATACATATGTATTTTTTACAACCTTTATTTTTGAAAATGCAAAAAGAATCTGTGGGAAAAAATAGTGTTGTTTTACATTATGCATATCTTTTAAATATCTCCATTCAGTTTGTCAAGTTATGTTGTCTTAGTTTGTACCTACTGTTCCCTCTGCATGGGATGCTCACCTTGGTATTTACTCATCCTCCAATTCTGCTGAAACATCATTGCATTTGAAAGTCACTCCAAGCCCTCCTTAAGTACATACGTAGAATTGACAGCATCTTCCTTTGTGCTTCACTGTACCTTTTAATGCTTGCTATATTACTATCTGGGTGACAGATCCCTTGAGGACAGCGACAGTGTCTTAACAGTATTTAATCTTTATTTACTGACTCTTCCTGGCTCTTCAGTAAATGTTTGCTGAATAGATAAATAACTGCTTTTTTACATGCACTGTCAGTTTCTCCATTATCCAAATCAATTTTTCAGTTATGGCATTTCCATCAGATTTTGTAACTTTTGAAAATTTGTAGGTAACTTTAGAAATATGAGTAATGTGAATTTTCAGTTTGGTAACTTCTACTTTTATGTATTCAAACATTAATAAGTAATATGTAAACTATAGCGGTAGCTTTATTCTTTTAAGGGAAGTTGCTTTTGGGGTAGTATATGAATATATTTTTGAATTGCACACACTTAATTTTTCTTGACTAACGGGAGTTTCTTAATTATGTAAGGATTATGGGAAATGCACCTTGACAGAAAGACCATAGCTGCTCAACAGACTTACCACAAATAGGCTAAAAAAATAGGTTTGCTTTTCAAAATAGGTTTTCTAATTTCTTAAATAAATGATTGATAACAGTTAACAAGTACAGTAATATGATTAAGTGCACTTGCAAAGCACATATGCACAATTGTAAATCCATATTGGAACTGTTAGTCCTGTATAATGTAATTCTCATGAGTTGAGAGGCATGTCTTCCTTGTTAGAAACTCTGTCTTTTTATTGTTGTTGCTTAGTTAATGTAAGAGCTTTATGGAGTATTTCATCTTAATCTCCACTAGTTTTCATTGGAGGGTATCTACAATTACTCTGCAACATCAGAGTTCTGAAACTGTATGTGCGTGCATAAGAATATCTTAAGGTGTTTGTGTTACAGATTCCTCAACCCTGCTTCCAGGTAGTCAATATACAAGTTTGTCTTCTAAGTCTTAAAGATACAGAGAGTTTTATAGCTCAGAGAAGTTTTGCAGATCTCCTAATCTCTTTCAGGAGTTGGATTATTATGAGGAAATTCAGAACCAAAAAAAGTTAGCAAAGTTTCCAGAATCACAAATCTAGTTAGTTAATGGACCAACAGATCCAGTAATTAGAATCCAGGGTTTTCATTCTGCCTTGCTGCATGAATCAGCCAGCCTTTCTTGCCTGAACAAATAATTTTAGTTATGGAGCAGCTTTTCTTTTACTTTTTTCAGAATAAGAGCAAAGTCATATAAGATCTTCCATATAAACCTAGGGATGCTAAAGTTGTAAACTATTTCCATCTTTTTCAAATTCTCAACCCCAGCTTTATTTTCCAAAGACTTTAGTGTCTTTTTTTCTCTGCCTTAAGAATGGTTTGACTTTCGTAACTTTAATTTTATTTTAGTCAACAGGAACTTAAAGTTGTTTGAAGGAAATGGAAGAAATCAACAGAGCATGCCTAACTGGAAAGTAGAGCTTAGTTTATTGTTAGATATACATGTTCCTCTTTGCCCCTTGTCAGTAAGTTGAATCAGCTTTATATGCATCACATGAGATATTAGGGAATTTTTAGTAGCCTCATAATGTGTTAGAATTATATGAGAGAGCCTTTGCGGTCAGTCCTATTTCATTGCTAACATCATTATTACACACACACTTACAGATATATAGATATCACTAAATGTTACTCCAGATTGTTGGGTGGTTTTCTTTCTATTATATAGGATCTTACATTCCTTGTTAAGATTCTCAAACAACATTTACTTGTTAAGAAATGAGAGGTTGATTTATATACCAGATTAAATACATGGTTTTACCTTACCTTTTATGACAAAACTTTTTAAATGAAAATGTAGGGAAAAAAGGGAATGGGAAGAGACATTTATAAATGAGTAATGGTTTAAGTTAGTAAGCGTGTCATCAGTGGACCAAAGGTGTTTTTGTTTTGTTTTGTTTTGTTTTGTTTTGCCAATTAAAAAAAATAATACAGTGTTAATTTTTTATTTGTATTATTTTTTAAATTTTGTTTATTTTATTTGGCTGTGCTGGATCTTTGTTGCTGCAAGCGGGATTTCTCTAATTGCAGTAAGCAGGGTAGGGGGCTACTCTCCAATTGGAGTGTGCAGGCTTCACATTGCAGTGGCTTCTCTTAATGCAAGCCACAGACTCGAGGGCACAGGCTCAGTAGTTGTGGTGCATAGGCTTAGTTGCCCTGTGGCATGTGGAATCTTCAGGACCAGGGATTGAACCTTTGTCCCCTACATTGGCAGGCAGATTCTTAACCACTAGACCACCAGAGAGGTCCTTAAGCAGTTCTTGAAAAAAGGTGAAATGGTTCAAAAACATGAAAAAAAGTAAGATCAGAGGAAACCCAAAACAAATTGAAGAAGAAAACTGTTGTGGAAGTAGGGGCTTTTCTGGAGGACATCAATTTAAGGAGAAAGAAGGGAAGAACTCAGAACAACCTTGGAGTGGATTAGTTGCGGAATTGTTCTCTAAGCTTTCTGGACCACATGACTTCTCTTCTCATTCCCATTTGGGCTAAGCTGCAGACAATAGCATTAGCCCTCAGAATATAGCATTGAGAATGAGCTTTGGGAGCATAGAGTCAGGGCAGTGCCCCAGGTAGCCTATGACCATAGGATGCTCCCTCAGAAGATAATCTGCTCACACATTCTCAACACCAAGTCTACTGTTTCCTTCCCCTACAATCAAGGAGATAAATTGCAGCTAAACAGAACAGGCAAACTAAAATAAATTCAAAGAGAAGCAACAGTATCATGAAAGAGAAGTACAAAAATCAACAGTATATCTAAATTCTTAGGAAACAGTCCATAGAACAAGATTTTAAAATGAGTATAGTTAATATCCTCAAGGAGACACGAGATTATTGCATGCACACACAAAAAATATAAGTCTTGGAAGTTAAAATAGAATTGAATAGCAAAGTGGACACAACTGAAGAGCATGCTAATGAGGTGAAAAATGCAGCTGAGGAATTCTCCCTACACAAGGCATAAAATGACGGAAAAGATAAAACAGGAGAAAAAAATTAGATATTCAGGTTAGATCCTGACATTTCAGCATCCATCTCTAATCAGAGTCCCAGTAACAGATTGGCAGTAGTGGGCAGGAGAGAAATTTAAAATGAATAATAGAATAAATATTTTCCACAGCATTCTTTAGGATGTTTAGTATAGTGTTGAATAGTTTAGGTGACAAGAATCATCTTTGTCTTGCTTTTAAAATTAGTGACACTGCTTACGTTTCATCATTATTGAGTATGCTATAGAATCTTGGTAGATAACCCTTTATAAAGTAAGTTCTATTCCTACTAAAAACTAGTAGTTGTGTTGTTGTATTATGATATTTGAAGGGGTATTGAATTTTGTTTTTTCCAGCATGAGGTAAGATGACCACGGGGTTTTGCTTCTTTAATTTGTAAGTTATATTGATTTATTAGTATTGAATCATCCTTGTATTGGGGTAAACACCATAAACATAAATTGGTATAAAACCAGTTTGCTAATGTTTTATTTAGTTTTGCTTAAGGGTTTATAAATGAAATAGGATTGTAGCTTTCTATTTTTGTGACTATAGTATATTTTGACCAAAATTGATTTTTCAGCTTTTTAAAAAAGAAAAATTCAGAAGTAGCAGCGTGTATATCCCCAAATTAGAAAAAATCTGTATGGATAATAAACACTTGGAGATGTCTTGTGAAAGGAGAATCTGAAGGCTGCTAACCAGTAGGATTTAAACAGGAAATTATATTTCAAGGGATGTGATAAAAATTTTGTTGTCTGTTAATTCCTTCCCATCTTATATGCTACTCTTCCTAATTCTTTTACTGTAAATTTTATTTCTCTTTAGGTACGCATAGCTGCTAAATTTATCACTCATGCACCGCCAGGGGAATTCAATGAAGTGTTCAACGGTGAGTAAAGATTAGTACTTAGTTATTTCAGACCCTCGTTAATCACTTACAAGCACTTATTGAGTGTTTGCTGTCTCTCTTAATCCTTACAACATTATAGCTATAGCTAAGGAAATCAGAATTCAAAGAGGTTAAAATAACTTATTCAGTATCACCCTATTACCCAGCTGGTAAGTGTCAGAGCAGGGATTTAAACCCAGGTTTGCATCAAAAGCATGCTCTTAAGACCCTAGTATATTAGGATACCTATCTTATGTGAAAAAGATTTAAAGTAGTTCAGTATTGATCAATGTAGAAACAATATTAAATTTCATAGCTTCATATCTATCATTATAGATCATAGCTTAAATCTCTTCAGTGCTTTTACTCAAGAAGTGCCATAGTTGAGGACAGTTTTTAGAGCCATTGGGGCCAAACTGACTGTATCCAGAAAGCTTGTTAAATATACAGATTCCAGTGTTGTCATCCTCCTAAGATTAGTTAGATCTGGGTTGGAATGGGTAATCTGCTTTATCAGGTCCTTCAGGTGATTCTGAGTCACAGCCAGTTTGAGAACCACTATTCCAATATATTTACAACCTTCCATACTATTTACTGTCTTAACACAGCTTACAGAATAAAAAATGTAAATGAGGCATTATAACTGTGTTAATGTCAATCATCATAATCCCATTTTAAGTTGTAAACTGATTCATCTTAAAATTCCCCTTGAGTAAAACCATCATCTTTGTGCATCTTGGTTCAGTTTCAGTTCAGTTCAGTCGCTCAGTCTTGTCCAACTCTTTGCCACCCCATGAGTCGCAGCATGCCAGGCCTCCCTATCCATCACCAACTCCCGGAGGTCACTCAGACTCAGGTCCACCGAGTCGGTGATGCCATCCAGCCATCTCATCCTCTGTCGCCCCCTTCTTCTCCTGCCCCCAATCCGTCCCAGCATCAGAGTCTTTTCCAATGAGTCAACTCTTTGCATGAGGTGGCCAAAGTACTGGAGTTTCAGCTTTAGCATCATTCCTTCCAAAGAAATCCCAGGGCCAAACATTTATTTTGAAATTCTACTTTTACATTAAAAGGTTACCTCCTTAGTCAGGGGAACTGTATGATGTTCATTTGCACCTGGCTCAGAGCTCCACAAATTGTGGAACAATCAGTAATCTCCACTGGTAAAATTAATGATGCAGAGGAAAAACAACTAAGAGAAATATGAATGTTATTTACAAGGAGTAAAATAACACAAAAGAAGTAAATCAAGACTTTCTTCTTTATGACTTGTTTGAATATTTGAGCACTAACAAGGAAAACAAATGCAGCATTTCTTTGCCTAGTCTGTCTTCCATATTGACCAAGTGTAAATTTTCAACAACAGAGCTTTTAGAAATTCTCCAGCAACTTGAACTTTAACTGATTAGCTCAGATAAATTCTTGACTTAAAAATTAGTGGCCTTTATAAAACAAGTACCTTGTTTTATTTCTGACAAATGTACTTTATAGGAATATCATAAGAATAATTGATACCAAAGCATTAGATTAAGAGTTGGCAAGCTACTTATGACATGACAGCTGGTTTTTATTGGAATGCTACACATTGACCTCTGACAGCCCCTTCTTTCAGAAACTCTAAGAGTCAATTGCCTTTGCCTTATAATTAGCCTTCTCTCTTGGCGGACTACAGTGCATGTTTTCACAGAGTCGAATGTGACTGAGCAACTGAAAACACACACACACACTTGGAGTTAATTCTTGGTAGTTTCTTAGTAACAAGAACCCTCCTCTTCCAAAGGAGAAGTGACTGGACTCTTGACACAGAGCTTTTTGAAAAGATTGTAGGCCCTGCATTAGATGCTCCAAGGAAAATATGTTCAGCAGTTTCGCTGCCACTGACTGAATTGTGCCCAGCTCTTTTGGTCTGTTACAGAAAAGCCTACAATTAATCTATTTTAAAAGGATTCTTTAGATATAAATTATCAGTCCTAACTTTAACTTTCTATAAACCATGTTTTTCATTTGCTATAATCAAACTCCATGAGAGTTTATTGTTGGATTATTATATCACAAATCTATGCAAATCTGTGAACATTATTAACATTTGTTTGTGTATGTACATTTTTAGAATTTCAATATGTATAGTGATACATACATGAATAGTGAAGTCGCTCAGTCATGTCCAACTCTCTGGGACCCCATGGACAGTAGCCATTCAATCTCCTCCATTCATGGAATTCTCAAAGCAAGAATACTGGAGTGGGTTGCCATTTCCTTCTCCAGGGGATCTTCCCGACCCAGGGATCGAACCCAGGTCTCCTGCATTATAGGCAGACACTTTACTGTCTGAGCCACCAGGGGGTATCCATAACTAATCTTGCAAAGCCTGATTTTCTAGAAATCTAATCTAGAAATCTGCTAAAATTTCTCAAGTTTGCCTTCTATTGAACATTTGAATTTTAACATCTTTAACATTGTTTTCCTCCTCAGATGTCCGGCTACTACTTAATAATGATAATCTCCTCAGGGAAGGGGCGGCACAGTATGTATCTTTCTAAATCCACTTACTTGTTATTGTAATATTGGGTAAACTATGTTGATAATAAACTAGTACCCTGAAAACAGTTTAAAATACTTCAAAATAAAGCAATTGTTTTATTTTGGGTTTTTTTTTAGTTGTTTTTCTCCCCCTTGGAGAAAACATGGTCCCTCCAAACATTATTTCTTTAAAGTTTATTATGTTTGTTCTTATTTTGATTTTTGCTCAGATATTTTTTCTCTGCTCAACAGAATTTAATGTTAGCTATTACATTTTCTTCTGTAGTTCTTTTTGTTCATGCTGAATTTTTTTTATAACTGCCAGTTGTAGAAAAATTAGGCTGGTACTAAGTGATGTTTCTCACATTGCGAAGAATAGCAGATGCTGAGAAAGTACCTTAATAGAGTTAACCAAAGAATAATTACATGATTATTCTATCCAATCATTGATTTAGAATATCATTTTCATTTTGTCCTTGTCCTCAAAAACATTAAATTGGTGGTTGGTTGGTTGATTTTCTTGTCTCTTTTAAATCTTAAACACTGTCTAGCTTTTAGGGCCTCCTGTTCTCTGGCTTTATCACTACTCTGCTTTACTCCTCAGGACAAAGTGCTCTTCAGTTACTCTATCCACCTGGCCCACAATTCCTTCGTAAAGAAGAAACCAGAGTTGGATAATGACTGAGCAGAGGTGGGGTGGGGAGATGGAACAGGTGTTTTTTTGATGCAGAGCAACAAATAATTGTTATAAAGGCATTTGGTGTGATATATAATTGGTTTAGATTTTAGCTGTAGAAAATATTCTAAGAACTGCTGCTTGGGAAATAATCTTCTGCCCTGTCCAATAATGTTTTTTCTTTTAATTCATTTTGGGACCAGATTCTGCAAACCTATTGCACAGAATCACTATAATTTCCATAATGAATGATAGCCCAGTTACATATTCTCTTTTCACTGTTCTGTGAACTACCTTCCCCCTATTCCCCACCCACCCCACTGTGCCACATGGCATGCAGGATTGTAGTTCCGCCACTGGGGATCGAACCCATGCCCCCTGCAGTGGAAGCATGGAGTCCTAACCACTGGACTGCCAGGGAATTCCCTGAACTACCTTTTATACTTACTTATGTATAATTGGTTTCTCTCCCTCTTCTTCCTTTTAAAAAAACCTAAACAGTGCGTTTGCCCAGTATAACATGGATCAGTTCACGCCTGTGAAGATAGAAGGATATGAAGATCAGGTAACAATTATTTCTGTTAGATAGACTGTGCCAGGAAGGTAGTAGAAATACTGTAAAACAGATGTCTGAAGATAAGATGCTGAGTAAATTCATGTCTTAGCTTTTGTAAATATTCTACATATTAGGAAATTCTTCCTCCCTCTGAAAATAGGAGTTTATTTGAAGAGACACTTGTCCCTAACAAAAGAACAATGCAAGTAAAAGGAATTAAGTTTTACATAAGCTTTCCAGCTGTCCCTAATTCTCCTTGGTAAGAATAACAGAAGACATTATATTTAATAGGAAAACAAGGATTCCTGTTCAGATATAGGAACAAAGTAAATACATATTCCCCTTTTTCCCCACAGTTATTAACATTACATGACAGGGCTTTTCAGATTCATTAATGTACACCTCAAAGGTAGTATGGCATCAAATGACAGATGCCTTTTCACAGTCTGAATCCCCTTTGAACCCACAAGTCCAAAGAATTTATCTTAGGAAATAAGTATATAAATGTGTAAAAAAGATTATTTGAAGCAAGGTTTACGATAGTGAAAAATTGGGAGCAGTCTAAATGCCCAATATTAAATTAAATATCTGTAGGCCAAAATCCTGTGTAACCATCAAAAACTGATAGAAATACTGAACTGGAAATATGTTTGATATATTAAACTAAAACATGAAGCAGCAGGTAGTGTTGTGCTAGTTTATTTTTTAAATAAATATTTAAATGAACAATTGTATTAGAATTTGCATCTTAAATTTTGTGAAAGGTACATCTTTATGTGCCATTAAGAAAGTGAAAATACTGTCAATTAAATTATGACAGTTTTAAGATCCTGTCACCATAAGATACATCCCATTTTATGAAATGTTAAATCATGAGGGGAATGTATACATCTTAAGACTCAGAAATAAAAGTAATAAGAAAAAAAGAAATAAAGTAGTATATAGATGTGCATAGAAATTGAAATGTGGGAAAATACATACCAAAATGTTAACTCTCTTTGTTGGGATCACAGGATTACTATAATTTATTTTGTTTGTTGTTTTTTATTTGTTTTGGTTTATATTTGTGCTTATCTTTTTTCAATGAAAATAGATTAATTATAAGTATAAAAGACAAGAAAATACTGGCTTTTTTACTTTACAAGTATACTTTACAAGTTTACAAGTTTTTTTACTTTACAAGTATTTACTTTATACTTTACAAGTATAAAGACAAGAAAAGACAAGAAAAATAAATGATAAATATTTCTTATAGTTGATATTGTATACTTTACTAATAACGGCAGAATTATTGAAATAATAAATAAGGTCTGTTTGCAGATACATAAGAACAGTCCCATATACATGTGGTAGCCAGCTTAAAAATGTAGTCAAAAAGAGATCACATTCTTAGCCACAACACATTACCTAGACATAAAAGGAAAATGTGGAAAGACATTTGAGTTAATAAAGTAGATGCCATCACTGCATATAATAGGAAATCAGCTGCAGTGGGTTGTAATAGAGATTTTTTGTCACATAAGAAGTCCAGAGGTAATATTTAGGGATGTTATGGCAGCTCCCTCCTGAAGGAGGGCATGGCAGCCCACTCCAGTATTCTTGCCTGGAGAATCCTATGGACAGAAGAGCTGGGTGGGCTAGAGTCCATATGGCCACACAGAGTTGGACATGACTGAAGCAACTTAGCATGCATGCAGGCACACACGTCGGCTCCATATCATCAGAGACCCATGTTGCTTCTAGCTCTCTATTGTGCCATCCTTATGTATGGTTTTCATTATTGTGGTCTCAAAATAGCTGATCCATCTCTGCTGTCTGAATCCAAGTTCCAGGAAGGAAGAAGGAGGAAGGTGCAAGAGGTGCTATTTTCTGTTCCAGAAGCAACTTCCACTGATAAATTATTGCCAGAATGCATATCACTTTATCATTTTGAGAAGTGTTGTCTTTTTAGTTGGACACATGGCCATGAAAAACCTTTAAGATTCTGTTAGTAAGGAAAAGGGAGATGAATGGATATTGGATAGAAACTAGCAAGAGTCTGTCATATGGTTTATATATACCTACCCCCACACATTTTAATCAAAGAAATAAATGGAAAATTAAATAGACTTAAATGCCACATTTCAGAAAAAAATACAAAAAGTTTATCTGAATAAGAAAAATAATATGGGAAGCTTTTTCAAATAGATTCCATACAATTCCTATGAAAATTGTAATAGACCATACAGGATTGTTCTGATCAAGAACAACAACGAAGGTAGATTAATGCCAGCAAAAAGAAAGACATAAAGAAATGATAGTAGAGCCTTAATCTAGGTACTGTAAAACAGAAAAGGAAATAATTGATTAAATGTATAAGATTAACCTTAAGTTTGATTTCCAAAGCCAGCTATATACCTAGATTAATTCCAAATGTAGTTTAAAGGTTAACTAATTTTTTTTAAATGATTTATTTATTTATTTTTGGCTGTGATTGGTCGTCATTGCTGTGCCAGGGCTTTCTCTAGTTGTGGAAAGTGGGGGCTTCTGTCTGGTTGCAGTGTTCAGGCTTCTTGTGGTGGCTTCTCTTGCTTTGGAGCACAGGCTCTAGGCACCTGGGCTTCAGTAGTTGTAGCACACAGGCTTAGTTGCCCTGAGGCATGTGGGACCTTCCTGGACCAGGGATCGAACCAGTGTCCCCTGCATTGCAAGGTGGATTCTCAACCACTAGACCACTGCTGCTGCTAAGTTGCTTTAGTCGTGTCTGACTCTGTGCGACCCCATAGACAGCAACCCATCAGGCTCCCCCGTCCCTGGGATTATCCAGGCAAGAATACTGGAGTGGGTTGCCATTTCCTTCTCCAATGCATGAAAGTGAAAAGTGAAAGTGAAGTTGCTCAGTCATGTCCGACTTTTGGCGACCCCGTGGACTGCAGCCTACCAGGCTCCTCCATCCATGGGATTTTCCAGGCAAGAATACTGGAGTGGGGTGCCATTGCCTTCTCCACTAGGGAATCCTAAAGGTTAACTATTTTTTAAACATAAAAATTCAGTAGGAAATGACAAGAGATTCATAACTTGAATAGTGATGAAATATTTTAAAATTTAGAAAGTATTTTTTACTTCTACAAAATAAAAAGGTTTTAAAAATAAAATTTTAAAGGGAGAAAATACATACCTTAAACATAATAAAAAGGTTATTCAAGTACCCTAGGATGATGTCAAGAGTTCAGTAGATAAATGAGCAACAAATATGAACCAGCTTAACTCAACTGGAAAATACAAAGCAAACTTTAAAAGTGTTAAATCATCTACTAATAGTAATTAAGGAAGTACAAATTAAAATTTTAATGTGAATGTGTTTGCCTTTGAGTTACAAAAGTTGTAAAATTGTAATGAGAAAGCTTTATGAAGGTAAGACTAAGGAAATTGTTTTATGTATGGTTCCTACTATTATAAACAAGGTTTTTTAAAGATAGGTTGGTGATAAGGATAGAAATCTCAAGAGGAATTATTTTCAAATAATTTTCTTTTTTTAAAGAGACTTTATTTTTAAATAGTAACTGTGTCAGAAGACAAGTTAGGTGGAAATATGTGGAATTCAAAACCCAGGCAAAAGGATAATCTCCCTGTAGTTCAACTAGAAAAAGACAAAGACTCGGTAGAAAAGTGGGCAAAGGTTAGGTACAACTAGTTCACCACAGTGGAAATACAAAAGACCTCTTTTTTAAGGGGAAAAGAAATGCAGGTTAAGATTTCTGATGATGAGCTTGTAACTTGGTACAATATTCTATGACAGAGGGCAGTTTGTCATTCTCTATCAAAATTATGAATGTGTTTACCCTTGACCCAGTTGTCCTGTTTCAGGGAATTTATAGCACAGGTTTGCTTGGCACATGTATATAACTTGTACATAAAAGGACATTTGTTGCAGTATTGTTCATAACAGCAAAAGATTAGAAACTACCCAAGCTATCCATTAATAGGAGACTAGTTGAATACATTTTTGTATATCTATACAATGGAATCATATATAGCTGTAACAAAAAACAAGGAAGTTCCATAAGCACTAATATGGAAAGATTGCCTAGATACATCAAATTTAAAAAGAGAAAGTACAGTATAGTATTCGAGTTTTGTTTAAAAGAAAGGGGTAGAGAATTAGAATACACTTGTATTTATTAAAAAATAAAAGAAACACTGAAAGAATCATCTAAATCAGAAATTGGCAAATTTTTTCCATAAAGGGTCAGAGAGTAAATATTTCAGCCTTGCAGGAAAGAGTCAGGCTAGACTACTCAGCACTGCTATTGCAGCAGGAAAGCAGCCATAGACAATACAAAAAAAAAAAAAAAAAACAAGCAGGGCTGTATTCAACAAACTTTATCTACAAAAACAAATGGCACCGCATACATAGCTTGCCAAAGAACTCTTGCTCTAAATTAATAAAATCAGTTACCTTTGTGGGGAAGGGGGAATATGTTGGGAATTTGGTGAATGGTAGATAGAGGTGAGAAAAAGATTTCACTTTATATTAATTTTTTTTCACTTTTGAATCATATGATTGATTGTATTACCTATTTTAAATGCTAAGTGTAATGACTGGAAGAAATTCATGAAATACGTGAAAAAGAAATGCAGAAGTGTACTTTTAAGTTATTATTAGTTGTGTGATTGCATAGGTTGTATAATAATTGTATAGATTGTATATTATAGAAACCAAAATGTGAAGGATATTGTTAGGATGGGGGAAATGTCAGTTTAGAGTTGACTTACCCCAAAGATCATATTTTTATAAAAATAAAAATACAGGTTGATTGAAAAATTTATGAAAGAGCAATCTGACTAAATGAAGAGTTAATCGCCTCTAGAATTTTTGTTTGTTTTGTAAAGTGTGACAAGAACTGTCTTTTTTTTACAGTTACTTAACTTTGTAATTATTCTTCGGAAGGTATTAATTACAGAACACGGTGACCTGGGTAATAGCAGATTTTTAGATCCAAGAAACAAAATTTCCTTTAAGTTTGATCACTTACGGAAAGAAGCAAGTGACCCCCAGCCAGAAGAAGTAGACGGAGGTCTGAAGTCTTGGAGAGAATCCTGTGACAGTGCTTTAAGGGCCTATGTGAAAGATCATTATTCCAATGGCTTCTGTACTGTTAAGTATCTGCCTGCTTCATTATTAGAGTTTTATTTCTTATATTTACCTTATCATTTGGAGGCTTTGGCCAGCCACAGACATCTCTTCTTAGTTACAGTCTCTTCTGCATTTTATTCCCTAAATTATTTTTGAAAGGAGTATAAATAGGACATTTTATATGGAAAATTCTTTCTTAAAATCCTAGTGCATAAAAATTTATTTATTTATTTTTAATTTTTTTGGCCATGCCACAATACTTGCAAGATCTTAGTTCTCCCACCAGGGATTGAACCCAGACCACACCAGTGAAAGCACCAGGTCCTAACCACTGGACCACCAGGGAGTTCCCTAGTGCATAAAAATTTTAAATCTCAGTGAATCCTATTTCACATCTGTCTTATTTAAGAAATAGCCTTACACTCATCAAAAAGAACTTTTTACAAAGCTACTTCTACGTAAGTGATTTAATTGGATAGTCAAAACTATTTGAACCAAACAGCTCTTTAGAAATTAAAGGTAATTTTAACTTTCTTTTAATATCTTTTGATGGGGAAAAAAAGATAAATTTTGGTTCTAACAATTTTCCCTTTGTAAAATTTTGACATTTTTAAGAAAAATGTTGGTTAGATTATTAATGCATAATGCTATACATAAATGCTGGTTATCATTATGATTGTTTTTATTTTTTTGTTTTTAAAAAATAGAAAAAAACACATGATAGATAAGCACAGAACTCAATTTTGGAACCTAGTATGGCAAGGAGAGACATGACACACACACTTTTTTAGAAAATTGGCTTTTCATTCTTAATATACTTTGAACTAATCATTTGTTACCTATTCAAAATTTTTCACTACTCATTTCTTAACTTGGAGAGCTTCCACACTGAGTAACCCCACCATGTCCTTTTCTCACTTTTCTTAGCTAAAAAATGAGCTACAGAAAGTATTCTAACAGTGTCTACTGTTTTATATCTGCAGCTGTTCTGCTTAGAAATTCTTAATTTTATCTCAATAGTCCTTGGTATTTTTCTCTATGCAGTTGACCCTTGAACAGTACAGTGGTTGAGATAACCAAGCTATTGTGCAGTTGAAAATTTGAGTATAATTTATAGGAGGCCCTCCATGTCCAAGGTCCTTTTATATCCACAGTTCTTCATCCCACCACAGATTCAACCAATGGTGGATTATGTAACACTGTAGTATTTACTGTTGAATAAAATAGTAGTTCAAACCCATGTTGTTCAAGGATCAGTGGTACTGTGTTCCAAAACTTTCCTGTTGTCCTTAGACAGGCATCTCCTCCCTCACATTTTAAAAGGATTAAGAATGATATGAAATCTTTCTATTTCTCTTCTTTTCCAAATTCAGAAATCTTTCTTTCATGTACTTCCATCTGAGGAAGAAGGATCCATGTTCTTGATTTCATACAGTCCTATCTACTTCAAGATGTCTAATTGTAACTTCATTTTCTCTTCTGATAAATAGTTCTCTTTACCTAGAAATATTTTTATTTCTCCTGTGCTTAAGTAGGGTGGGAGGGAGGACATTTCTTTAGTCAAAATAGTAATTCCTGCAAGTTACTTCTCTTCCTTCTCTTTCCACTTTCCCCTTCCTCCCTTTCTTCTATCTCTCCCTTCCCTCATCTCTCTCACTCTCTGCTGTACAAGCAAACCAGGGAGCATTCTGCTCCTACTAGTGCCATCCTCATTACTCAGCTACTTCTTGACTTTATGAATTTTGACTTCAGTCCCTACTCTACAGAAACTGCTCTCCGAGGTGGACTAATGGTTCCTGAATTACCTGACCCAGTGTCCTTTTCTTGGTCCTTGACTTTTGTATGGCATTTCACACTGAGGCCAGTCAGCTACTTCTAGAAATTATCTTTCCTTAGACTGCTATGTCAGTACCTTCTAATTATTCCTTTTTTAAAAAAGTTTCTATTTATTTATTTTTTGGCTACACTGGGTCCTAGTTGTGGTACACAGGATCTTTAGTTGCGGCATGTGGGATCTTGTTCCCTGAGAAAGGATTGGACCCAGGCCCCCTGTATTGGGAGCAGAAGTCTTAGCCAGTGGTCCACCAGGGAAGTCTCCCTATAATTATTCTTATTCTGTCTCTACTTATTTCTTGTCCTCCTCCTTACGTTTGTAAATGTAGACATTCCCCATCACTGTATTTCTCTTTCTCGAAAACTTATAGTTTACTTAATGTAGGGGAGGTTGTAGAATTTGGTGTCAGACAACCTGTGAATTTGGGTTCTACCTTAGCCACTTTCTGAATGACCTTGGGCAAGAAGCTCTACGAACTTCGATTTTATCATCTAAACATAATAACAGTGTGTTCCACTATATTTATTAGAGCAAAAGGAAAATAAATATAAAAATGTTTTGTGAACTGTAAAAAAAGGCTTTTATTGTTTCTTTTCCTTGGTGATCGCATTTTTGTTCATTTCTCCTACACTAAGGAAGAGTTGGTGTTTCCAACTCCTAGCTGGACATCTCCATCTGAACTTTAAAATCTGTTAATGACACCAGTCTTTCTCTAGGCATCCAAGCATACAAATATTTGGTACTTTCCTTTCTCTTGCCCTTGATTTGCAATATATTGCCAGAATTTTGACTGTACTTGTGCATCCTTATATTCATTGATAGGACCCTAATTTAATGCTTAAATTAATTCTGTGACCACCTAACTTTGAATTTTTCTCAGGTTTTACCCTGTATGCCAGTATTGATTATTCTCCCAAAATAACAGTTCTGGTCATGTTGTTTTGGTTTCTGTACACTGCATGTAGAATAAAGTCCAGTCTTCTTACCTTACATCTACTACCACATGACTTAAGTCTAATCCTGTATTATCTCCCACAGTTCACCTCATACACATCCTCTGACCTGATGGAACTAATTACCATTTAGTCATTCGTGGATCAGCCCTCTGTTTCCTCCCTGAACTGCTTATTCATCTTTATTCTCCATCTCTCCTTATCACAAGCTCATCTGTCTTGTAAGGCCCATTCTAACTGGCACCTCTCTTGTACCCTAAACCAGGAGTAGTATTTCCTTCTGTATTCATTGTATCACTGTCTGCCCTAGACCTTAACATGTGGTTTGTGTTCCTGTTCCATGAATTCTTGTGAGTATGTAAGCACATTGCTTTTGTATAGTATTTGTTGCTTAAATATGTTTTCAAGAATCTAACTTTTTTTTTTAACAATAGGTTTATGCTAAAACTATAGATGGGCAACAGACCATTATTGCATGTATTGAAAGCCACCAGTTTCAGCCTAAAAACTTCTGGTAAGAAAGTAGAAATTCTCTTCTTTTTTAATCTATATGTTTATATAGAAAGGAAACCAAACCAGCAGATGAGACTTGGTTTTATAATCTAACTAGATTAGAATAAGTTATTTGTTCCCTACCGCAGAGTGAGGCATTTGGATGTGATCATTTAGATTTCTTTTAATTCTAAGATTTTATAATTTATCTTTTAAATATTGCTGTTACATTGAGTGAAAATAAGTGATTAATAAAGTACCCTGTGGAAAGTCTGAGTTTTACTTGGGTTTGTTTAATAATATTTGAGTTATTGCATAACTCAGTGGCCTATCCATGTGTTTGTGGAAAAGCTTCCCATAAGCAGAATAGGCATGGTTTTTTACTCCCAAGATAAAAAGAATGAAAAGTGAAAGCCAAATAACTTAGGGAAAGCTTATGATTAGGCCACTTGGATACAAAACTTACATTTGAGTGGATAGAGCCTTGGATTTATCAAACTGAAAGTGACTTGTTTCTGTTTTTCTTCTTTCCCAAATTCTCTGCCTCAGTGTCAGACCACCTCTTTCGTACTGCTAATTCTACGGTTATGTGTGTGTTTCCATAGGAATGGTCGCTGGAGATCAGAATGGAAGTTCACCATCACACCACCTACAGCCCAGGTGGTTGGAGTACTTAAGATTCAGGTGAGATCCCAATATGTTAATAGGCCATGTTAAAACATCACATCTTTAAAACAAACATGGAAGTTTATATTTGCTCTGACATTAGAAATAAAGAACAACTATTTATAGATGCACAGGGAGCTAGATGGTAAATAGAAACGGAGGTCTCCTTCCCGGGGAAGTACTGTAGTTAAACAGAGCTCTTCTGGGTTGATAAAGGACAGTCATGTGACATATACTGCTTGTTATTTTTCTCTTTCAAAAGTAGCCTAAGATCTTCCCAAGAATTATCAAATAGCAGTTCTAGAAAAGAAGAAAATAACTAGTTATTAAGAAATGACTATATAGCAGCTACTGTAACTTACTTAGAGTCTTTTATATAGCTCTAAATGTCTACATATATTTGCTAACTCTTAGCTCTGAAGAAAGCTTCATAACTGGACTTGTTTTATTTATTTATTTACATTTATAGTTACTATAGGTTTTCAACCAAATAAATAAAACAGGAATAGAGAGAATGGCCAAGTGTGATTAACCAAGCAGAGTAGAGTTCTAATGCTGGTGTCGGGACATGCCGCCAGGTGAAGAAGGAGCTTATTACCTCATTTGATACCTAGCTAGATTGAAGTCTTCTGATCCTAACAAGTTTGACTTTCAGAATTCATGGTGATTTAATTCTTGAGCCCAACTAACTCTAAAGTCAGATTAAACAGTTACTGATAACTAAGAAAGTCAATACCTAATTTAGCTGTATTACAACTCTTGCTTTAGTAACAGCAGGAGTTGCCTTTTTTAATGGTATAATTTAATCAAAACATACATGGTAGATGTCATCTATAACCACTTTTTTCATACATACCTATTACTTCCTGCTACAAGTAGCTTCACCTCTCTTCTTGGGAGATTTTCCTAACTGCAGGAGCACATCCAACTCAGCTAAGGCAAGCTGGAAGTGTTATGCAGCTCTGGCACAGCCCTTAGTGCCATTCAAAAGTTGTCGGGAAATATGCCAGTTCTTCACCCCTCAGGTGGGACAGCTCTAAAGCATGTTCTGCATAGTCTTCCAAAATCCAGTGCTTGGCAGCTGTCATGTGCTCATTAGTGCACCTGATACTTCCTTGCCTTCTGTATCTCACTTCCTCAGTCCTTACTAGTGCTTCCTGAGACTACCCGAAATAAACTATTAACTCTCAGATCTTTATTCTGGGGTCTGCTGCTGGGGGAACCCCACCTAAGATAATATATTGTTCTATATCTGTTGACTGTGTCTATGCTCTAGACTTCTTGTAAGTATGGCATCAGCATTATTAACCTGGCAGCTTACTATAAATTTATACAAGGAAATTTATTTTCCTTCTAGAAGGAAATAAATTACTTGTGTTTCAGTTTTGCCAAGGCAAACCTGTAAACTAAGAGCACACATCACAAAAGTTTCTGATGAAACTTTTACAGTAGGACCCAGTACCCAGACCTGATTTAAACCTTTTTTTTCTTTTTCTTTAATGAATGAGTCTGTGCATTTTATTGTATTTATTTTTTGGCCACACCGTGCCACAGGTGGGACTTAGTTCCCTGACCAGGGATCAAACCCATGCCCCCTGTACTAGGAGCATAGAGTCTTAACCACTGGACCACCAGGGCACTCCAGGACTTCATCTATACCTTTTAACCATGAGCTCTCTGATCACACTTTGAGGAAAGGCTTATTACTTCATTTATGTCTTTTAAAAATCAGAGTGAGAGTTACTTGGACATGTCATTAGGATATTTAACCCTTGGTTATTCTATAAGCAAAAGGATAGCTCTGGGAAGACAATTTCTAAGGATTTAAGTTGATGATAGTGATGTTGACATTTTTATTAGCAGATGAAACCTAGAAAAGGTTTTGTTAATTTTGGTGACTGTGACTGAACCTGTCTTGTAAATTGCTAAAACTTCCTGAGCCATACATCTAGTTGAATTGTTAGTTTGTCTCTTGGATAACCCTCTTTTTTGCTAATTGTTATCATAATTGTAGTATCCACTTTGCCTTACATCCTCAGGACTGCCTTTTAAAAAAAAGAAAAGCTTTTAATTTTATATTGGAGTATAGCTGATTAACAGTGTTGTGATAGTTTCAGGTGTACAACTGAAGGGACTCAGCCATACATATACATGTATCCATTCCCCCCAAAACTTCCCTTCCATCCAGGCTGCCACATAACACTGAGCAGAGTTCGCTGTGCTATACAGTAGGTTTAGGACTGCTTTTGTCTTACTTACTTTTGTAGCCTGATTTACCAATAGAATATTTGTATTTCAGTCCTGTCTTTAATCCTCAGTTTCCTGCACCTGGTCAGATCTGCTTAATCAAAACTGATGATATTATATATGGAGAGACGTGTAAAAGATTAGGACCCATTAAAATTTCTTGGTTTTCACACAGAAAAACTAATGTTAAATGACTTTAATACTTTTCAGAGCATAATCTTATTTATGATCTTTCTATTCACAATGCCAAGCACAGTGTCTGGAATGCAATAAGCACATAGTAAATGTTTATTAACTAATAATCAGTTTTTCCTGCTAAGTAAAGAGAATTCTTAAATTTAAGTGTTCTGTGAATTTTAAGCACCATTATAAATTACCATTGGCCATATTAATTGTTTGCTCAGAGTTGGTGAGATTGAGGGTGACTGAAGGCATGGATTTGTGCTCTAAGCAGTAAGTTCCTATGTGCTCTAAGCACTTACATTTCTTAACTTTCTTGCACAGGTTCACTATTATGAAGATGGCAATGTTCAGTTGGTTAGTCATAAAGATGTACAGGATTCAGTAACTGTTTCGGTGAGTGTGGAATATTTAATATATGTCTCACTTGGGTCTAGTTTCTCTTTTAAAAAATTAGATCTTTTGATCCTGAGTACTGATTCTGCCACTAGAAATGTAGGTTGTTTTCATTGCTTTGATTTTGGCAGCTTTTTTTTTTTTTAAGAACTTTATAAAAGACCTTATTTTTTTGTTTTTAATTTTTATTGAGTATAGTTGATTTACAATGTTGTGTTCAAGTATATAGCAAAGTTTTATATATATATATACACACACACACACATATACACACACATATATATATACACACACACCTACTTATATTCTTTTTTAGATTCTTTTCCATTATAGATTATTAAAAGATATTGAGTACAATTCCCTGTGCTACTCAGTAGGTCCTTATTTTTGGCAGCTTATAATTGTTAGTATATAACCAACCAGTTTTGTTGGTTAGTTGATGATAGTTCACAGACTTTTGACTGAGAATAGTGATAATGGCTTTAGAGAATTCATGCTGCTTTTTCTTTCTCTCTTGTGAGATTTGCTCAAGGACAGTAAAATCTTCAATTGATAAATACCAGGAGGAAGGAAAGTTTGCCAAATTAAACCCTATAGGATTTATCATTCATACATTCATATCATTAGAGAAACTGAACATTTTTAGGAATGTTCAATAATAGTATTGTGCACTATATCTGGAAAGAAGGGACACAATTTTTCATGCATTTATAGTACTTCATAATATTCCTAGAAATTACTGAGCTTTTGTTTATATGTGTTATATCTATCTACCTTAGTAGAAATTAAAATTGAGTATTAAAAATATGTATTTTTTAATTTAAAAATAACAGGGATTTCCCTGGTACACTCCAGTGGTTAAGACACCATGCTTCCACTGCAGGAGGCCTGGGTTCAATCCCTTGATGGTGAACTGAGATCCCTGGTGTGTCCAAAAAAAATCTAAAGCAAAATATAGCATTAACAAACCCATTACTTCTTAACTTTACTTTCATGAAAAACAGCTGTATTTTTCTGAGTTAAAAAAAATTAGTGGAAAGAATATCATTAATTTACATTTTCACAAAGTGTGTAATATCTAATAAAAGACAGCTGGATATGTGCTTCACACATTAGCTCTCAAAAAGTAATGAAGTTGTCACACATTACATAGCTTCTATGAAACTACATGCACACATATGAAAGTAAAAACGGCAAGTAACTATGTTTTAGTATTATTATGAATAAAAAGTAGTTTTGACTCTTGAAAGAATCTTGGGGCATGGACCTAGACATTAAATCTCACCCTCTCTAATTCTGTTTACTTAAAATTGCGAAAGGAAGTGTGAGATTAAATTCATTTTGTACCCAAATCACGTAAAGTGAAATGTGATTGGTTGTCTCAACATCATAAGTAGCAAATAGAGGAGCCTATGAACTTGGAAGATATGACTGATATGTCTGAGGTCATTGTTTATATCAATTAAACCAGAGAAATTGTCAAGGCATAAAAATTTCAAGACATTGTGTTATCTTTTGGGCATACTGTGGTAGATTGGAAAGAAATGTGGATTGTTTTGGTGAGGACCTACCTAGATTTGGATCCCATCTTTATGATTCAAAGGTTGTATAATTTTGGTCATTATTTGAAAGAATTCTGTTTTCTTGTCTGCAAAATGGAGGTGGCAATAATAACATGTATTTCACGGGGTTGTTTTAAAAATCAAAGAAGATAATGTGCACAGGAAAACTTGAAAAACTAGATTGTTATACAAATGTTAGTTAAGATGGACTTACTCTTTAGTATCTTTTTTATTCACTGCTTATTGAATTTTATTCACTGCTTAAGATTTTTTAAAATTCTTATTATTCCCTCCATTAGAATGAAGCCCAGACTGCCAAGGAGTTTATTAAAATCATAGAGCATGCAGAAAATGAGTATCAGGTAAGATAACTTGAAACTGTTATTTATAGATCTATATAGATTTTGCTTTTAACACATTTTGTTATACTTCTCTATCCTTTGAACATAAATATACATAATTATTCAGTGATACTAAGTATGGAGACTTTGCAGACCTTGCAACCTTACATTCTGCTTACAGTCAAGGTTTTGGCATTGGAAGGTACTGCAGATATATCCCCATTACCCCCAAAGTAGAGCATCCCTATGAAACCTTTCCAAGGCCAAATGGTGTAAAGCGGAGAAGCATTTACCTTAGAACACATCTTGCTATCAGATGTACAGAATGATTGAGATACTCCTCAGATCCTCACAGACAGTTCACAGCTCTGGCTTGCTTGATGCTGAGATGCTGAGTGTAGTTCCCAAGGAAGGACCTTGGTGGGGCCACTATTACTGCTCAGGGTGCACCCTGTCCCTGTAACAGCCTCACTGCCAAACAAATGCTGAACTCTTATGTTTTTTTTTGCTTTGGTAAAAGCAAAGTGAAAGTGGTAGTCGCTCAGTTGTGACCAACTCTGCGACCCCATGGACTACAGCCTGCCAGGCTCCTTTGTCCATGGAATTCTCCAGGCAAGAATACTGGAGTGGGTTGCCATTCCCTTCTCCAGGGGATCTTTCCAACCCAGGGATTGAACCCAGGTCTCCTTCATTGCAGGCAGATTTGCTACCTCTCTACCATCTGAGCTACCAGGGAAGCAAAGTGACATACAGCAGAGTTTGGAAAAGCAGGGGATTACCTGTATAGCCCTAGTTTTAGAAATAATAGAGGTGGGCTTCTTAACCTGCTTCAGAGATTGGAGAGGTGCTCACTAGAAATTTTCCAGCCTGTAAGTCCTTAGGGGACTCAAGCATGCCCTTTAACTAAATCTAGTTTCTGTTCAACTTATTTTCAATTATCTATTGCAGACAGCAATTAGTGAAAACTATCAAACAATGTCAGACACCACATTCAAAGCCTTGCGCCGGCAACTTCCTGTTACCCGCACCAAAGTCGACTGGAACAAGATACTCAGCTACAAGATTGGCAAAGAAATGCAGAATGCTTAAAGGCTGAATGTAGGATTCTTCAGTACATGGAAAGAAAGGATTCAACGTGTGGTCATATGATAAATAAGTGATTTATAAACAAGAGTGATATTTTGCTAGGGCTTTCAAAAGTTAACAGGTTTTCTAGCCTAATGGAATACTGTTGAACCTAGAGCATTGTCTTGATTCTTTTGTGTTTTCTGCCTTGTAATTTTGTTTTCACTATATCTACTTGTAAATTTTTTTTTTTAATTCTGCCACATTTAATGATGGAGAGAGATATCTACCCTGGAGTCATTTTACTGTTTAGAAAATTTTCCTAGCCATGAAGCCCTGTTACTGACATAGGTAATATATTCAGTACTTTTCCACCCCATCCTTCAAAGTACTTCTGGTGTTCAGTGGTTTTTACTGATTGACCAACAGCTAAAGAGGCTGTGCTGCAAACTGTAACTGAATGGAAGACACATTCATCCTTCTCCCTCCAGTTGCTTTGATCATCATTTATAACATCTCTTAACTGTAGTTTCATATGTTTGGATTGGGGCTTTTCGGGTTCATTTTGGAGGCCAAGGACGTTTTCTGGAAATTCCATCATAGCCAACTTCTCTGGGGAAGTTGTTTTTAAATCCAAAGACTTGAACCACATTCCCTACATCAACATGTTTGCTTTTTCCCTTTCCCTCATTGTCTCCTTCCCACCTAGTACCATTATAGTTATAGATGTGCATTTTTAGAAGAGTGTTATCCATTTTTATTACTGTTTTTTTAATATTCGAAAACTGCTGACATACTAGGGGTATAGTAGAGTATAAAACTTGAAGAAATGCAGATGTTGAAGGAATAACAGGTATCTTGTGCTTTGATACTTTGTGGCAGGATTGTACTAGAAGTGAACGAATCAAACAACTGTGTTAATCACAAACAGAAAACTAAAAATGAACCAAAGTGAAAAGGATAACTTTCAGGCAGTATCTTTCTATTGTAACCTGTTATTTAAGGGAATACTAGTGATTTGTTCTAAATAGGATGTAATACTTATTCCAAATTACTCTTCCTCAGTCCTGCCTGCCAACTCAAATATAACTGTGATATAGCAACCCTTCCCGGGTTTATTGGCAGGTACAGGTGTGATCTCAGAATACACAGGTGACATAGATATGATATGACAACTGGTAATGGTGGATTCATTTACATTGTTTACACTTCTATGACCAGGCCTTAAGGGAAGGTCAGTTTTTTAAAAACCGAGTAGTGTCTTCCTCCAAACACACGTCAAAAAAGAAGGGTGTTTGTGTTTTGGCTTTGTTTTTGCTGAGTAATACAGTCAAGCAAGAGTTTATTTTTAAGTGACCTGTTGATTTGTGTAAGCATTTTTGTTTATTTCAAATAAAATATATTTGTATTACTTGTCATTCATACTATCCATCCATACTACTCTATCCTCTGTATCAGGTAGTCCAATAGAAATACACCTGTTTTGTTCTTAAATTGTCTGAGTCTCTCCTTTTTGAGCCATCTCTTCAGCCTTTGTTCTCAGGGTAAGATGTTCTCAGGGAATTGCTCTTATTTGATGATAATTATCTTCAGGGTTTCAGCTACTGTAGATTCAGTGACTATCTGAAGACCAGCTTTTTGTGTGTGTGTGTGGCCATGACTTGCAAACCTTAGTTCCCCAACCAGGAATTGAACGTGTGCCCGCTGTGTTGGGAGCAAGCAGTCTTAACCACTGGACCACCAGAGAAGTTCCCCGCCCCGCCCGCCCCCCCGCCTTTTTTTTTAAGTTTTAGGAATTTCTCTATGGATCATACTGCTTTATCGTCACTGGCTACTGGTGTTTTCAAAGGTTTTGTTTAGGGTTTTCCATTTCTGTCAGAAAAATCTAGTTATCTTCTCTACTTGTCATTCAGAAAGCAAGGCCCAAGTAGTTATAGTTACTGGGTTGTTGTTCAGTTTCTCAGTTGTGTCCAACTCTGCGACCCCATGGACTGCAGCATGCCAGGCTTCCCTGTCCTTCATTGTCTCCTGGAGTTTGATCAAATTCATGTTTGGTGAATCAGTGATGCCATCCCACCATCTCATCCTTTGTTGTCCCCTTCTCCCCGTCTTCAATCTCTCCTGGCATCAAGGTCTTTGCCAGTGAGTCAGCTCTTCGCATCAGGTGGCCAGAGGATTGGAGCTTCAGCTATATTCAGGGTTGATTTCCTTTATGATTGACTAGTTTGATCTTTTTGCTGTCCAAGGGACTCTCAAGAGTTTTCCAGCACCACAGTTCAAAAGCATTAATTCTTCAGCGCTCAGCCTTCTTTATGGTCCAACTCTCACATCTGTACATGACTACTGAAAAAACCATAGCTTTTGACTATACAGACCTTTGTCAACAAAGTGATGTCTCTGCTTTTTAATATGCTGTCTAGGTTTGCCATAGTTTTTAGAAGTGAAAGAATCCCTGTACTATGAACATGGGTACTATTTCGCATCAACTGTAAAGACTGCTTTCCTTCGGTATGAGTCTGCCTTACAGACCTGTGGAAGGACTTTTATCCTGTTTCCCAGTTGATCTAAGCCCTCAGAGGAGTTTCAGTGTTTCATCTTCCATTCATGGCCAGTTCACATTCCCACCCTTCTGAGGGACATTTAGGTATGCTACCCTATGTCCGTATAGTACAGATTCAAGCATTCTGGCCTTTGCCTTTAACTTATTAACCCCATCAGCCTGCCTCATTGATTTCCTTAGCTCATACACTTTTGTAAAGACTTAATTTCTTGGCCATCTAAAGTCCTTGGTTTCTTGTATAATTGGGCAGAAGTCAACCCTCCTTGCCAAGTCCTATAGAGACTTCCTTAACCTCCTTCAGCAGAATATTTGCTTGAATTGTGACTCTTATCACACTGCTGAAATCAGCCTATCCTAGGACAATGGTTTCCCAGCCAAAAGGAGTCTCCTCTGAGGCCTCACTCCTGTAGTTGAAATTACACTACATCTATCTGTGCCTGGGCGGTTGTGCTTCTGTTAGTTGGCCTAGTTCTAGTGCCTGTTCTGTTGTATGATCTCGAATGTTTGACGCTAGATTCATCTTGGTTCATGAGATACATAGCAAGTCTCGGCACATTCTCTCCAAACTCACAAATGACTGATACAATTTGAATGCCAATATATGAATTTATAATTTAAATATAACTACCAAGCCACTTCTTATAAAGTCAAGAAAGAAAAGACTGGTAAATATAGAAAACTGGCTAGTCCCATACAATAAACTGAGCTAACTAAAATTCTCCCTTGAACAGAGTATATGTTAAAAAACAGGGTAGCGAATTCCCAGGCAGTCCAGCTGTTAGGACTCCTCACTGCCATTGCAGGGGGGCATGCCTGGGTTCATTCCCTGGTTGGGAAACTAAGATCCTGCAAGCTGCACAGCACAGCCAAAAACAAAACAGAGCTGATCTAAGCCCTCTGAGAGCAGAAACCAAATGTATCCAAAAGCATTCTGCTATGGGTGTTAATTCTCATTTACTGTGGTTATGTTCTGTAAAATTGCCAGCAAACATTGAATTAGCACATATTGAAACATTGCTCCAGGGTTAGGTTCCTGCATGCTTCTGGTCACAACATTTTTGTCAGCCGATCAATACATAATCTTGGTTTATATATTTTATTTAAATCACTATTTAATATTCATTTTTTATTCTTTAACATTGAACTCATAGCTGACAGCACTATAACTCATGCCTAAGTTAACAAAGCTTATCTAACATGGGGATTTTCTCTCTAAGGGACATCAGTCTTAGGAACACTACTTAGGAACACTAGACAGCATTTCAGCACTACATAGGTTTGGTGGCCATTTTAAGCAGTGACCAAAAAAAAAAAAAACCACACAAAATGTGACCACAAAATAGACCACAAAAAGGATTTTATTACATGAGCTGAAACAAAGCAGGAAGGACATGGCCTTGTTCTACTTCAGCTGGGAACGAGCACATTGGGCAACTCAAGATTTTTCTTTTTGCCACTCTGCACATCCATGGATGACTACAAAAGTTCTGCAAGTGTTGATTTGGGGGTTCCTGATTTTAGTGAGTAGGTGAATTTGCAAATACAGAATCTACAAATAATGAGGATTAACTCTACCTGCCACAGCCATTCCTTTGGTCAACAGTAGGCTGACCAATTAAAGTATTACAGTCAGTTTTAGTGCTGTTGCCTTGGGGAGTACAGTCTTAGTGGAAAACAAAGTTAGAGACAATTCAAAACTGAATTGTAGACTCCCAAGTAACTATGGAGTAATGAGAATTACGGAAAAAAAAAAAAAAAAGCAGGGCTCCTAACATTCTTCTCCAAAGCAGTTACCTTAGAAGGCTCTAGGTTTTTTCCAATAATGTCCTTGGCCAGAGTTAACTTTCAGACTGCCTTCAGTGCTATGGGGTCACAAAGAGTCAGACAGGACTGAAACAACTTAGTATGCACTTATGCAAAATCAACCTTATTGGGCTTCCCAAGTGGCACTAGTAAAGAACCTGCCTGGTGCAAGAGACGCCGGAGACCCAGTTTTGTTCCCTGGGTAGGGAAAATCCCTGGAGGAGGGCATGGCAACCCACTCTACAGCCCATAGGGTTGCAAAGAGTCAGACACAACTGAGAGACTTAGCGCACACATAAAATCAACCTGTTACTTAGTAGTGAGATTTTTCTAAGTACAGAAGGATTTTGGGAGGAAAGTGAGACCTGAGCTAGTTGTGAAAGGTAGGAAGATCATTCTAGGCATCTAGACAGCCACATGTGAAAATAACTCCAGGGGAAGAGGAGAGTAAAAAGGCTGGCTTAAAACTCAACATTCAAAAAAGTAAGATCATGGCATCCGGTCCTATCACTTCAAGGGAAATAGATGGGGAAACAATGGAAACAGTGAGACTTAATTTGGGGAGGCTCCAAAATCACTGCAGATGGTGACTGCAGCCATGAAATTAAAAGACGCTTACTCTTTGGAAGAAAAGCTATGACCAACCTAGACAGCATATTAAAAAGCAGAGACATTACTTTGCCAACAAAGGTCCGTCTAGTCAAAGCTATGGTTTTGCCAGTAGTCATGTATAGATGTGAGAGTTGGACTATAAAAGCTGAGCACCGAAGAACTGATGCTTTTGAACTGGGGTGTTGGAGAAGACTTGAGAGTCCCTTGGACAGTAAGGAGATCCAACCAGTCAAAGGAAATCAGTCCTGAATATTCATTGAAAAGACTGATGCTGAAGCTGAAACTAATACTGTTGTGAAGAACTGACTCATTGGAAAAGACCCTGATGTTGGGAAAGTGTGAAGGCAGGAGGACAAGGGGATGACAGAGGATGAGATGGTTGGATGGCATCACTGACTCACTGGACATGAGTTTGAGCAAGCTCCAGGAGTTGGCGTCAGACAGGGAAGCCTAGCTGTGCTGCAGTCCATGGGGTCACACAGAGTCAGACACTACTAAGTGACTGAAATGAGCTGAACTAAGGGAAATGGATTTTTCCAGATGAAACTGGTTTAGAGGTTCCCTTGTCACAAAAGCCACATAAGATCACATTTTCACCCAGGTTTTAATATACTATAGCTATTTTGTGTATGTTTTGAGAACATCCAGGAAACAGGCATAATTCGAGAAGGGGGAGGTTATGTATCCAGGAATAACGGAGGCTTAGATTTCTGATCAGAATAGAGCCAGATGTTCAGTTTGGGTATGGTGGGTGGTAGGTTTTTGAAGTGGTTAAGTAATAGTGCAGTTCTGAGTTCACTCTCTAATACTCAGGCCTCACTGGATAATTGGGGGAGAAAAAAGATAAAATCTTTGGCCACATTCCTAGTTTTTCCCTCCACTTTGCATAAGCAATTTCTAAGAACATATTCCCCTGTTCTGTTCTCCCCTTCTCCCTGTAGCTTTGGTTCCCACTGACACTGAATTTCCTGTTGCTAAAGCCTGTTTTTCTTGGCTTTAGTTAGTTGTTGGCCTCAGAAAAGGTACAGGGGTAGCCCAGCTGGAGCATGACCTGGGTACTGTGCATTCTTCACACTAGGTTAGTGTGTGGCCTCCTACAGGGAATGACTTTGGAGAACACCACCACCTTGGATATATTGGGAACTAGTATTTTTGTTTAAAGATTTTTTAAGTGTAACTTTTATGATCTTTGTCGGATCCTAGTCAGTGTGTTTTCCCTACTCCAGGTGATAAGTAGATGATGAGGCTTTTTCTAGGTTTGTTGTACCCCCATCCCCTTTAGTTTGTCTTAACTATCCCTCTTCCGAAGCTTTTATTAATACTTCTCTTCCTGGTACCGATGCTGTAGCTATTAACCATTTATTGCCTAACCTAACAGTCTCTTGCTCTCCAGAAGCTAATATTTTGATGAGTGGGGCAACCCTTAGCTAAACACTAGTAACAATTAAGAGTAATACAGCCTGGGGTGCATTAAGTGCCCAAATATGTGGCTTAAGACTAGGGATCGCCAGCCTTTCCACATAACGAAGCCTTTGTGACAGAAAAAGTAATGAACTATTCGTCCCGGCAAAGCCCCTTGTTCCTCCCTCCTACGCGTACACACCTTTATCAGAGACACTCGGTCTTCCCCCAAACTTCTTGGCTCTTAACGCCTTCCTCCCAGCGTCGGCAAGCCAGAGAAGGGAAAATGGGGGAGGGGGGCGTGCCTCTCGCTTCCGTACTTGCCTGTGTCCCAGGCTGTCTGGGGGAGGTGTTGGATGAGCTGCCCCAGTCCAGCTGCCGCCGACCCAGGTCCCAGTCCCTGCCCTTTGCTCCCCTGCTTTTCAATAAGTCGCGAAGCCCTGCGAAGTGGGCGTGGGAGTTGTCCAAACTGAGGCTAGGAAGTCCTCCCGGACTGTTCAGGGGGCCCCAGGCGATAGCCACGTTCAGATTCTGGCTGAAAGCCAGGGGAGGGAGCTTGGGGTAAGGGGAGGGCCCTGAGGGAGGGGTCAGACTCCTTAGCAAAGAGTTAATAGGAAGAGGGGGAGGGGATAGGACGAAGAGACCGAAGGGAAGGCTCAGGTAGGAAAAGAACCCAGGAGGGAAACCTGGTCGGGGGAGAAGGGATCCTGCCGGATCTGGGGTCGGAGTTGGGGCTTCCTACCCTGCAGCACCCTCACCCTAAAACCGCCAACTTCCAGCCGCGGCGGCGACTTTCAGTTTCATTTCTACGAACCCTCCTGCCTGGGCCGCAGTCGCCGCCGCGATGCCCAGTAAGTTCAGCTGCCGGCAGCTCCGGGAGACGGGCCAGAGGTTCGAGAATTTCCTGGTCGATCGGGGACAGGACAGGGAGACAGATCGCGAGCGGCTGAGGACCATTTATAACCAGGACTTCAAGACCAGGTACGGGCCGGCCCACTCCCCGGCCCCGAAACGCGGGCCCAGCTTAGCGCCGCTCCCCCTGCGGCTGGGCCACCCTTCCCGCCCCGGGGCGCGGGAGAACGGCAGCTGCCCCAGTGGCTCCGGCGGCTCCCGGGGCCGCGCAGCGCCCCCTCCTGCGCGGCGCCCACGCCCCGCCCGCGCCGCCCGCGCCGCCAGCATCCCACCCGCTCTGCCCCTGCCGGGCCCCTGCGCCGACTCCGGCGGAGAACCTCCCCCACAGCCTGCTCCCCCGTCGGCGGCGCTGGACATGTCTGGGGGAGCCGGGTGCTGCGCCCACACGCCGCTCGCGGGGGTTGGGGGCTGAGGGTGGGAAGCGATCGGCGTGGGGGAAGGGAGCTCGGGAGGGAGCCCAGGCTTTGCAGAAGAGCGGGGAACGAGCTTCCTGCTGGGGGCTGCCCACCCTGGCGCGAGCTTTGCGAGGACCTCCGCCCCTTCATTGAGAGGCTGCTTCCTCGGGGGTTCACTATCCCAGAGAGCTGAAGAGACCCAGTGTAGGAAGGAGAGTCTCAGGGAGCTTGGGGAAGAAGGAAAGGGCACCAACTGCGTACATACCAAACCTCCATTAGCACCTGTGGCTTCTCCATGGAGACCCGCGCGGGGGCCGGTCTCCTCGAAGCCCCTTCTCATCCTGTGGCTGAAGGCTGTTCGGTCCTCCTTTCCTTTTCCCATTCAAGTGAAAAGCAAAGAGACTTCTCCCTGTCAAACCACGGAATTGTGCTTCAAAAAACACCTCTATCAACAGGCTGCAGTCTTGGGGTCTTGGGCCGGAGACCAAGAAACAGTTTAACAGGGATAAATGTAAAGACTTAAATAAATACTGGGTGGTGGGAATTTAGGCTTACTAACAGAAGTCTTGAAAAAGACCTTGGGTTTCAGTAGACCAAAAGGCGGATATGGCTGCTTAAAGAGCCAAAGAAGTGTTAGACTGTGTTTATAGAAGTGTGGTTTGGGGTGGGGGGCAGGAGGTAAGTGATTTTCCAGGTTTACCGGATCATTTCTGGAATATTGTTTTCAGTAGTGAGTGTCACGTTTTAAGAGGGACATTTAATGGGTTTGAGTAGCACCTGAAGGAGCAAAGACGCTGACCTGTTTTATGTCCCCACACTGCTAGACACTAGGGAATATAATAATGCCAGGGGACCAGGAGAGGCTGTGATATACATACAGTGTGCTGTAATAAATAGTGAAATAGCATGAGGACTATAATACAGATAATAAGAAAAATGCTGGAGGAGAAATAAAAAGAGAACAATTACCATTGAGTCACACCATCAACACTGCACATCCATGAATTCACCTGTGTCCAAAAAAATAGATACAATGCGACTGAACAAAAGTCGACTACTTTTGGCTCTGTTAAAGAGACTATCATTCTTAATGCTTGTTTAGATGGTGAGGAAGACTGTTCGAGACTATTACAGTAGGTACTGCTATGGGAGGAGCTTTTGCTCAATCTCTCAATATAGCAAAGACAGCTGGGATTTATAACCAACAGCAGAGTGAGGGGTTCTTGAATGAAGAATCACTCAGAGACAGCATTAAGGGTTTGGGGGTGGGGCAAAGTTGAAGCCTAAGGCAGAAGAGGGTTCAGAGGGCCCTGACTGAAGTTTCTTCAAGGAGAGTCTTTGTCATTTCTACATCAAAGTTAGACAACATGTTCCAAAACTGGGGGAAAACAGGCTTTGTCAGATAGCCACAAACAGGCATATAGGAAACCACATATACCATACATTATGAGTGAATCTAAGGGATTTCAAAAGTAATTTTTTTAGTATGTACTTGTTTTTAGGCAAGTAAGATACAACTCCCCTGTAGTTATTAGGGAATTCGATGGAGAGGGTGGCATTGACCTTGTCCTTTGCTTTGAAGGCTAGATAGCATTTTAGTACTTGGAGGAGGAGGAAAGGCTTCTATGTTGATTCATTCTTTTTGTGAAACCCAGTCAAAGAAATGGAGAAATGTTGGCCTTGCAAAGAGAAAAATTGGAGAAGACAAGGTAGTTATTGGTGAATATTTTAAAGACTGTCCTGAGGGGAAAGGATTATGCTTTGGTGTCATTCCAGAAGGCAGAGCTGGGTTCACTCAACATGGCCCCTCGGGGAATTCCTTGGTGACCTAGTAGTTAGGATTCCAGGCTTTCACCACGCTTGCTCGGTTTCAGTCCCTGGTTGGTAAAATGAGATGCCACAGACTGAGTGAATTAAGTGACATAGCCCCCCCCCCCAAAAAAAAGAAAGCACCAGGTGGAAGAGATTTCTGTTCTGATTAGAGGGAACTTTCTTATGCTATGACCTCAACCCTCATCCACCCAATGGAAATTTATTGCTTCTTCTCTGGGCTCTCATTGCTCCTTCTTCGAAGCCTGGTTATAGCTGGATGACACCCTACCTTGTGTTAGAGCTAGCGTCTCTCCACCAGAGAGACTCTCCACTGTAGAGCCTCTGAACACAGGGACAGGCCTTTCATCATGTTGGAGCCTTCCCTCAGTCTCCAGCATAGAGCCTTATATGTATTAGATGCTCAATAAATGCTTCCCAGAATCTAAAAGAGTTAGTAAATAGAGTTGATCTACAAGGGAAGAGGTTGTAGGGAGCTATAGCAAGTCACCCTGTATCAGGAGTCCTGGGCACTTCCTCCGCTGAGAAGAATAGGTCCCTTGAAGCTATTAATCGGATATTTTATAATTTTATGAAGTACCCTGCTCTCAACTCTTACTAACTTTTCCCACCTCTTGTTATTCATTTGGCAAATATATTTAATGGGGGCTCTACCATTTGCCTGTGCCCTGGTTCCTGCCTCTAAAGAATGTAGGCTAGTAGGGAGTGGCAGATGTATAGATAAACATGTCATTCTGAGCTTCAGGAGCTAGGATTGTATTTCCATAGCTGGAGTTCAAATTCTGACTCTGCCACTTACTAGTTGCATTTGATTTAACCACGTATCTAAATTTCCCTAACTGTTAAGTGTGTAAAATTCTGCCTTTCTCTCAGTTGTGTGAGGCCAAAATAAAATATCATAGGTAAAGCATTTCCCCTGGTAAAAGAGTGCATGGGCTTTGGAAGTGGCAGCTATCATTAACATTGCTGGTTAGGAGTCCATTATGGAATAAGCATTGGCCTCATGAAAAAGTTTCTGAGAGGAGATGATTCCTGCCTTGGGCAAAAGGCTCATTCTTTTATTTAACAAGTATTGGCTGAATGCCTCCTATGAGCAAAGCAAATCTGTGAGTTGCTGTAGATACACAGAAGGAACCTAACTAAGGAAGAAGGAGGCAATTAAAGACAAATACTTAAAAAACAAAACACTTATTTAACTACTGTTCTGATAACTGCTTGTGATGTGAGGAAAAGCCCTGGATGTTCGAGACTATGACTTGGAGACCTGACTGAGTCTAGGAACCAGAAGTTTCTGGAGAAAGTGATGTTTGAGCAGAATCTCGAATGATAAATGGAGTTAGCAGATGTAAGACAAGGGGAGGGCAGTTCAGGCCGTTGGAGGAAGTAGCGCCTCCAAGGCTGGGGGTGAACTCCTGTGAACAGGTGACATGAGGTCAGAGGGAGGCAGGGGCTGGATTGGGCGGCCATTGTAGGCCATGGGGAGGTGATGTGGGGTTTTTGTTTTTAGTCTTAACAGAAATAGGAAAGCACAAAAAGTTGCAAAGTAGGACACTGAGAGAATCAGTGTTTTTAGAAAGCTCATTCTGGACCTCTATCCACAGTAAAAGTTTATATTTTACTTTCAGTCACTTAGTCAGTTCAGTTGCTCGGTCATGTCCGACTCTTTGCGACCCCATGGACTGCAGCACGCCAGGCTTCCCTGTCTTTCACTATCTCCCAGAGTTTGTTCAAACTCATGTCCATTGAGTCGGTAATGCCATCCAACCACCTCATCCTCTGTCATCCCCTTCTCCTCCTGCTTTCAATCTTTCCCAGCATCAGGGTCTTTCCCAATGAGTCAGCTCTTCACATCTGGTGGCCAAAGTATTGGAGCTTCAGCATCAGTCCTTCCAATGAATATTCAGGACTGATTTCCTTTAAGATTGACTTCGTGGACATCCTTGCTGTCCAAGGGACTCTCTAGAGTCTTCTGCAACACCACCGTTCAAAAGCATCAATTCTTCGGCACTCAGGTTTTATAGTCCAACTCTCACATCCGTATATGACTACTGGCAAAACCATAGCTTTGACTAGATGGACCTTTGTTGGCACAGTAATGTCTCTGCTTTTTAATATGCGGTCTGGTATACACAGCTTTCACAGAACAGTATGTGTCCTTAAAACACAGCTTAGCCTCATTCCCTACCTTCTGATATTTTTTATTCTAGTTTACTTCAGTTGTACAAAAGCCTTGGTCTGGTCTTTACCCACTGAGAGTTGCAGTCCAGTTTGTAAAACATAGAACCAGAAGTCCCGTTAAGATCACTTCTTAGGTAGCTAGTCAGACAAGAGCAGGTCCTGCCCCATTCTGGATAGGGCCATCTTTCCCCCTCCCCCCACACCTGGACACTGGTGACCAGAACATACCCAGACATCCTCCCTTTTTTCGTTAGGAACCTCTAAGTTTCCAGCCAGTTTCAGGACCAAGCAAGATGTCAGGAACACAGTAGGGCTTTTCAAACCACCATCACCAGTTGGCTCAGGTGCACCCAGGCCTAAGAGGTGACTCAGTAATCCAAGGTTCATTATGGTATCTTTATAATAAATCAGCATTGCAATTTTTTTGTACCTCCCCCTCCCCCCTGTAGGTTTTGCTTGGGTGCTTATGGGTAAGCACCTGCACAGGAGAAAAGTTAAATAACCTAAAGCTGTCAATCAATTTGTCAGTCGGATAACTCAGGACACCAGGAAGGACTTTCCACCCTTCTGTTAAAACCTACCCTGCCCTCACTGCGGGGCTGCCTCTGGTTCCCAGACAGCCGACTCTCCTCCCTTCTAAAGAGTATACTTTTGCTTCACCTAAAAACTCCTGCTTGAAACTGCTTTCTGTCTCTCAATGGAATTCTTTGCCTCAAGAGGACAAGAACTGAGGAATGGCTGTTCTGCCAGTAACAATCTGATATTGTATTTTGAAATACCATTCCTCAGGCTAGTAGGCTTTCCTGAACCAGGTCTAAAAAATTAGTCATCTTCCACCTAACAAACAACGGGGACCAGGGTCAGGGCGTTACACACCCAGGATATCCAACCGTGGCAGAAAAGTCTGGAGAGGGAGTGCGGTGGTACAATAGCTGGGATGGCTGAGCTGCCATTTAGAATGGGTGTGGGGTAGGGACCTGTTCTTCAGTTTCTTCCCTAAAATGGAATGATAATAGTTGCTGCCTCAGAGGGTTGTTGTGAGGAGTAAATGAGATAATGCAAGTAGCTTCTTAGAACAGCACATAGTAAGTGCTTAAGAAATGTTTTCTGTTTTTGTTGATGTGTCATTTTTAATGTTGGAGCATTCAGGAGAGCCATATTAAAGGGTTAGACTTAGTCCTGTAGTCTGTGGAGTCATAAGTTGGGGGAAATGATCTGATTTGTGTTTGCTGGTAACTCCTGTGGACTCTAGCGCTTCCCTGGTGGCTCAGATGGTAAAGAATCTGCTTGCAGTGCAGGAGACCCAGGCTTGATCCCTGGGTCATGAAGATACCCTGGAGAAGGGAATGGCAACCCACTGCAGTATTCTTGCCTAGGAAATCCCATGGACAGAGAAGTCTAGTGGGCTACAGTCAGTGGAGTTGCAAAGGAGTTGACATGACTTGAGTGACTAACACTTTCACTTTCACTTCCTGCTGACTCTTAAGGGATGGACCATTAGAGAGGTGTGGAGTCAGAAGCAGGAGGAACAGTTCATAGGGCTTGGGAAAATGATGAGATCATCAAGCAGTTCACAGAGGAAATATGAATGACTAATAAACAGAAGGAAAGATACTTGATTATGGTCGTGATCAGGGAAATGAAAATGTAAACAAAGTACCATTCATTTGAGCAAGCTCCGGGAGTTGGTGATGGACAGGGAGGCCTGGCGTGCTACAGTTCATGGGGTCGCAAAGAGTCATACACAGCTGAACAGCTGAACTGAACTGAACCATTCATTTGCTTATCAGATTGTCAAAAATTTAAAGGATTGAAGGTTTCTGATGTTAGGGTCTAGGAAAGGGATTTTCTCAAAATTTTTTCAGTGAGAATGTAAGTTTGTACAACTTATTTAGAGGACAATTTGGCAGAACTTATCAAAATAAAGGGGGCTTCCCAGCTGTCTCAGTGGGAAAGAATCTGCTTGCCAGTGCAGGAGCCACAGAAAACCCGGGTCTGATACCTGGGCTCGGAAGATCCTCTGGAGGAGGAAATGACAGTCCCCTCTAGTATTCTGACTTGGAAAATTCCATAGATAGAGGAGCCTGGCAGGCTACAGTCCATGGGGTCCCAAAGAGTCGGACACAACTAAGCAACTAACAACATCAACAGTATTTCTTATGTGAATACAAATCTCGAGGACTTTGCTGGTGGTCCAGTGGTTGACCACAGTTTAAATGCAGGGGCGCACACACATCAAAGTAAAGCTTCATTCTCTTTGACCCAGAGGGATGGTTATTGTAACATTTGAAATAGCCAAAAATTGTTGGCAGCCTAGCTATCTATTGCTGAACAAATAGTTAAACCCATCACAGTGCATTCATATTGTGCTATCCTTTGCCACCATTCAAAAGAGCTAGGTGGCTTGGTAAAATGTTGTCACGGTGTCCATGGTGGTGAAAGAAGTCTGTTGCAGAATAGTATGTGTAGCACACACAAAAAATATGTGTACTTAAAAATCTATATATATGTTTTTTTTTAATGCAAGGAAAAGAGCCTGGAGAAGTATACATCCAACAGTTAAAGTGAAAGTGTTAGTCGCTGGATCATGTCTGACTCTTAGCCACCCCATGGACAGTAGCTCGACAGGCTCCTCTGTCCATGAATTCTCCAGGCAAGAATACTGGAGTGAGTAGCCATTCCCTTCCACAGAAAGTCTTCCCGACCCAGGGACCAAACCCAGGTCTCCTGCTTTGCAAGCAGATTCTTTACTGTCAAACAGTTAAGCAGGTAGTTGAGAGTGAAAGAGTGGGAACCCTTAATGTTTTGTCAGGTAATGAAGGCAAAAGGAGAAGGGGGTGGCAAAGGATGAGATGATTAGATAGCATCATCAACCCAATGGACATGAATCTGAACAAACTCCAGGAGGTAGTGAAGGATAGGGGAGCCTGGCATGCTGCAATCCACAGGGTCGCAGAGTCAGACACAGCTTTGAAACGCAGGCACCCCCCATATCAGCATCCCACCTACATCGCCACATTTTGTTCCACACTAAGGTATCTCAGATCAATTAGGGTATTTTTGTTATTGTTTTATTTTAAAAGGATCATATTATATACATTTTCCATCTCCTGATTTTCTTACTCATCAATACATCATGGAAATGACTCCTAATTGTCTGGTATATTCTTATAATTACATTATTGGGTTTTTTCCTCAATATCTTATTATGATAAATTTCAAACATAATGAAAAGTTGAAATAATGTGACATTTAACAACTATATACCCTTGTTACTGAACACAAATTGGTGTGCCCCACGCATGCTGCTACTGCTAAGTCACGTCAGTCGTGTCCAACTCCATGCAGTCCCATAGACGGAAGCCCACCAGATTCCCCTGTCCCTGGGATTCTCCAAGCAAGAACACTGGAGTGGGTTGCCATTTCCTTCTCCAATGCATGAAAGTGAAAAGTGCCCCACGCGTATATGACACCAAATAGACCAAACTGTCAGAGTCAGGAGCAGAGAAAGGGTTATTACAGGGCCAAGCAAAGAAAACAGGTGATTAAGGCAGCTCCCTGAGGGTTTTCTAGGAGAAGTTGTTATGGGCAAAATTTGGAATGAGGGCTGCAGGGTGTGTGACTTTCTTCTGATTGGTTGGTGGTGAGGTAACAGGGTGGGGCTCCGGGAATATTGTGCTCTGCCTGAAATTACTGTCATCCACCTGGGTGGTGGCCTTAGTTCCTAGCTTGCAAAGCTATTGTTATGTGTATTCCTTGAGGAGGAAATAGGACCCTGCCCCAAGGCTGCACTATTGTTTCTTGACTGCAAACCCCCCACATCCCCCTTCCCCACCTTGTTTCTGTATTTCCCTCTGTTCCCTGATTAGCAACTGTTTGCATCTGCCCCTTGGATCTCTGGGAAGGTCAAGGAGGCTGAAGTCTATTTCTACAAAGAAGCGGCGAGGGACACAGATAGGCTTTTGTGCCCTGGAGGGCCCCCACAGGGTCATGCTTGGTTTCACCTCACCTGGATTTCTTTTTTTTTTTTGAATTGCACTGAATTTTAATTGAAAACATTTAAACAGCCTGACTACTTATAATGAATTATAAAACTTTGATAGTTAAATTGTACTATCATTAATGAAGCTTTTATCCTTCATTATTTTGTAGACCTGAAAGAAACTTTGCATACTTGTGTTTTCACTTCTCCATTTCAGAGGAAGTTTGTGAAGACAAGGTCCAAACTATTTGTAAATTAAAACCCAACAGAGAAATGAAATAGAGGGAGAACAAAATCTATACACAGCTGAACAGAGGTGTTTTTTAAGCTCGTGTTTTGTATAGGAAAAGGTAAGAACTAAAAAACGGAAAGTGATCCATTTTCAAAAATAGCTAGCTTTGAGTGACAGCTTGCTGGTGTAACAGCCATAAGGAGCTATTAGCCATACAAAACTGGAAAGTTGGCAAACAAAGGGAAGGTGGGATGCCTAGGATTTTTCACCCAGGGTTCATTCTATTGGTGAATTCAAAACATAAGGGTTTCACGTGGGCTCACCCGATTGGTGAATTCAAAACATAAAAAAAACGGAAAGAGGTGCACAGGAAAGGAGGAAACAAGATGTCAGGGAGGGGCCAGCCCATAAAGGCGGAGAGAACAAACCTAGGTGACTTCCGGGAAGATTATTCACCGTATAGTACTCCAGTGAGGAACTGGGAGAGGGGCTTGCATGCGAGGATAACTTGCTTTGTGTAAGGACTGTGGGTGAGCCTGCCCATCAGACACCTGATTTTGGAAGACCACAAAGCTTCGCTTTCTGCTATACCTCATGTCTCCAAGTCTTCTTGAGTTTGGGCTGGTGAGCATGTTTCTCAAAACAAAAGCAAGTGCAGTGGTAAAAATGAGTCATGAAAATCCCAAACAGTTACTTTTAGCCGCCTCTTTTCTTTCCCCTGGTTTCTTCTGTGATTGAGTCTTGAACCAGGTACCCACTTGAGGGGGTGCTGGCGATAAACAGGCCATGGAGGAAGTGTCAGCAAATCCGGCCATAACTATGTAGACAGTCCGCCCTAACTCTTCAGCCAGGTACCCGTAGATAAATCCAACTATTGCAGGAAAAAAAGAAAACTCCCTGGAACATCTGTTGGGCTAGCTTCTGGCCCTTGTAATGCATTTGCAGAGGCAGCAAGCACGGATGCTCCAAGTCTGGTTCTGAAGGCGGGTGGCAGAGTGAGGGCAGCCAAGACTCAGGGTCAGTAGGGTCCGAGGTCAGCTTCTGAGCACAGCTCTGCGGCCCTGCAGAGCAGGGCGTTGCAGTGGCCACTCATCTAGATTTCTTAATTAGTATTTGACACTTGCCTGCCCATCCATCTGTCTTGCTATATTTATCTTGCACCATGTGGGCATGTGAGGATCTTAGTTCCCTGACCAGGGGTGAACTAGTGCCCCCTGCAGTGAAACTGTGGAGTCTTAACCACTGAACCAACAGGGATGTCCCCATCTAGCTATCTTAAATTTTTTTGATGCATTTCATAATAAGTTACAGATACCAGTACAGTTCACCCCTGAACACTTCAGCATGATTGTTGTTATTACAACAATTGATCTAAGAGTTCAAAATTTGTTTACAATGGGGTTTTTTGAGGGGACCACTCCGCACAGCTTGTGGGATCTTAGTGCCCAGAACAGGGACTGAACCCACTCTGTAGGTAGTAAGAAGGCAAAATCCTAACCACTGGACCGCCAGGGAATTCACATGTTTACCTTCTTCTTTTTTTTTTTTTAAGTAAAATTTACCTACAGTGAAATAGACAGGATTTCAAGTGTCACATTCTGTGAGTTTTAATGAATCCATATACCTGTGTGCAACACTCTATCAAGATATAAAACATAACATCACTCCCAAAAGTTCCTTCATCTCCTGTCCTATTTAGTTCTCACCTTTACCCACCCAGTATCCACTGCTCTGATCTTTTTTTTTTTTTTTTTTTTTTTTTTTGAGATACTGTCCATTCTAGAACTTAATTTAATGGAATCAGATAGTATGTACTCTTTTGTGTAAGGCATCTTTTGTTCGGCATAATGTGTTTGAGATTCACACATGTTATTCTGTGTATCAGTGGTTTCTTTTTACTACCAATATTTTATTGCCAATTCTTTTGGTATTCTTTTACCACCAATATTTCTTATGGGCTTTCCTGGTGGCTCAGTGATAAGGAATCAGCCTGCCAAGCAGGAGACTTGAATTCAATCCATGGGTCAGGAAGTTCCCCTGGAGAAGGAAATGGCAACCCATTCCAGTATTCTTGCCTGAAGAATCCCCATGGACAGAGGAGTCTGGTGGGCTACAGTCCATGAGGTTGCAAAGAGTTGGACTTAGCAACTAAACAGCAACAACAGTATATCTTATATGAATATAAATCACAGGGACTTCCTGGCAGTCCAGTGGTTAAGACTCCACACTTGCAATGCAAAGGGCTTGGGTTAGATCCTTGGTCCAGGACCCATATGCAGCTAGCTTGGCCAAGGGGGCGGGGGGAGGGTGCGGCAGGGGTGGAATATATATGTATATATATATATATATGCACCCATGCATGCTAAGTCGCTTCCATCATGTCTGACTCTTGGTGACCCTATGGACTGTATAGCCTGCCAGGCTCCTCTGTCCATGGGATTCTCCAACCCACTGGAGTGGGTTGCCGTGCTGACCCAGGGATTAAACCCCATAGCTCATACATTGTAGGCAGATTCTTTACCGCTAAGCCAACATGGAAACATGTGTGTGTTTGTATATGTGTATATATAGATAGATAGATAGCAGTTTTATTCAAAATAGCCCCAAACTGAAAACAGTGACCTTGAAATCCTGATATATATATACATGTCCTGGAAACTGTGATCTTGGGCAGATTGCTTAACCTCTGTTTTGGTAGTTGGCAGCAAAGTCTTCTTTAGACTGGTCTTCTGGTGTGACCTTGCCTGCGGCTGGACTGTCCAAATTTGGACAATACATATAACCTGACACTTGATATTCCAGGCCATCACACAGCATTGCTGGCAGCCAGAGGTTCAGTGTTCGCATTGTTAACCTGTTTCGTCTATAAACTAACGGTCTGGAATTGCTTGATACTTCTTCACCCATTCTCCTGGCAAGTCCTTATTGAATAAATACCAGTGGTAGGTCTACTCTAGATGTTATAGTCATGTTACATTTTTAATGAATTTTTATTTCATGAACAATATAATAATATTTTTATTAAAAAGTCAGAGTAAAAATAAAAATAAAAAGTCAGAGTATTATGTTTGGCTTTACAAGAAACCATCAGACCTTTTTCTAAAGTGATTGTACCATTTTATAGTCCATCCAACAATGCACGAGCATTCTGGTGTTTTTTGTATCCTTGTCAACATTTGGTGTTGACAA
>NW_024070212.1:29081078-29277136 GCF_014754425.2 Oryx dammah | reverse complement strand
ATTTAAATAGCTGTCTGATATTCTGTGGTATGAGTGTTTACAGCTTATTCAGCTATCTCCCTTTGGATGGACATTTGTTTTCAATTCTTGGCCAGTGTGAAGGACTTTACAATAGGCCTCCTTGCACATATGTTCTTATATGTTGGTATGTTTCTTTTCCATGGATACATTCCCATGAGTTAAAGGATACCTCCATATCAAATGTTAGGCGATGTTGCCGGATTGTTTTCCAAATGGTTGTAATATTTCCCTTTTCTACCAGCAATGTATGAGAGTTTTCTTTCCCACATAGTAATACCTGTTGTGACTGTCTTCTTTTTTGTCAGTCTCATGGAAACAAAATGATACTTCATTTTTACTTTAATTTGCATTTCTCTGTTTTTGGAGTATCTTTTCTTACCCCTGATCAGAGTTTGCTCTTTAAGTTGAATATTCTGTTTTTCCATTGAATTGTTCATCCTTTTTCCCCTTGAAACGCAAATGACTAGATGTATAATGCAAGAATTGGTGCTTTTTTCCAACAAGTATGTACTAAGTTTGTGATTTAAAAAAAATTTTTTTTTTTTTTTTTTTTAATTTTTATGGATGTCCCCTTAAACCAAGTGAACTTGGATAGTGGTAATAGACATAAAGAATAATTTGAAAGCTAAAGTTAATACTTAGGTGGTAGTACCTTTCTCCTAGAGGAGGGCATGGCAACCCACTCCAGTATTCTTGCCTGGAGGATCCCTTGGAGAGAGGAGCCTGGCAGGCTACAGTCCGTGGGGTTGCAAAGAGTCAGACACATGTAAAGTGACTTAGCACACAGGCATAGCACCTATCATAGACGCTGCAAAGCTTGCAGAGTTCCTTCTGCTCACGTCAATGCAGAAGCTTCCAAAGATGGAAGATTTTACCTTAAAATTGTACTTTGGGCTTCTCTTAAAAGCCAGATCTGGCCATCTTGGGCCTGGTGACCTCTTTCTAGAGATGAGTAGCGTTTCCTCCTTTTAGACAGGATTTGTGCTCCTGGCTTTGCTCAGTCCCCTCAGGGTCCTGTTTTCTCTCTGCCACTAAGCTGAGAGCTCCAGGGTGTTTCAGGGCACATGAGCTTTTGTTTGTTTAGACTTGTTGTTTACTCCCTTAGTCGCATCTGACTCTTCTGTGACCCCATGGACTGTGACCCACCAGACTCCTCTGTCCACAGGATTTTCCAGGCAAGAATACTGGAGTGGGTTGCCATTTCATTCAGGGGATCTTTCCAACCCAGGGATCAAACCCGTGTTTCCTGCATTGCAGCTGGTTTCTTTACCACTGAGCTACCAGGGAAGCCCCTGGTTAGAGTAGTAGGTTATAGAATATTCACATAAGAAGGATATGGGTGATCCTTCTTATACTGATGACTCAAAAGTAGGACCTGAGATGGCTGCAGGTATCAAAGATACCTGTGGAGTCTGGCATCTGTTGGCATTTGAGTGTGTGCCGATTCATGGAACTTAGTGACTCACTGACCAAGTTACCAGGGTTGATTTCAATCCCTTTGCCTCAGCCCCTCAGCAGCAGTTGAGCCTGATGCCTGATTGTGAGCCTTCCTCCTGATTCTCTTCCCTCTCCAGGAACTTCCTGCTCTGTTTTCTAGTCCTCCCTGGGTTGTGGTGACCTCAGTGGTTCTCAGACGACTCAATCCCTGGGAAGATCCTGAACACTTCCATATTTGTAAATACTATTGACATCTCATTATTAGGGTCTGCTTTGCTTTGGCCTGAGTCCTCAGCTTTTGATTCATGGAACTAGCTGCCTGTGGACCATGGAGATCTCAGATTGACTATGTCCAGACCCATATGTCCCTCCAGCCTCCTCCTCCTCCTGTGTCTCCCTCCTATCTCAGGAATAGTCCCTGAAGCCAAGCCACTGCTTTCGGTATTGTCCTCGACTCCTACCTCTTCCCAGCCTACATTTGCTCTCCTGTCCGAAACCAAAATCTGCTAATTTTTTATTCTAAATATCAGATCTGTCTCCTCTTCCATCCTGACCACTGCCTTGTTCGGACCCTTGTCAACTTTGAATTGGACGGTTGCAATGGCCTTCTTCTAACTGGTCTCCCTGCCTACAGTCTTGCCTCCAGCAAATCCATCCTCCATTCCTGATGCCTGGGTGATCTGAAATGCAAATATGATCTTGCCACTCCCCTGCTTAAAACCCACCAACATGGGGTGGTTGTGTAACCACAGTGTAGCCTCTGGTGCAGGCTGGAAGTAAGTTACTACTCTTAACTACTACTGCTGCTACTAGTACTACTATTACTACTAATAGGATACTAATAATAGTAGCTAACATTTCTTGAGCATTTTCTATTGTGTTTTCACATGATTTAGTATCTTTTTAAGACAAATGAGAGCCAATTCAAAGTTTTCTGAATAGTATCACTCACTTGCATGGGGGGAGGGAGAGGGGCAGAGTTATAGGCAGAGGGCACCAGAGAAATGTCCATAACCATGAATGATCTTATTTATGCTGGTGAGCCTTAATAGTTCAACAGAGATGGCCATGGTTCCTAGGAACTAGGATTTGCTTTCATTCCCCTCAAAGCATGGAGGGAGGGTGGTCAGCTGTCCAGAGCGTGAATGTGTCTATGACGTGTCACATGTGGGGTTGTCCTCTGGCCCTTAAGTGCCAGTAAAGGAGGAGAGCTGCTGGCCTTCAGGGTCAGGTGCAGGCTTCATGGCTTGGCATGCAAAACTATGTGAGACCTGGTCCCTGCCCACCTCTGCTGCCTCCTGCCAATCCCTCCTTGCACTCTTCACTCTAGTACAACCAGATTGGATGTGATACTAATCATAGTGCACCTTACTGAGATCTTATGTGCCAAGCACTGGGCTAAGTGGACACCACAGTGTCGGTCTCTCCTGTGATCCACACAACCACCCCGGGAGATAGGTCTGCTGTTATACCCCCATTTTATAGAGGAGCAAAGTGAGGCTCTGCGAGGTACAGACCCAAAGTGACCCAGCTAGTGTCAGAGGGTGGTCCCCCCAGCTTCCCCCACTCGCGCCCCCACACTTCGGCTCACGCTCTGTGCTCCATCCTATGCCTGAATGACACCCATTCATCCTTCAGGACTCAGTTCTGACGCTGTTTCCTGGGGAAGCCGCCAAGTCTGAGCTCCTCCCCTCTGAGCTCAAGGCAGGGGCTGGAATTAATGTGTTCCCTCCATGCTCCTCAAGGCCTCTTTGAACCCCCAGCCTCTAGCACAGTGTCTGGCACATAACAGGTCTCTGTAAGTGTTTGTCGAGTTGACTAAACTGAAATCCAGGCACTGAACCTTGGGGTTATTGTCCTTCTGACCAGTTTTCCCTGTCTTCACCTTCTCTAGGCCCAAACAAGCTATTTGATCTCTGGAGAAGGATCCTTTCCCTTCCTGCTTTGGTTCTACCTGCACCCTCTGACTTCGGGGGGACACTGCTGTCTGATCAGCCACCTTGCCCACACACCCTGGAACCTGCACTCTGCCCCCTCTCACTCCTCACCAGCGGGCTGGACCTGGGATCCACTCCCCACCACCACCCTACCAATCAGCTTCTTCAGCTTCCCCCTCTGCCTTAACTCTTTCTGCTTCAGTGTTTATATCTTTTCTGTCCCAGATTGCCCCCACCCTGTCCCAGCTCTTCATTTCTTACTCTCTCTTCCCTTAGTCCTCCATCTCAACAGCCCACCATTGGACTTTTCTCCTCAGAAGTGCAACCTCCACCACCTGCTGCTTATTTAAAACAATCGTATTTAGTCTTGGGGAGGGTCCCCTTGCCTTCCCTGAAAACATTAAGAAGTCCTGCCGTCCCGGCCCGAGTCTCTGTCCCCAGCCCCATCCTGTCCCGCACAGAGTGGCTCTCAGACACCCTCCCCAGCTTGCTGCCCCCTGGCCCTCACTCCCCAGTCTCCTCTGCTCCCGGCAGCTTTGGGACCCCTGCCCCTGGCTTCTCCTCCATGCTGTATGGAATGAAGATTGCCAATCTGGCCTACGTCACCAAGACCCGAGTCAGGTTCTTCGGGCTCGACCGCTGGGCTGACGTGTGGTTCCCAGAAAAGAGGAGAATGAAGCCGGGGTTGGAAATGAGCAAACACCACAGGTCACTGCTAGCCACTATCTTTCATGACAGGTGTGCTTGTGTGTGACAGGGGTGTGCGAGAGGGGCCTGGGCATGTGGGGAGCCGTGTGACTGGGGCTTGCCTGGGCTTGGTGGGGGTGGTGTGGGGGCTCCCTCCTGCAAGGACTGAGGGGAGAGCAGGGAAGGAGCTAATTGGCCTGAGTTGAGGGGTGGGTTTCCTGAGCAGGGCTGGCACTTGGCCATCTTCCCCATTCTGTGACTTTCCCGAGGGCAACCCCCAGTCCTGTCTGCTCCTGCCCCAGCCCTGCCCGCCCTTGACTCCCGCTCTCCCCAGGGCTGAGTATATGCATGGGAAACATGGGGTGAATGTGGAAGTCCAGGGGCCCCACGAAGCCCGAGATGGACAGCTCCTTATCCGCCTGGATTTGAACCGCAAGGAGGTGCTGACCCTCAGGCTTCGGAATGGAGGAACCCAGCCTGTCACCCTCACCCACCTCTTCCCATTCTGCCGGACCCCCCAGTTTTCCTTCTGCAATGGAGACCGGGAGCTGCCCTGCCTCCTGGGTCCAGGTGAGTGGGCTCTCAAAGAGCCTCTGGTGGCCGGAGGCCTGCCCTAGGAGGGTCTGTTGCTTCAGGAATGTGCTATTGCAGGCTGGTGGGGCTTGCCTTGGGGTAGGGGCTATCTGGGGGATGTCAGGGTTGGGATGCTCCTGGGCAGCTCCCTCCCCAACCCGACTCACTTAGCTGTCTTCTCCTAGGTGAATGCTATGAGCTCCATGTTCACTGTAAGACCAGCTTTGTGGGCTACTTCCCAGCCACAGTGCTCTGGGAGCTGCTGGGCCCTGGAGAGCCAGGCTCAGAAGGAGCTGGCACTTTCTACATCGCCCGCTTCTTAGCCGCCGTGGCCCACAGTCCCCTGGCAGCACAGCTGAAACCCACGACTCCCTTCAAGCGGACCCAGGTCGCTCGCAACCCTGTGGTGACCAGCCGGATAGAGGAAGGAGAGAGACCCGACCGGTAAGTTCTCTGTCCAGCCCAGTTCAGGCTGGGGGGTCCCTCCTCACATCACCATGTGGGCCCCTTTCCTGACGGTGAGTTCTTAACTCCTCCAGACCTGAGACCTTTTCTAAGAAGAAAAGCGGATATGAGGACAGTGTGGAAAAGTTTCAAGTATTTTTGACTGTATGATGGATTATCAGATAGCTGGGGTGGTCGTGTTTCTCTCTCTTCCTCTCCCCCTCTCCGTCATAACAGCTTTATGGAAACAACTTGCATACTATACAGTTCATTCCTTTAAAGTGTACAATCTGTGATTTCCTTAGCATATTCACAATTAGGTCCTACCATCATCACAATCCATTTTGGAACATTTCATCACCCCCAAAAGGAGCCCATACCCTTTAGTTATCACCCGTTTTGTGCCCCCGCCCCACCCTCCGCCCCCTCGCCTCCTAGCCCTCACCAACCACTCATGTACTTCTTTCAATTTCCCTCTTCTGGACATGTCATGTGAATGGAATCATAGGTGTAGACATCTCTTTTTAATATGTCCAGGTGTTCACAAAATACTGAGCTATAAAAGCAAACTGTGAGACCACTGTGCTCTTTCTTCTAAAAATATATGTATAGGGGAATTCCTTGCGGGTCCAGTGGTTAGAACTTCAAGCTTTCACTGCAGGGGGCACAAGTTCTATCCCTCAGGGAACTAAGATCCCACAAACCATGCAGGGCAGCCAAGAAGTTAATTAATTAATTGGCTAATTAATTTAAAATATATTTGTATAATACATATTGACAAAGAAAAATGTCTGGAAGGCTACATATCAAAAAGTTAACAGTGGTTATCCCTGGATGGTAAGCATGTTGTTTATTTACCCATTTATTTATTAATTACCTATTTTCTGATTTTTTTTCTCTAATGAACATGTATTGTTTATATATGTATATAGATAACCTCACAGCTTGTGGGATCCTAATTCCCCAACCAGGGATCAAAGATAGACCCCCCTCTGCCATGGAAGTATGGGGTCCTAACCACTGGACTGCCAGGGAATTCCATATAGTATATATATATTTTTTTTTTTTCTTTTAATGCTTTCAAGTATCATGCTTTCTAAAAATGAAAATGGTCCAGCCTTGGCATGAGCAGCCTCATGAGACAGTGAGTCCTCTCTTCTAGGGCAAAGGCTACTGACCCCTTTCAGCAATAGTATTGAAGCAGGGCTTTGTGCCTAGCCCAGGGAAGGGCCTTCTCAGAGTCTCTGAAGGCGAAGGGTCTCTGTGTTTGTAATAGCTTTTCTTGTCCCCACTCCTGCAGTGCTAAGAACTATGACCTGGAGTTCAGTTTGCCACTGGGAACATACTACCCACCCCCCCGCCTCAGACAGCTGCTCCCCATCCTTCTTCGGGGAACAAGTATTTTCACTGCCCCGAAGGAGATTGCTGAGATCAAGTAAGTACCATCCGTCTGCACCCTTCACACTGCTTTATATGTTTCTTCTTTGCTCACTTCTTGTTTCTGCCCCATGCCTCTGTCCTCAGCCTCCCATGCTCAGTTCATTCATCCCCTGACTGGCCAACACACCATGTGTCAGGCTGCATTCAAGGTGAATCACTCACATGAAGGCCCTGACATTGTAGTTGGGGAAAGTGAGCATTTCTCATCTTATGTAGTGATGAGTACTATGAAGAACTAACCAACGTTAAAGCAGGGTAAGGGGTGGGCTGTGCTGTTTTGCAGAGGACAGCTAGTCCTGGCCTCTTCGAGGAGGTGACATTTGAGCAGAGAATGACATTTGAATGAGGTGAGGGTGTGAGTCATGGGAGGATCTTTGAGAGAGAGGGTGTTTCCGGCTCCAGGATCCACAATGCAGGTCTGAGGTTGGCGGGCAGGGACTCTCTTCTTAGAGGCCTCTGACCCCCATCTGCTTCTCTGCTCTTCTAGTCTTCCCTGATTCCTGACGTTTTCATAGTCTCAGGGCTGCAGGGGGAGAGGTGCTTCGGGACATGGGGTTTGCCTGACCCATCCTGTTCCTATCCCTCCCCTCGCATCTCCCCACCCGTCACTGCCAGGGCCCAGCTTCAGACAGCCCTGAAGTGGAGGAACTATGAGGTGAAGCTCCGGCTGCTGCTGCACCTGGAGGAGCTGCAGATGGAGCATGACATCCGGCACTATGACCTGGAGTCGGTGCCCATGACCTGGGACCCCATAGACCGGAACCCCCGTCTGCTCACCTTGGAGGTCAGGGCTTGGGTTGGTAGTAGGGAGGATGGACTCAAGTTAGCCAACCCACAGACTGTGGGCAGAACAAAAGGATAATGACGCTGTTCCTGTCCCAGAGGGCTCAGCAAGGAGCAGAATAGGCATCTAGGCCCCCAAAAGAGGTGTCAGAGCAGGGTAATAGGGAAGACGGGGATTTTAGCCCAGACTTGGCTATCACTTGGCTCTGTAACCTTGGGCAAGTCTTTCGCTATCTCTGGGCCTTAGTTCGCTCACCTGAAAAGCATGGAGCTGAAGTAGATGATTTGTGTTCTTTTTTGTTTATCTGTGTGGGTTTTTTTGGCTGCACTGGATCTTCATTGCAGTGTGCAGGCTTTTCTTGTTGCAGCGTGCAGGCTTAGTTGCCCTGCAGCATGTGAGATCCTCGTTCCCCCCACTGGGGATCGAACCCGAGTTCCTTGCATTGGAAGGTGGATTCTTAACCACTAGACCACCGGGGAAGTCTGGAAGATAATTCTTAGAGACCTCTCCAGCTTTCAGATGTTCAATGTGTATACGTAAGTCCAGAATTGCACATGAGAACGGATTCCTGCACCCATGTTCTGAGAAAGGCACCAAGTAAGAAGAGACAGCAAATGAGGACGATCAGGGAATGTTTCCTGCAGAAACTGAGTTTTGAACAAGATTTTAAAGGCAGAGTAGAAACTGAACTGGCCAAGAGGGCAGCTGGACTTACTGGGAAGCTGACCCCTGGCTCTTGAAATCGTGCCCTGGAGGGTTGCCAGGACTCCTGGACTGAGCATCTCTGAGCAGCTTGGGCAAACTTGTCCCTTCCCCACCTCCCCTGACTCTTGCCCTGCCTGGTGGAAGAGGAAAGAAGCAAAGCTCCCTGAACCCCAGGGTAGATGTGGCTCATCAGATCTTGTGTTTCAGGAGGGGGTCTCAGTGAGCCCTCCACTGGTCATCTTGGGCTAGAAGCTTGCTGGTGCTTTTGCTTCCTAGGTTCCTGGGGTAGCTGAGAGCCGCCCCTCAGTGCTGCGGGGTGACCACCTATTTGCCCTTTTGTCCTCTGAGACATATCACGAGGACGCTGTCACCTACAAGGGCTTTGTGCACAAGGTGGAATTGGACCGGGTCAAGCTGAGTTTTTCCACCAGGTAGGTGTTGAGGGAACCCTGAGCTGTAGGAACGTCTACAGATGGCCCAAAGGCCAAGAGAGGAGGGTGTTTCTCACCACAGTGAGTCGGACCCCAGGGACAGAGCAAGGGGGCGACCGTGAGGTGCCTCAGCAGCTTCCTTTCCTAGAGAATTGCTTGGAGGTCTGGGAAAGGGAGTGGGGTTGGGGTAGATGGAGAGAGTCCTGGCCTTTTATTGCCCACCCCTCCTTACTGGAATGCTTCCCCCTCTCCCTTCCCAAAGCCTCCTGAGCCGCTTTGTGGATGGGATGACTTTCAAGGTGAACTTCACTTTCAACCGCCAGCCCCTGCGGGTGCAGCACCGTGCCCTGGAGCTGACGGGGCGCTGGCCACTTGGGCCCATGCTCTTCCCTGTGGCCTCTCGTGGAGTCCCGCTGCTGCCCTCAGATGTGAAGCTCAAGTGAGACTGTGGGCAGGGGATCCAGGGCCACCTGAAGTATGGGTGTAGGGGATGCGGTCAGGGAGGCTTCTGGGACTCGACAACATCGTGTTTGTGGCACTCTGCCAGGCTGTACGACCGGAGTCTGGAGTCAAACCCGGAGCAGCTGCAGGCCATGAAGCACATCGTTATGGGCACCACCCGCCCCGCCCCCTACATCATCTTTGGGCCTCCGGGGACGGGCAAGACTGTCACCCTAGTGGAAGCCATCAAGCAGGTGGGGCCTGAGCCTGTGGCCTACAGTCTATGGCCTACACTCTGAGTCCCCCTGGAACCAAGCAGCTGTCCCCAGGTTCTGCTTCCTTCCAGCTCCCCAAACGCACTCCCCTGAGCTGGCACCGAGGGCCAGTGTGGCTCTGAGCACTGTGTGCACGTTGAGTATTGCACGACTCCACACTGCAGTTCGTGTCTCAGTCATGATTGTTGTGCTCAGTCGCTCAGTCGTGTCGGACTCTGTGACCCCGTGGACTGCAGCACGCCAAGCTGCCCTGTCCTTCACCATCTCCCAGAGCTTGCTCAAACTTGTGTCCATTGGTCAGTGATGCCATCCAACCATCTCATCCTCTGTCGTCCCCTTCTCCTGTCTTCTGTCTTTCCCAGCATCAGGGTCTTTTCCAATGAGTCAGCTCTTCGCCTCAGGTGGCCAAAGTGTTGGAGCTTCAGCATCAGTCATGGTAGCCTTTTATATTTACTGCAGCAGTTTTCTAGCATAAAGTCCTGTTTGGACTGCAGTGGGCTGGGGATCAGAACTTGCCTTTTTAGTCACTCCCTCCCCTAGCAATGGGAGAGAGATACCACACTGCGCCAGCCTGAGTCACAACCACACTTCTATGCACCACCCCCAACCCGGAGACCATAAGCTGCTTCCCACACTGTGCTTATCCCCACCCCAGGTGGTGAAGCACTTGCCCAAAGCCCACATCCTGGCCTGCGCTCCGTCCAACTCAGGGGCTGACCTCCTCTGTCAGCGCCTCCGGGTCCACCTACCCAGCTCCATCTACCGCCTCCTGGCCCCCAGCAGGGATATCCACCTAGTCCCTGAGGACATCAAGGTACCTAGGGAAGGCAAGCGGCCGAGGGACAGTGGGTGCTGCTCTGGGTCAGGAAACTAGGAGACCCTTATTCTGAGATACTCACTGTGTGACCTTGGGTGGGTCAAGTGCCCTCTCTGGGCTTTAGTTTCAGTTGTGTGTAAAGTGAGAGAAAGTAAATAAAATTGCCTGGGGGCCCCGGAGCCAGAGTGAGGGTGAAATTGGCGGTGAAGCCAAGCTGACTCCTTTCCCTGCCCAACCCTCAGCCCTGTTGTAACTGGGATGCAAAGAACGGGGATTTTGTATTTCCTTCCAAGAAGAAGCTGCAGGAATATCGCGTCCTAATTACCACGCTCATCACTGCCAGCAGGTGGGAAGTGTGTGTGTGTGTGCATCTCTTAATATTGTGTTAGTAAAGAGGTGGCAGGCTGGGGAGTTGGGGGGAGGGCTGGCCTAGGTGAGCATTCAGGTTTGACAGTCTGGGTGTGACCCCTGCCTGGCTTGACACCTCCCAGGTTGGTCTCGGCCCAGTTTCCCATCGATCACTTCACACACATCTTCATCGACGAGGCTGGCCATGCCATGGAGCCAGAGAGCCTGGTGGCCATAGCAGGTGAGGGGTTTGAGGGGCTGCAAGTATGCCCCACATGGCGTCAGAGAGGCCCCACCACATGCCTTTCTCCCCATCACTCCCCACTTTCCAGGGTTGATGGAAGTCAAAGAAACAGACAACCCAGGAGGGCAGCTGGTGCTGGCAGGGGACCCTCGGCAGCTGGGGCCTGTGCTGCGCTGCCCGCTGACCCAGAAGCACGGGCTGGGGTACTCACTGCTGGAGCGGCTGCTCACCTTCAATGGCCTATACAAGAAGGGCCCGGATGGCTATAACCCTCAGTTCATAACCAAGCTACTGCGCAACTACAGGTACCCCTCACCCTCTGCCAGCCCAGCTGTAGCCTCCATCCCAGTCCTGTTGCTCAGAGACTATGCAGTGCAAAAAGACTGTAAACTGGAAGGTCTCCTCTGCAGTCCCATCACTGCTGTTTGTAGATGGTGTGACTTAGCAAGTGCCCTCACTCTAGAGCAGTTTGCCTATTTGTATATCAGGGGATGGTCAGTGGTTCCCAGACACTGGAATATGTCTGAGGCAGGTCCCGGGTGAAGTTTCTAGGCAATCCAAGAAGAAATGAGAATAATACAGACAATTAATGATTATTCAAGTTAAAGAGCTGTGTACTTCCTTTAGTCAGAGAGTTCTTGCATCTGAAATGCTCAGTTGAGTTCCTAGGTGGGAACTAGTTCCTTAGATGAGTCCACTAAGAATGCAAACAAATGTTAGCTGTTGTGTTAGTACTGCTTGTATTTTTGGATTTTTTTTTTTTTTTTTTTTTAGTTCTACCAGTTTAATGCTACCAACCCATCTCCCTCCACCTTCATGCACACATGCTCAGGCATGTAACCCCATGGACTGCAGCCTGCCAGGCTCCTCTGTCCATGGACTTTTCCAAGCAGAATACTGGAGTGGGTTGCCATTTCCTCCTCCATATTTTTGGATTTAAACACATTATCTCATCTAGTAATGGTGATAGTCGGTGATACGTGTTTTTGTATTATCCTTCCTTGGCAAAATTGAGACTTGAGAGTGGGTCCCTAATTTCTTGATGTTTTCTTTTAAATTTGAAATCTGTGGATTGGATGCTTTCTGGAGCCACATTTGGTTCTGCTTTCTGTGGTTAACTATGTATGTGTTAGTCGCTCAGTCATGTCCGACTCTTTGCAACCCCATGAGGTGTAGCCCACCAGGCTCCTCTCTCCGTGGGATTTCCCAGGCAAGAATACTGGAGAGGGTTGCCATTTCGTGCTCCAGGGTATCTTCCCGACCCAGGGATCGAACCCAGGTCTCTTAGTGCCCAGCTGCAAAAGCTGTAACTGAATGAGTCTGCTATGCAGTGGGCAGGACAGGATAGTGTGTGAGTGGGTGGAGGAGCGCCTGCCCCTGTCTGGTCTTGTTCTTCCTTCCTCCTCCTCCTCCTAGGTCTCACCCCACCATCCTGGACGTTCCTAACCGGCTGTATTATGATGGGGAGCTGCAGGCCTGTGCGGATGTCGTTGACCGAGAGCGCTTCTGCCGCTGGGAGGGTCTGCCTCGACAGGTGAGGCTGAGCGGGGCTGGGGCTCAGGCTCCCCCCACCTGTTCCCCAGCCTCCCTCTTACTGAGGGTCTGGGTAGCAGGAGTCTCTGACTGGAAGCCACAAGCCCTGCCCTTAGTTACCTGGCATCCCCCATTCCCTGGAAGGGTTTGGGGGTGGAAGGGAAGAGAGTCAGGGAGGTCCAACTGAAGGTCTCCCCTAACCCTGTGTCCAGGACTTTCCAATCATCTTTCACGGTGTAATGGGCAAGGATGAGCGTGAGGGCAACAGCCCGTCCTTCTTCAACCCAGAAGAGGCTGCCACAGTGACTTCCTACCTGAAGCAGCTCCTGGCCCCCTCCTCCAAGAAGGGCAAAGCCCGTCTGAGCCCCCGAAGTGTGGGCGTCATCTCCCCATACCGGAAGCAGGTCAGGCCCTCAGTTCCCATCAAGGGAACATTCCCATACCTAGCCAGACTGCTAGGCAGAGGCTCCAGCTCAGGCCTCTCTGCTGGCCCCATATCTCAGAAGAGCTCAGAGGTCAGTTGTACCTCCTCTTTGCCCCCCAGCTCCCTGGCCTCCTGCCTGGCTCCCTCTTGTGCTGGGGTAATGGCAGGAGAGAAAGGCACCTGTCCCCATCTTCCAGGTGGAAAAAATCCGTTATTGCATCACCAAACTTGACAAGCAGCTTCGGGGACTAGACGACATCAAGGACTTGAAGGTGACCCTCACCACTGTTTCACACTCCCCCCCTGACTTCTGTTTCCCTCGCTCCCCCACTTCCAGACACCTCCTTGGGTCCCTGCCCTACTGCTCCTGGGACAGCCCCAGTCCCTGCCCCACCCTCGCTGCCTGAGACGGACTTGGGCTTTCCCCTGGCTTCTCACTGCTGGAGATCCCAAGTTGTAGGTCTGGGCTGGGGCCAGGAAGCCTGTGTGTTTAGCAGTTACCCCGAAGGATTCTTAGGATCAGGCTGATTTAAAGTCTCTACCCTAAGGATAAAGTCCAGTCTCCCTAGCCAGCCCGACCTGTGTGATCATGTCCCCACTCACCTCCCACCCTGAGTCAGTTGACAGCTAGCTCTACTCTTTCTCAGATAAGAATCACCTGGAGAGCTTTTAGTGCTGCCAGGGCCAGGGTGCCACCCAGCCAATTAACACAGCTATCCTATCTGGGGGGAGAGCCAGGGCAGCTGTTCTTTTATAGCTCCTCAGGTGATCTGCGATCTGCACAGCCAGGGTTGAAAGTGGGTACTGTAGGAATTAGAGGCCTCTCCGGTGGAAATTCTGATTCAGGCGGTCTGGGTTAGGGCCTAGAGTTACTTAAACAAGTACTGAGTGAAAGTCTGAAAAACTCTGCTGAGTTAGTATTCTTTGGAATCCTGTTTTCTTTGCTTAGAAGCCTTTCCAGTTCCCACCACTTTAACGGGATTCACTTTTCAGGTTTCAGCTAGCACAGCATAGTCCTGTCCTCTTTCCTGGCTCCCTCCACTGCGACAACTGTCCTCAGGCTCTGGTAGGCGGGGCTGGTTCCTGGGTCCCCTGCTGAGTGCCTCCGGCCCTGCCTCCCTCCCCTCTAGGTGGGCTCTGTGGAAGAGTTTCAAGGCCAGGAACGCAGCGTCATCCTCATCTCCACCGTTCGGAGCAGCCAGAGCTTTGTGCAGCTGGATCTGGACTTTAACCTGGGTTTCCTCAAGAACCCCAAGGTTGGAGGGCTGGTGGGCTGGTGGGTACTCCTCCTTCCAGGGGCCCCTTCCCTGCTGTGACCCCCACCACCTCTTCTCTCCAGAGGTTCAATGTGGCAGTGACTCGGGCCAAGGCTTTGCTCATCGTGGTGGGCAACCCGCTCCTGCTGGGCCACGACCCCGACTGGAAAGTGTGAGCATCCCACCCTCCGTCCCTCTTGATGGCTACAAGCCTTGTTCAGTCACTAAGTTGCGTCTGATTCTTTGAGACCCCCTGGACTGCAGCACACCAGGCTTCCCTGTCCTTCACTATTTCCCAGAGTCTGCTCAAACTCATGCCCACTGAGTCAGTAACACTGCCCCCTAGCCTAGGAGAGCTGTAGTTTTATGAAGCACCCTTGAGGCTCAGGTAATCTTCCCATCTGTTTTATCTTAACATCTCCATTTGCCAAGGTTAAGCAACTTGCCCCCAGGCATAGGCCAGTGTGCAGGACCCAGGCTGGGCCTCCAGCCTCTGCAGGCACTCGGCCAGCCCTGTGCAGCTGTGTATGAATGCTCCTGTACCCCACAGATTCCTGGAGTTCTGTAAAGAAAACGGGGGGTATACGGGGTGCCCCTTCCCTGCCAAACTGGACCTGCAGCAGGGGCAGAACTTACTCCAAGGTCTGAGCAAACTCAGCCCCTCTACCTCAGGTATGGCTGGGCCAGGGTGGGCCAGAAGAGGGGCAGTGCTGAGGGATGAGGTAAGTGACTAAGACAAAGCTCACCCCCTCTCTTTCTAGGACCCAAAAATCAAGACTACCTCCCCCAGGAGCGGGAGGGTGAAGGGGGCCTGTCCCTGCAAGTGGAGCCGGAGTGGAGAAATGAGCTCTGAGGACCGCCCACCTGACCCCGTCCCCTGCTGCTCTCAACAGGCTGCTAACAATTGGGGGAAGGGGCAGAAAGTAACACTGAAAAAAAAAATGTTATTCTTTGCCAAAGTCTCTTGTCTCCTCCTCAGCCAGGCCCCAGCTTTCTAAACTCCCAAGATGACCCCAGAGGGGAAGGTGGAACTGTCACACCCTGCCCAAGGCCAAACCCACCCCCATCCCTCCACCCCCCTTCCAGGGGAGGAAAGCCAGTGGGAGGCTACAGAAGCCACCCACAGGCTTCTAAGTTTAGCTTGTTCTCCAGACCACTCCCCTCACCCGCCTCCAAGGCCCAGAGCCAGGAATGACCTCATCCTTTTCTCCAAGACTCCACCCTGCCGGCCGGGAGTCCTGCTTTTGCAAACCTGGGGCTGGCCCCCGGTGAGCACCTCAAGAGAGATGGGACTCCAGGCTCACAGCTAAGACAGGGACCTGAAGAGAAAGACAGGAAGACAAGACACACACACTTTGGAGCCTGTGGCCTTTATTCATGCCCCACACCAAGAATAGCCAGAGACAAGGCTCCTGCCCAAAGCAGAAAAACACCAGGGGCCTGGGACTCGGTTACACCTGCCAAGTCCCCTACCCCAGATCTGTTGTGAGTAGGAAGTGTATATAAAGTGCTGGTGTGATGATCCTCTGGGGAAGGCCAAAGGGATCAAGAGCCCCACCCCAGGACGGAGGCAACAGGAGGAGGGGCTGTGCTCTGAGGGGCAGGATGTACCCCTCTGTTCCCAGGGTGCTTGTGGGAGGGGGTGTGCCTACGGCCACCACTGTCAGGGCTGGGGAAACTCAATGCAGTCCCGGGCAGGAGGGAATTGGGAAAGGGAGCCTTCAAGGATCCCTGATACACTGGGGTCACAGGGGGCAGAGGGAGTTTCTGCAACCCCCTGAAGGAAGGAGGGGAGGTCTTGGGGATCTCAGAGAATGGGGCAGCCCCTCCGGCGCTTATTCTTGCGGACCTGAAGGCCAGCCCTAGTGGCCATCTCAAATACCTCCCGCACCCCCTCCTTGGTCTTGGCTGAGCACTCAAGGTAGCCAAAGGCACTGATCCGGTTCGCCATGTCCCGGCCTTCCTCAGATCGAACAGGTTCCTGGGAAGGTAGGCAGACAGCGGTCAGAGAAAGCTGCTGGTCAGGTGCACCTCATCTGTATTTACAATTAAAATAATTACTCCAGCCCCCTTCCCTCAAAGCACCCAAGCCTCAGCCACCATGGACAACTTCTAAGCAAGAAACCCAAGACTCATGTTTACCTTCAAATTTCTATCAGCCAGCCGTATATCCCATGGTACTCCCTTCCCTTGACTGAATGCAGATCTACAGTCTCCTGACTCACCTCCCTGCCTCCATTCTCACCCAATCCATCCTCTACAGCTGCCAGAATCATTTTTCTAACATGCTGACCTGACCATATCTGTCCCCAGTTTAAAATCTTGCCATAATTATCTTCAAAGCATTCTTTTCATTCTATTGTCCATATTCCTATCCTGGCAGCTCATCCTAATTAATTCATCCTATGGCTGGAAAGCCACTTCTAGGTGCACAAATTAGTCAGCTCCCTGTCTGGGCCTGGCCTTCCCCAACTGCTTCCAACACCCTCCCCGTCCCATGCCCCCATCAGTTCACACCTCCTGACGTGAACCCAGGAGACCCCAAGCAAAGCATCTACTGTAGGAACCCAGTTCCCTGAGGGTGGCAGTTTTCTTACTCATCTTAATAGCCCCGATGCCAAACTGGACAACAGACAAAACGCCAAGTGACCTTAGACAAGTCACTTTGCCCACGTCACTTTCATCAAATATCACTGGTTCTCTCACCAAGGTACAGATGCAAGGGGGTAGGAAGTGGACCCCACCATCACCTCTAACACAGAGTCAGTAGGAGGGAGGCTCCTTTACCAGCCTGCACGCCCTCGGGGTGCCTTCCTCCGCAAGGGCTCCCAGCCTGGCAATGGCACCCACCTGCTTCATCTTGGCCAGCTCTCTCCGAGTATGCTCATCTTGCCTCAGGTCCTTCTTATTCCCCACCAGGATGATAGGCACGTTGGGGCAGAAGTGCTTCACTTCTGGGGTCCACTTCTCAGGAATGTTTTCTGCATAGACATGTCCCAACAGCGGATGATAGATAAACCTAAGTTTGTGCCTCCACTTAGGCTAGAAGGCTCCCCCTGAGTCCTGTCTTCCCCATGGCAGAGTCTTAGAGGCTCTTCAGCATGAGAGTCCCTTTCACAGCTCAAAACCCCTCCCCATCACAGTACACATGTTCCCAAGTCCTCCGAGGGCCAGAGTTACCACAGAGGCTAAAGGGGCTCCCCAGTACCCACACCCACAGCCTCTGAAGATGATTGAGAGGAGCCCAGGCAAGAGCTCCCTCTGGTTGGTTCCAAGAGGTTCTCAGTCCCCTCCTTCCAACATCCTCACCCAGACTGTCGGGGCTGTCGATGGAGAAGCACATGAGAATGACGTCAGTGTCCGGGTAGGAGAGAGGCCGCAGGCGATCGTAGTCTTCCTGCCCTGCTGTGTCCCACAGAGCCAGCTCCACCTGACACGCAGGACCAGTGCTTAGCTAGCCTGAGGGCCCCAGTCACACACACAGCCTCGCCACCCAGAGGTCCTCTCTGAAATCACCATCCCTTAGGTTCACTGAGCGTCTACCTACTGAGCACCTACTGTGTGCCAGGGACAGTGCTCATCCTTGTCACACAACACAAATAAGGTGAGTCTTTTAAATCCTGAGACAAACTGATCTTTGTGCAGTTTGAGTTGCCATTGTGAGCACCACTATTTTAATTAATCTTCATAAAAACACTTTGAAGAAGACCTTACCATTTCCCCATTTTACATTTGGGGGAACTTAAGCCCAGAGGCAAAGGAATTGGGCCGATTACAGAGCCAGTGTGTTAAAAAAAACCAGGAGGTTATCCGGATTTTCTAAAACTGCAACTTCACTTCCTAACTTTCACTGGTTCCATCAGGGAGAGTAAAACCAGGACGTGGGTAGGTGGTAAGGACAGACATTCTAGGTCCCTAAGTGATGGCGGCTGGTGGGGTTCCAAGGTGAGACGGGAAGGGGGCTGTTAGCCTTTACCTGCTTGCCATCCACCTCTATGTCTGCGATGTAGTTCTCAAAGACAGTAGGGACGTAGACCTCTGGGAACTGGTCCTTGCTGAAGACGATGAGGAGGCAGGTCTTCCCACAGGCCCCATCCCCCACGATCACCAGCTTCTTTCGGATGGCAGCCATGGCCAGGGCTGGCAGGGAAGAGGCAGCAGGGATGTTGGGAAAAGCCAGTGAATCCAAAAACACTTCTCTGGGGCCCCCAAGACCTCTCTGGAAACCGAGGCATCAGACAAAAGGAGGGGAGGGAGGGAGGAAAAGGAGCTTGCTCAGGCATGTTCTTGCCAAGAACCAATTGTTCAGGCAACTGAGCTTGAAATTCCTAATCTCAAGGTCAGGGACAGGTCTCCCCCATGGGTTAGAATGCACAAGTAGAATACACAAGAAGAACCACCCACTTCGGAGCCAGGAAAGCATGAGTTCTAATCTAATCCACTCACCAACTGTGGGCCCCTGAACACCTTGAAGGGTGCTCAGGAACCAGGGGTATCTCCAGAAAAGCCAGTTTTTATCTATTCTACATATCAGAGTTTAAAGTCAGACTTATTTGTTACCAGGATTTCAATACTTTCAAAAGATTAATAATTACAAAGGTCCAATCTGGAACACATTGAACACACTGTCCCTCACTCAGCACAAATCATGCCTGCCCACTGAAAAACGAAGAGTCCGACTGATACGGGTGGGTAAGGAAAGACTCATAACCTAGATGCCAGGTAGGGCTTCCAAGGTGGTTCAGTGGTAAAGAATCTGCCTGCAATGTAGGAGACTCGGGTTCGATCCCTGGGTCAGGAAGATCCCCTGGAGAAGGAAGTGGCTACCTACTCCAGAGGTAGGAGTAGACAGAGGAGCCTGGCGGGCTATAGTCCATGGGGTCGCAAAACAGTCGAATACATCCTTGCGACCAAACAACAGGTGCCAGGTTCTATGTTGGACATTTTGACAAAAATCACTCCCTCTGTCCCCAGAAGCCTAGAAGGTAGTGAGCTTCCCTGTTTTGACAAACTAGGAAAGTGAGATTCATGGAAGCTAAGAGGAATTTGGAGTCATGGCAGGGAAGGCACTCAGAGTAGGGCTGTGTGACTAGAGTCTGTTGCTTTTCTACGTTATCACCCCAGAGGTGGGAAGGAGAGCAGAGCACGGGGAACCCAGACGGAGGGCAGCAGCAGCGGCCAGCCAGCTTCCCTGGCCCACCCCATCCCAGTCCCCAGGGCCCCGTGTACACAAAGGAGGCTCAGTCCAGGCAGTGCCCACAGCCCACACTTGGGCAGGCTGCCTGCCTCCCCCTTCCTCCTGGGCCTGGCAGCAACACTGGGTCACTCAGCCCCGGGCAGGGGACAATGACCACACTGTAGGGAGCCACACATCTATCACAGCAGAGCGACTGAGAATAATCCACTAGGGAATCACCTCCACCCACTCCCTGGGACGGCCCCTTCCTCCCCTCTGTCCAGCTCACCCTGAGGCCCTGCCCACCCCTCCCTGTGACTCAGGGCCAGGAGTCAGCTTCCCGGGGTTTCCATGTGTCCCCTGCCCCCAACACACACCGAAGGCCAGCTGCACAGTTCCTCACACCTTGCCAGCTTCTTTTTGCCCCTGAAGCTGAGCCTCACTTCCTCCTTCCCTGGGGAGAGGAGCTGACCTCCAGCCGGCTGGAGTTCCCAGGCCCCCAGCCTGGGAGGAAGAGAGGGCGGGCTTCGGGCCTGAGATGAAGTCGAGGCTGTGGGGAGGAGCGGGAGCTGGAGCCGGCGCTGGGAGGAACTCCAAAAGGGAGACAAATGAAGGCCAATTCCAGCGCCAGCCACACAGGGAGTGGTTAAGAAAGAAGGGGACGGTAACCTGATCTCGGCCCCAAACCTGGCTTTTTCTCTCAGTCCCACATCCTGTCAAACTAGGCTGAGCTCCCTCACTCCCCACACACCACCACCACCACCTCACAGCCCGGCCCTGGTCTGCCTTTTGGGAAGCGAATATTACAGCCCAAGGCAAGTTCTCTTCAGCAGTGGGATCCCGGGTGGCCTCCCTCCCCTCCACACACGCGTGCACAACGCTGGGATGAGGGGAAGCGGACGTGAATCAGATGGAATTTATAGGAGTTGAGCGCACGGCCACTGTCTAACACCACAGCAGGGGCTTTCTGATATCCCAAAAGGCAAGCAAGAAGGCATTCACCCTGCCAGCTGATTTCCTCCACAAATGGAAACCATCCTTCAGAAAAGGGGGTCTCCTGGAAATTCTACCCAAGTGACCAGCTCCCTCTCACATTCCCACAAGTCCATTGGTCCAACTGAGGGAAGACAGGCCTCCGTAGCCCCAACCTGGCACAGGCAGCTTGATGGACAGATGGAGGGCACTCACCACCAGGGTGAATACCAGTTGCCTAGCTCTGAGTGTGCCACTGCCCTCTCCCACTCCAGCAGGGCAGTCTAGGTAGCACCAGATGGTGCAGGTCAGAGGCCAGAACTCCAGGGCAGGGGCATGCTGGAATGATCTGGAGCACACCCTCCCCCAGCTCAATTAACACTTTCCCTTCAAGCTCAGATGAGTCCTAGACCCAGCCCAGGCCACGCCACGCCACCAGGCCCAAGGCCAAGACAGCAAGGACAACAGCTCCCTGTGAGAGGCAACCCCTGAAGAACTGCCCCACTGACTTCAAGAGGGGCAACCAAACCCCACAGGACGTGGTATCAGTCGAACTCCTGCGGCCTTCCCTGGGATGAAACAGCTCCTCAATCATCTCAAGCTTTCCAGATGAACCAGGGGCTGACGACCACCCCTGATGTCTAGGGAAGAAATCAGATACCTCCTCCTCGACTTGAAAACTAGAAGTGACTTGGCCTCAGGTCCCCCAGGCCAAACCCCCAGGATACTCTTTAGCCAGGTTGGGGAGTGTGAAGGAACACACACACACACACACACACACACACATACACACAAACGGTTTGGATCCTTCCCAATTTCCCGTACCTTCACTCCAGGCCGGCTCCAGAAACCATCCTGGGTGAGGTCCAGACCATGGAGCAGTGGCAGCCCCCGCGGTCACACCCCACCCTTATTCCTGCCACTTCACAGTCCCGGCGGGGTGGAATTCCCACCTCAAGCCGGACTCGGGCCCCAACTCACACCCCAGCCAAGGTCCACCGCGGGCCGCCAGACTGGGGAGCTGAGCATCTACGCGGGAGCTCCCTCGCGGAGACCCAAGTTGCCCCCTCTCCTCCTCGCCCTGCCGAGCAGGTTCTGGGAAGCCGAGAGAAGGGAACGGACTTCGACTCGGACACCTAGAGGCGAGAGGCCCTGCGGGACAATTCCCGGCGCCCCCCACGGTAGCCCAGGAGGGCAGGGAGGGGCCCAGCCGCCCGGATCCCCGCGCCGCCCAGACGCCGCGTACGAGGGGAGGGAAGGCGCCCGCGCTCGGGCCAAAGCCCCTCCCCGGCCGGCGCCCCGAGCTCCAGCCAAGTGGAGAAGAGGGAAAGTGCTCTGCCGGGGACCAGTGCCCAGGACTCCGCCGCCCACAGCCCCAACCCGGGGTACCTTCCGCTCCGCCGCTTCCAGCTGCGCCGCGGGTGCGGGAGGCAGAGAGTGACCCGCGGGGCCCCGCCGCCCCGCCCTCCTCCAGCGCCACGGCGGGGAGGGGCGACTGGCCGGGAGGGGCGGGCCGGGCGGCTCTTGGCTCCGCCCGCCCTCGGCCCCGGTCCACGGCCCCAGGCGGTAGCCCAGCGCTGGCCCTCGGGGTCCGGGAGATGCCTGGACGGCGGAGGAGCGGGCGGCGGGGCTAGGCGCGGCGAACTCGACCCGGGAGGACTCTGCTTCAGCGCCACCTTCCAGCTCTTACGGGCGGACCGGCGTCGGGAAAGTTGAGAGGCGCCTGGGGTGGGGTCAGGAAAGGGCCGCTGCTGCCCTCCCGTGGCTGAGCGGCCACCCGCGCCTACACCACCTGGGTGGTGTCCCGTGGGAGGCGGGACTGGGAAAAGCGGCTTCGGGGACGCCGGAGGAAGGGGCTGCGGGAAATGCCCACCCTCTTAGAATCGTTGCGCAGTAAGTACAGCCCAGCATCATCCCCCAGCCTCGGAGACCTTTCAGAACCTTTGAGATTCAGGGGCACTTGGTTCCACCTTGCAATTCCCTTCCATTTCTCTACCCGGAATTTCCAACTCCTACCCATCCTTCAAAGGGCATTCTTGGAAATCTTTCTGGATTCCCCAGCTAAGAATTCGGTTCCCACCTGCACTGTCTTATTTCTGTGCTTCTAGGGACACCTCCCAGGTGCTCTAGAGGCCTCCCAGGTGGCTCAAGTGATAAAGAATTCGCCTGCCAATGCAGGAGACACAGGCAGGAGAGGCCGGTTCAATCCCTGGGTCAGGAAGATCCCCTGAAGGAGGAAATGGTAACCCACTGTAGTATTCTTGCTTGGGGAAATCCCATGGACAAAGGAGTCTGGTGGGCTACAGTCCATGGGGTCATAAAGAGCCAGACAAGACAGAGCACAGTTCACATGTAGCACAGGAACACCTAGCTTGCTTTGACTTGTGTGTTGAGTATTTACCAACACGTGTATCTTTTTCCCTGAAAGGTACATGAGGAAGTGAATGGAGGATGAGGAAGTCTACTTACATTTTATTAGCTTGCGCAGGGTACACTACATAGCTTTTAATAGTCATCACAGATTTTTGGGCTAAGTATACACATCCCCTTTTACCTGTAAGGAAACTGAGGCTCAGGAAGTCAGTGACTTGTCCAAATTTTGCCATATGTACATGGCAGAGCAAAATCTCAGAGAGTCAGGCCTGTCTGGCTCCAAAGCTGGTCTCTCTCCCTGCTGCCCACTGTGATCCTTCAATCTGTCCCTTCTCACTTTCTGGCACAATGTGTGGCACATAATAGGTTTTCAACAAATATTTGCTGAATGAATGAATGTTACAAGTCATACAGACTTTAAAGATCTGACAAGAAACCCACACATCTGCTAAATGAGGAAACTGAGGTCCACAGCAGTTTGGTCCCAATCCTCTTAAGTGGCTCAATAGACCTAGCTATGTAATCAGTTCAGATCAGTTTCTATCTTCAAAGAACTTGTGATCTAAATCCAGAATACAGACAAATTAAAGATAAGTAATAGTTATTGAACCCTTATTACATAGATCGGGCTACGCATACATGAACTACTTTAGTCCTATAACCACCTCGTGAGGTAGTACTGTAATGCCCATTTTTCCAGAAAGCAAGTTGAGGCTCAGAGAGATTGCACACTTCTTAGTTGGATTTTTGGCACCAGGACCCAAACAGCAGGACTCTCAGCCCCCTGCTACTTCACTGCTACTCTGTACCAAGTCCTCATATAGACAGTTACAGTACAAGAGGCGAGCACTGTAGTGCAGGCATGCATGGGCTGTGGAAGAACAGAAGTGTTCAAGTTGCAGTGATGCATAGATTTTAAATGTGTTGGAGCTACGCTAGACCCGCAGAGTTGTGGAAATCCCAAGAGGGTGGTGGTGGAGAAAGACAGGACTGGAGAAGGAAGCAGTGGCCCCATCAAGAGCTGAGGGTTAGGGTTAGCTGAGTGTCCGTTTTGGTCTAGGTGCAGTAAGGAGCCACTGAAGTGCTCTCTCAGAGGAATCACCAACTTAGATTCACGTGGTAGAAACGGCTCCTTGGCTGCTGTGTGTAATCTTTACTGGGTAAACAGGGAAGTGGCTTGGGAATGAAATCAGCAGGTAAGTTAGGAGGCTTGTATACTGAAGGACTACAGTAGTGACTTTGTGTGTGTGCTCAGTCGTTCAGTCGTGTCTGACTCTTTGCGACCCCATGGAGTGTAGCCCATCAGGCTCCTTTGTCCGTGGGATTTCCCAGGCAAGAATACTGGAGTGGGTTGCCATTTCCTTCCTTCTCCAGGGGCTCTTCTTGACCCAGGAAGCAGACCCAGGGATGGAACCCACATCTCTTGTGTCTCCTATATTGGCAGGTGGATTCTTTACCACTGGGCCACCTAATAGAAATATGTTTTTAAATATTTAATCATCAATACTTTATGATTGGCTAGCTTGATGAGGGAGAAAGAGAAACCAAAGGTGATCAGCTCCAAGAATTCTAATTTGAGTAGCTGAGCTGGTGCCCCCTGAGATAGAGCCAGGAGAAGGATGTATTTGTGGGAGAAATGATGGATTCATTTGGAGGAATGTTGAGTTGAAGTGCTTGTGGGATATCTAGGGGATGTTTGGAAGACCACTGGGATATGTAGGTCTAAGGTTCAGGAAAAGTCTGGACTGGAAAGGGTGCCTTGGAAGACACCAGCTCTAGGATGAAGCCACAGAACAGGACGAGAGTGTGTGGAGTAGGAAGAGCAGAGCAAAGAGCCTAGGAACATTTCATTTTTAGGGCTCTTCTGGCATTCCTTCCACCACCCCAAAGACTTAAAACTTCAGTTTTAAGTCAAAGTAAATAAAGACACACATCTTTATTCATCTGGTTTATTTGCCAAGAGCTATAACTGTAGATCTAACTGGCACCCCTTCTTCAGTTAAGTTGCCACTACAGAAGGTCAGGGAGACAACTTCAGAATTTGGGTTGGGAGAGGCATAAGCATGGAGAGGCTGGGATGGTGGTGGGAGGTTCAGGGCTTGAGCCTCTCAGGAGTAACTGCCTGGCCCTCCCAGGGGGATGACGAAGACTGAGATATCATCCCCGGAACCCAGCTTGTTGTTGGGGAGACGCCAACCACGGTCCCGGGGTGTGCCCCGGGCCCCCAGGACCAGAGCTTGGGCCAGAGCTGTGTACCTGCCAGGAGCACATGTGCACATTCATGTACCAACACGTCTATGGGAAGGTGGGTACACAGGCCCTCACGTGGGTCTCCCAGCATCGCTTCCCTTGTCCCTTCCTTCCCCATCGTCATCCCCTTGCCACCATACAACCCCTACCTGCTGGGGTCATTGGGCTCATAGGCTGACAGCACCCTGTCCACAGTGGCAGCTACCTCACAGTCACTGGTGACATCCCACAGCCCATCTGTTCCCAGGACTAGCACGTCATCTGGGCAGTGCTCGAACTGTGTCAGGTCATACACTCGTACCTGGTGGGGCAAGAGGGTGCAGAGGGAGCCTGGTGATAAAGCAACCTCGGGTGAAAGCTAGCCCGAGACCCCCAGAGGGGGGAGGGCGCGGCTAAGGAGGCACCCGTGCAGCTCACCTCAGGGAAACAGGAGAGGAAGGGCTTGATGGGCAGGGTGGAACTGCAGACCCTGAGGTTGTGGTCTCCCAAGCCCCGGGTCACCCCAATGGTGGCCATCACTCGAGCCTAAAGAAAATGAGGAGGGGGTGCTGCTCTAGCCCTCTCCCGAGTCTCTGGGACCATGGACCCTCTCCACCCCGACCCTCAGGTAGAACCTCCACCTCCCTAGACAAGTTGTGGTGGGTCCTCCTGCCCTCTCCCACCTCTACCATGGAGTTTACCTTTTTGCCCTCCCCACAGACCAGAGGAAACCTGAGATCCTCCAGCTCGATCTTTTTGTAGGCCCTGGGGAGGGGGAGTAGAGGAGGCATCACCCAGGCATCAAAGCCCCTCTCCCCTAGGAGCCACACCCCTTATACAAACCCCTTAGGAAGGGGCACACACCCCCCAACTCCCAGCCTAGCCCGGCTTCCAGCTTCCACCTTGCTGCTGGCCATGGACTGGTTGTGTTGCCATGGAAATGGGCCCCAGCTCTGAGGGAAGTGTTACCAGCCAGTCATGTTCTGGTCCCGGTACAGCATCCTCTGCCCCAGCTCCTTAGGCTGAACTCTGCGGGGGAACTCGAGGTGGGTGAATTCACCACCCAGCAGCTCTGGTTTCAGGAAGCCCTGGGGTTGGGAGTGACCAGAGAGAGCAGAGGGCCACAGGGCATTAGGTTTACAGGACATCCTAGTGTACAGATGATGTTAATTATAGCAGACCCTTATGTGGAGTTCAGGTGGGAGACCTGGGTTCAATCCCTGGGTCAGGAAGATCCCCTGGAGAAGGAAATGGCAACCCACTCCAGTATTCTTGCCTGGAGAATCCCATGGACAGAAAAGCCTGGTGGGCTACAGTCCACGGGGTCCCAAAGAGTTGGACATGACTGAATGACTAACACTTTTTACTTTAAGTGTAATTTACTCTGTAACATGCACTGTTCTCATATTAACATATACTAACTCATTTACCCTCATAACAGCCTTTAAGGTAGGAAATCCTGATGCATGGAGAAGCTAAGGGAGCTGTCAAAGATCACACAATTAGCAAAGTCCTGAAACCAGAGCCTGGCAGCCCAGCTCCTAAGCCATTGCTTTAAAGCCCAAGCCATCCTGTTCCTTAGGGGCCTTGCTGTTTCCTTTCCCCACCTCCGACTGCACTTCCTTCCTCAGTGGGGGCCACAGTGGGAGCTTTGGGGCAGCCCACGTTCCTTCCTGTTGTGTCCTCCACTCCAGCCCAGCCCTGCACTCCTTAGTCTGTGAAGGGGCCTTCCCAGTAAGCTCCAGTAAGGAGCTGTCTGTCTGTATGGTGGGGGTGGGAGAGTCCTTGGGACCTGGCAGTACAGAGAGGCACAAGATTCCACAAGGAATGAGAGAAGAGGGTTTGGTTCTTACTTACAAGCAGCTGAAGACGCTGGCGCTCAGTCTCCGGGGTGAACTCCCGGGACATTGGAATGATTTCACCATTCCGGACAATGATGGCTCTGCCCAGAGAAAGAAAAGATTTGGACTTGGCTCTCCTCAGCACCCTCTCATGAAGAATTCCAAAAAGACAAGGCGCGCCCTCAGAGTCCCTCACCCAGACCTCATTTTTTTTTCCCCCTCATAGTTACTTCAAGCCATTCCTTGTCTGTGTTCCCTCCTGACCCCATCTAGTCTTTGATTTTTAACACACACCACTTCATTCTCTTCTATTCCTCCATCCCAGAAAGTTGACCGCCACCCCCCCGCCCCGTCCACGGGGTTTTTAAAAGCTCCCACCCCATACCTGCTGTCACCTGCGTTGGCCACATACACCTTGCCTAGCAAGTAGACCACAACCAGCGCACAGCAGCCCCCTTCCACTTGTTGGCCACGCCGCTCCCGGGCCATCTGCCCATCCTGCCATGAGGAAGGGTCAAAGCGGGGTGGATGAAGAAGAGACTCAATACACAGAGCCACCCAGCCCACATCTGCAGAAATAAACTGGCCCAGGCCAGCCACACTGGTGGAGTGGAAGGAAGACATCTGTATAACACACCCTCCTCCCCGCCTCTGAACCAAGTTCTGCTCAGGTTTTTGAAGCTGTTATGGGTTCTCAGAGTCACCTCCTCAGGCCACCTGACTCCTATACATAGTTGACCAGAGTGTCAGCCTGGCAGGCCCTTGGCCTGGGCCACCCACTTACCATGAGCTGGAAGGCATTCTCAATGGCACCCACTACCAGGCTCTCATGAGTCACTTCCTTCTGTGAAGACCAGCAGGATTGAGGACCAACCAACTGAGAGGAATCAGAGGAACCTGGAGCCCCCGGGGTGGACGGGAGGCAGAGGGGGGGCGGTAAGGGGTCCTGGAGTATCTCTACCAGGTCTTTTAGCTGCTCCCGAATGTGGCGATGCAGAAGCCTAGAGGCCATTTCAGCAGCCCCGCCCCCTGCATGCCCGTCAAACAGACCCCAGTAGTAGAAGCAGAGTCCCTGGGGAAGGAAAAATTGGAGGTGAGTGAGTGTGTGTGTGTGTTTTATGCAGGGAGAAAAGCAAGACTCTGGGCATCCATATAAACATGAGAGAGGAAGTCAAGAGTTTGGTATTAAAGGCAAATTAGATTTATTCATTCATTCACCAAGGGCCTACAATGTGTCTAAAAGCAAAGTATCAAAAGAGTCAAACTCAAAGGATAAAGATGCAAACATAAGCAATGGTAATTATTTAAATCATCAATAAATACATGAGCATCCACATTTTAGGTGGAAAACTAAATATTCATACTGACATGGTAGACTCTAACTGAGCAATGTCAGATAAAGGTTCTGTGCCATAGGCAGAAAGCTAGTGATTTAGGAGGTATTGCATGGCTCAGATGAAAACTAAATGCCTAGAATCCCTGGGGAGAGGTGTCTCCCGTGTCTCTGGAGGCTAGGAAAGGGGGTGGGGGGCTTACCTGGCCTCGGCTAGGCTCCCTAGGTGCCCCTGAAACACTCCTCCGGCCTTCCACATACACCACTTCACAGCAAGCCTGGTCCTCATTGTGCCGGCTCTTGCCAGCGTTGATGACCCTATCAGGCCAGAGTGACCACATCAGGTTGGATACCAGGCCAGGTCCTGGAATAACTCCCACCTTAGACACACATACCCTCTCTGGCCTGCTGGCCAAGCTGAGAAAGGTCACAGCCACCTGGGAACCAGGCCAGAGGGAGGAGGAGAAGGGAGGCAGGGTAAGTCACAAGGAGTACAGTCTGGGTGTCAGGCTCCACCGCCTTCTAGAAAGGCCACAGCCACAGCAGCACTTTCCCACCTCAGTCCACCCACCTCTGGCTAAGGGGACATCCTGATGGTGCCACTGGGGGAGGGCCTGGATGAAGGGGAGGAGGTTTTAATTCCTGGCTTGCCAAGATCCTACATCCACCCTGGTGCGCCTCCCCGCAAACTGTTCTAGTGCCCTATCCACAAGACCCCACCCTACCCTCACGAATACACCCACCTTTATCCTAAAATCATCCAGTGAAAGTTTCTGCTGCTTTGTTTTTTTGTTTTTGTTTTTTGACCGCTTGTGGGGTCTTAGTTTCCCAACCAGGGTGGAACCCGAGCACCCTGTGTTGGAAGCTTGGCGTCTTAACATGGAAGTCCCAGTTTCTGCTGCTTTGGCAAAGAGTAAGTGTACCAGCCCATATCAGGAAAGAGGAATTGAAATAGGGTAGGAGTGGAAGACCCCATGGACTGTGCTGGAGCCACACAACCCCAAACTCTTTCCAAATAGGAAGTGATAGTGGGGCCACAGGTCCACCAGCCACCACCCTCAGCCCCTGGGCACCCTCAGCTTCCTAAGTGCTCTGCTTTCCCAGCAGATGCATTAAAAATCCACGGCCCCTAAGGGAATTCCCTGGCGGTCCAGTGGTTAGGTGCTTTCACCTCCAGTCCCGGATCCCTGGTCAGGGAACTAAGATCCCTCATGGCATACAGACAGACAAACAAAACCCAGGTGGCCTTGGAGCAAGCCGGCTGCTCCCGCCACTCTGACCACTCTGGCCCGAGGGTCCACTCCCTTGCCTGGCCAGGGCAAGTCCACCCACCAACGGGTGTTCAAGGGGGACCTCCCGCTTCCCTCGGGCGCTCCCCAACCTTCCGCCCCTGGGAAAGCCGGCGGCAGCCTGGTGTCGCGGGCTATTTCTGGGTGTGGAGGGGGAGGGGAACGGTAAGAGGGACAGGGAACTAGGGCGCTGGGATCGGGAAGCCCAAGGAATTTTTCCAGCTGCCATCTCCTATGTTACAAGGGACCCCCGGCCCTTGACACCTCCCCTCTCTTGGCCACTAAACAACGGGGCCGCGGCTGAGAACTGGCCAACTCATCGTTCACGGGCCCTTCACCCTCCCGGCTCTGGGAGAGAACAAGGTTCTGAAGCGGCGCGGGTGAGGACAGTCAGCGAGCTAGAAGATCCTGAGAAAAAGCTGCACCCGACTTGAGAAAGGGCTGGGAGCGGGTGCGGCCCGAAGCCCAGGGAAAGCAAAGGTCCTGGGAAAAGGGAGCCCCCTGGCACCGAGCGCGGCGAGGGGGATGCATCCCAGGGCCGGGAATGCCGAGGTGGGGAAGAGGTTGGGAGGGGGAGTCCCATCCTGGTTAGGGTGCCCCTGGGGGCGCTCACTCGGCGTAGCCCGTGCTCCAAGGCAGGCGACGGCCGGTGTCCGGAGGGCTTTGCACAGCCCGGCCAGCGTGGTCGTCGGCGCGTCGGAGCCCCCCGGGGCTCAGCTGCAGAAAAGTCGGTCGGGAGAAGCTTGCTCGAGCCTCTACTGTCCTCGCTGGCGCCGCACCCCCGCTCCCAGCCCTGGCCGGAGGGCTCCTAGGAGCTTGTGGAGGGGCAGCGGGTGGCGCCGAGGTGGCGTTGGGCAGGTCTGGCGACTTGGGGCGCGAAGGCGGAGCGCCCCCAGAGCTCACCAGGTGCGCCACGGCCGAGCGCACCCGGTTTAGCATGCTGCCTCCCTGCCCCGCCCTCGGCCGTGGCCCCGCCCCAGAGAAGGCCCCGCCCCCTAGGGCTCGCGAGGGGCGGTGCTCGCTCTGGTCTGTTCGGTCCCTCCATTGGCTCCCCGACGCCCAGGCAGGTCCCCGGCAAAACTTCCCGGCTCCCGGACCGCCCCGCGGGCTAGTGGCCTCTACCCACCCCGTCCGGCTTCTCCCGCCTCCGTTTTTTAGGGGAAGAAGGGTCTGCTGTTGTAGGGAGGGAACAGAGAGAAGGAAATCTTACTTCAGCCTTGCTCTAGATTAGACATCAGCTAGAACTTCCCCATTGTGACGGGAAGGTGGTGTCTCCTCGAACTCGGTTCGTTGTGGCCAGCCTGCCCAGAGGTTGATGGAGCTGATGACTTCCATCAGAGACCTATGGGTGTGAAGCTCTGGTGTGATAACACCTCTGGCTTGGTCTGCCAGAGTGAGAATGAGGGCGAGCGAACTGTTGCTGGGTTGCTGTGGAGATGGTAACAAGGCAGGCTGGAGCCAGTCATCCAGCATTGGGGAGCTGGGTAAGTTCCTGGATTCTTAGAGGCACTGTTCCCCGTGAAGACCACCTCTAGATCCGTCAGAGCGGTTGCCACTCCATTTTTTTTTCAGGACCCAATTTCTTCCCATATTTCCATATTTAAAACACCTTCCCTGGTGGTTCAGGTGGTAAAGCCTCTGCCTGCAATGCGGGCGACCCGGGTTCGATCCCTGGGTTGGGAAGATACCCTGGAGAAGGAAATGGCAACCCACTCCAGTACTCTTGCCTGGAAAATCCCATGGACAGAGGAGCCTGGTAGGCTGCATAGCGTCCATAGGGTTGCAAAGAGTCGGACACGACTGAGCAACTTCACTTTCTTTCTTTACCACAGAATTAGGTAGTAAAAATAACAACAATGACTACCATTTATTGAGGACTAACTACATAATGGTCCCTCTGCAAAGCCCTTTCTTTACTTCAGGCCCTTAACACTGCACACTAACCCTACCTAGGTTTTTGTTATGTTCGTTTTATGGATGAGGCATTTCTGGACGCTCCTGTTATTTTACATGACTTATTCCAGGAGGTCAACCACCCAGTCTGAAATTTATGCCTGTGTCCATTTCCCAACCACCTAAACTGATACTATCTTAAGAATCTAGATCAGAGAAGAAGAGTTAAGAAGAGATAGGTGAAGAGTATAAAAGTGGGGGTTCCTTTTCTCCCACCCTCTTTCTCTTAACACCGACTGAGAGCAATCCAGGTGCACAACTTCTATAATTGCCACCGGGGGGAGACAGAGGCCAGGCTAAGTGCCTACCTGAGAGGGGAGGGCAGTACTGACAGGCTGCTGAAAGAGCTATGGTCCCTAAGCCTGGGAATTGATTGGGCTTCCAGAGACACCTCCTTGCCCATGCATGGTTCAAATGGGGACAAGGCCCTTAAGGTCCTAATGCAAGTTAGGGTAGTCCTCAGAGGTCACTGGCACCCAGTTCATGACGGGTATTCCACCTCTGGACTCTGTCTGGTGGGTGCTTCCTGACCACAACTCTGTTCCTGGCTACCCTGTAGCCCCAGAAGGGGTGACTTTCCTGGTAGCTTCCAAATAAAAATATCACAATGGTCATTCAGGTTGGTAGACTTCTATAATTACACCTACACCCTGGGCAGAGAGAAATAAAAAAGAAGTCACAAGAAAAGAAAAAACAAAAGTCAGACCCAAAGGCACACAGAGTGGCAAGGCAGATGGAGACAAAGGACTTGCTGCTGCTGCTAAGGATATTTCCCTCCTGTTTGAGAAAAACTGAAACGAGCTCACAGATAAATGGCATAAACAGCCACAGCAAGCTAAAGACAGAAGAGAAAAATACAACATCCTGGCTATTTTTATTATTCAGTGTTTCTGGGACAGTTTGCTTACCACTTCTCTGTGTCACTCAGCTCCATAATTCCTTTTTTTGCCCTCAGCTCCGTAATTCCTGCGGTTCACAACATCCATCATGATGTGACTGCGAGTGGGCTAAAGAGCCAAGGCCCAAAGACCTCCCAGTTTCAGCACCAGATGGTCGACAGGGATGTCAACAGTTTCCTTGGGCTTCAGAACAGCCTCCTGACCATACCCAAATCCTAAGGATCTCCTCTCCCTGAATCTCTCACCAGCTATTCCTGGCATCATCACACCTCCTCCATCCTCAGACTGCCCCAGAACCTGGTGAGAAGGTCACTACCTCTGTTCATCCCCAAGGCAGCACAGAGTGAAAGGGAAAAGCAGGCATGCAGTGGGAAGAAGCAATCGTGTAGGATATTCTTCTCTGCTGAGAACTGTTCAGAGGCTGGTCCTGCCAGGAGTGTGCAAGGCCTCGGCTAGGGGTGGGAACTGGGCATCCTTAAGAGAAGTCCCTCTGTCCTGGGCCACATGCAATGGCTCAGAGCCCAGAACTGGGCTTCTTCCCCTTGCCTCTCCCCTCCCCATTACTCCAACCCGAAAGCCCCCTTTAACTAGGAGGAATAGCCTTCAATTAAGAGGCAAATTCACTCACCAACCACCACTTCCCTCTCTCATTTGTCTAATACTTTCACATCCAGATCACCTGTAATGAATTATACACTGTACAATGGCAATTACACTGCGGTTTTTACTGTGATGAAGAAACTGGGTCTCAAGAGTTCCCAAGTTGAGGTCACCCACAGGCCTACCAAAGCCCTCCTGCCTGCTGGGCTCCTACCTTCATACCTCTCCTGGTCCTTCCTGCCCCAGAGGACACCACTCCTGAAGCAGAGATGCTGTGTTATTTCCTCCTGGATTTTTAACATTTTAACACGGAAGGGATAACATATCTATCCAGAAAAACACTGTCAAATAGGATTTTGTGCAACGTGGGAATGTTCTATATCTTTTCTGCCCAATGCAGTAGTCCTTGGCTACATGTGGCAACTGAGCACTTTAAATGTCATGAGTGCAAATGAGAAACTTAATTATATTTAGAGTTAAATAATCACATACGACTAATGGTTACCTTATTAGACAGTGCAAGTTCGGAAATCTTCAAGGCCCAAAGTCTCTGAGTGCCTGAGCTTTCCTCACACTAAGCACCCGCACCCCAAGCTCTAAGACGTCCAGAGTTTTGAGGGACCTCTCTGAATTACCCCAGCCTACACCAGGGACCGCATTGCGGGACTGGCTTCTTTTCCCCTCTTCCCTGGTCTTGCCTCGACCGCCAGGGGTCGCTGTGCCCGCCGGGCGGGCGGAGCGCTGTCCGGGCGGAGCGCTGTCCGGGCGGAGCGCTGTCCGGGCGGAGCGCTGTCCGGGAGGCGGAGGCTACAACCCCTCTGGGCTGGGGAAGCGAGAGTGGCCCCGGGCGAGGAGGAGGCGGCGGCAGCCGCCGCCGCGTACTTCCCCAGCCTGCGGGCGGGAGCATCGGAGGGACCCCGGCTGAGCTCTGCAGAGCTGGCCGGGCGGGCCCGGAGCTCCCCGGCGCCCGGAGCGGGCCCCGCCTGACCGTGATGCCACTTTGACCAGAGCCCCACCGCTTCGGGGACACAGCAACTTGGTGAGGGGAACAGAGCTCCGGACTAGACAGCACCCGAGCTGGCCTCAGTCCCCCTTTCGGGTCTCCATCCTGGGCTCAAAGGTGAAGAGAACCTCAGGCCGGTAGAACCAGCTGGCACCGCCTGGGGCAGGTAGGTCCTGGACTTGGGAGCTCAGAATTGGGAGGACTCGGCGTGGGGCGGGAGAGGTGGGGAAAGGTGGATCTTGTAGTTCACATTCTCAACCCTATGCTGCTGGCATGCAGGGGCTTGGGGGAAACAGCCTGGGAAACTGAGGCAGGTGTGTGGAAGCCCGAGAACACCCGGAAGCTTCTCTCTCCAGCTCTCTCTAAGGGAGGGAATAGAATGCCAGAGAACCCACCTGATACACTCCGAGGTCTTTTGGATTTTGAGGTTCATTAAGAGAGATGAAAACGTTAGACTGGAGGATGTGGCAGCTCAGAGAGAAATGGGATGTGGGGGCTGCCTTTGTAATTATCAAAACAAATATTCCCGAAGAGGGTGGGGAGAAGAGATACCAACTCAGGAAAGAGGTGCTTCTAGAATCTCCTTGCTTTTGGAGCACACCTATTCCAGGGGGGCTTGGCACCACTTCCTCCATCTGCCCCCACAGTCCCTTCTGGGCTCTCACTCTTGGGGAGCCACGACAGGAGGCTCTCCGTCCTCCTTGAGCCCCACCATCTGACCTGCCCCAGTTCCACCTCACTTTAGAGGCTGAGGGAAGAGAGGGGAGGTCTTAAACAGACCTTTGGAGCTGAAGCCTCTGGGGCTCAGAAACCTGGAGAGGGAATGGGGGTGAGGGTGGTGGAGCTGAGCTGGCTCCTGGGCAGTCCAGGAAGCAGGTGCGAAGCAGGATGAGGGGAGGGGGGCAGCAAAGAGGATTCAGGACCTCGGGGGCTGTTACTCTCAGGAGCCTCTCCCCAACAGCAGTCTGTCAGATACTGCGCAGAAACACTTCTCTGGCCTTCATCCCCTTCCCAAGACCAGAGAGGTGATAGCGTTGGTTCGTAGACACCTCCTACCATCTCCCACTTCTCTTTTCAGGCTTACCACCCTACGTGTTCCCAGAGTCTGCAAGGCCCTCGGCAAATTCCCAAGGCAGAGGAGGTACTTTACCCCCTGTCCTGGCACCTTGGGGAACAGCCTCAGAATTAGGTTCTACTTCAGTGCCCAGTCCACCCACTAGCCCTCACCCAGGCCCTCTTCCACCCCATGGAGGGCCACAGGCTCCCTCTGTCCCTTGCAAAGCACAAGAATCTCTCCTGCTTGTCTAGGTAGAGTCTGAAGCCAGTGGGTGAATAGACAGAACTTAAAGGATTCCAAAAAGGTGAGTTGAAGAGGGGGATTTGGCGGGGGTGAGGGGGTGGCGCATGGGTAGACATAGATCAATCACTGTTTCCAAAAGGAGCAGGGGAGCAACTGAGTCTCCTGGTTTGGCCTCTGGTGTTCCCGGCACCAAGCTGGCACCTGAGGGAGCCCTTGATGCCCCAAGGGACCAGCAGTGCAACAGAAAGGGTGGTTCAGGCCTCTTCTGCGCTTGGTGTCTCCCAGCTGCTTTGTGCCTCTGCTTCCCTGGGATTCCCTCCATTTCTATTCCACTATCTGGGAAGGATTTGGGAGATGTGAACCAACAAGGATGAAGGAGGAGAAGGAAAGGGAAGAGAGTAAAAACAAAGTGGTCCAGTGGGAACAGGGCAGGTTTCTGGGCTCAGGGCTTTTCGATCCACATGCTGCCTGGCCTTGGGCAAGTTATTTGACTTCTCTGAGCCTCCATTCCATTTCTTCCTTTTTATATTTAATTTTTGTTTAAGTTGAATTGCTAGCAGATTCCTATGGTTCAGAATCCAAAAGATTAAAGAGCAAAAGGAAGAAAAAATGTCTTTTCTCCCTTTGCTTCTCAGTCAACCAGTTTCTCAGACCACTACTTTCTCTTCTTGGTGGCAAACAATGTTATTAGGGTCTTTTGGTACATTTTCCAGAGTGAGCTAGCTTACTCATACTTGAGTAACATATATAATCCCTCCCTTTTACACACTGAATACACATCACCCTGCACTTTGCTTTTATCCCCCCCTAAACGATGGGTTATCCTTGGAGACCGTTGCATGCCTCAGTACATACAGCATTTCCTCATTCTTTAACAGCTTTCTGTATGGGACTGTATTTGCACAGATGGCCCGCAATGTATTTTGCCAGTCCTTTATTGACGGTTGTTTAGATTGTGTCCAGACTTTTTTGAGTATCAGTTTGCTCATCTGTAAAATGGGTACAAATAATTCTACATTGTAGGACAGTTGTGAAGGATTCAAGAGCATGGTTGCAGAGTGTGTGGGTCAGGTGCTCAACACATGGGAATTAGCATTATTATTCCTCCCATGTCACAGCCCTCCATGGGACCATGTCCACGTCATTCTTTAAGACACTTCCTAAGTGTCCTCTCTTCCACAGAGCTTTTCATGCTATTCCCAACAGAACGTGTCCTTTCCTACTCCCCTTTCCTACTCCGGCACTCACCACTTTCTACAGTGAGTGTGTGCTAGGCTGAGAGCTGCCTAGGGACAAAGTGGGGGTCTTGCCCCCCTCTGTGCTTCCCAGAGCATGTGGCACAGCGGTGCTGGGACTGGGCACTGGGGTGGCGGTGGGGGAGAGGGGCGGCTCCTGCCTGGAGTCAAGCAGGGCATGTGCTTCTTTCTGCAGGATGCGTGAGAGGGCCACGCAAACCTGGAACACAGGTGGCTGGCTGCTGGCACTTTGCCTGGCCTGGCTGTGGACCCGCCTGGCCTCAGCTTCCTTGCAGCCTCCAACTCCCACAGGTTTGGGGGAGGTGGTGGGACTGACCCCTGGGGGCACGTGATTTTCCAGGATGCCTGGAAATCTGGACACTAACCACCCCACCCCGTTCCATAGCAGGCAGATCTCTGAGGCAGAGTAAAGCCCTCAGATTCTAGAGGTTCTGGCACCTGTTCTTCACCCGGGAACTCTGCCCTCTCTGCTATCCCAGCCGGAGAAGTCACCACTAGACCCATTCTCGCCTTCCCTTGCAGCCCGGAAGGTGTTCTGTAGGGAGAGGAGCCCCCGGGTCAGGGCTTAAGTCTAGCCTCCTGGCCTAATTCTGTGGTTTTCCTTCTGGGATGGCTAAAGCTGGTGTAAGCGGATCATCCTCCCCCACGCATTGTAAGCCCTGAGGCCAGGAGGTGGGGGTTGGTGTGGACTCCATCTTTCTCCTGTGCAAAGGCTAGACTCTGCCAGGGTGAGTGTAGCCTCGCTGGGGAGGAAGGAAGGACAGGAGCCCTGGGACATGGCAGGGAGATTTCATCCACTTCCTCCTCCCCTGCAACTGGAAATCTCTTACCTACCCCTGCCCCGAGCTGGGAGGAGGAGGGGCTGAGGGCATGCAGTTGCGGGGAAGGGGAGGAGGGTCGCTGGCCTGGGCTGGCCACCCGATCTGGATCTGTGCTGGCCCCTGCAGTCCCCGTGAAGCAGGGCACCTGCGAGGTGATCGCCACCCACCGCTGCTGTAACCAGAACCACATCGAGGAGCGCTCCCAGACCGTTAAATGCTCTTGCTTTTCCGGCCAGGTGGCCGGCACCACCCGGGCAAAGCCCTCCTGTGTGGATGGTGAGTGAGAAGCTGGGACCCAGCGGGGAGGGCCTGGTCAGAGAGATAAGAAGGTCTGTCCAGGCTTCGCCATCTGCTGGGGATGCAATTTCATGCCCATCTCAGGGCTTTCACCTTGGGAGTCTCAAATGAAGAGGCCCCCTCTGGGGGGAGGGACACAGATGTGACCATCCCCATCCGAGAGGTGAGGAAAGTGCCGTCACATGCTCATGCCCTCCCTCCAGACCGCACCTACTGCCTGACCTGGGCACTGATCCATTTCCTCAGGTGGATCCTCTCAGCCTTCCGGCAGGCTCATCACTTCACACCCACTCCTGCAGACGCTGACTTCTTCACCCGCGGCTCCTTCCCAGGCCTCTCACAGCCCCTCTCACCTTCAAGCCTGCCTTTACCCTCCACACATGTCGCTCAGCAGTGGATTCCTTCCTATTCATGACTTTCCCGCAGCCCTGCCCGTGTTCATTTTTTTTTTATGCTCACTTGGCAGCACTATAAACACGCCCACTTGTGCTCTCCCTCCCTCTCACACACGCGTGCCTACTTATGCACTCCTGGCCTGTGGCCCCCTCAGATGACTTGCACACTTGCTCACTTATCCTAAAGTGTATGTCGAAGGCTGTGCCTCTGTGCTATTAACCAGGTGGCTCAAGTCAAGAGTTGCCTTAGAGACCACTTCCCCGTCACCCTGCCCTGGCTTTGGTGAGATGGAAGGTCAGTAGGCTTGAGGTTGGTGTGGTTGTGTCCCCAGGCCTCAGCCTGAATACTGCCTTGCAGGCAGCTTAGAGTCGGGAAAGACAAGAGAAATGCGGGGCTCAGAGCCAGGGTGTGTGGGAATGTGCCCTTCATTCTGTACAGACCAGCCCCCGCTCCCCACCACTACATGCAGAGACCTTAGATCTGCCCTCACTGCCTCCTGCTCCCACAGCCTCCATAGTCCTGCAGAAGTGGTGGTGTCACATGGAGCCCTGCCTGCCAGGGGAGGAGTGTAAAGTGCTCCCGGACCTGTCGGGGTGGAGTTGCAGCAGTGGACACAAAGTCAGAACCACTAAGGTATCCAGGGGTGGACACTGCATCCCATCCCTGCTCTTCTGCCTTCACGGGGGCTGGGACAAGGGGCACAGAGCCCTGGGATCTAGGATGCTGGTTTCCCACAGCCAGAGCAGCAGACCCTCTAGGCTCATTGCCAGACAGTCTCTGCTGGGTTTGTCTAGACTCTGGGAACTGGAGTCAGGTCTTCTGGATTTGAAATCCAGTGTGTCTTTCTGGTGCAGTTTCAATCCCTGGGTTGGGAAGATCCCCTGGAGGAGGGAATGGCAACCCTCTCCAGGATTCTCTTGTCTGGAGAATCCCATGGACAGAGGAGCATGACAGGCTACAGTCCACAGGGTTGCGAAGAGTTAGGCTGAAGCGACTTAGCATGCACGCACACATGCATGTCTTTCTGGGCGGATTCCGCTGCTCCCTAAGCCTTGGTTTCCCCCCTCTGCCTTGAGCGAGTTTTCCTCCCAGAAAATGTCAGGTCCTTAGAACAAAGTAGAGAATTGAGGAAATAATCTTGATAATTCCAAGTGGAATCTCTGCAGTGGACATTCTTCCCACCCGCCCCTGCCACAGGCCCCACTCCACGCTCCCATGATTCACTCCTTACAGCTGACACCTGCCTTCCTCTGGTTGAATTGCTGTGCTGACACCACCGGAGAGGGTGGTTATTTTCATGGTTTGCTGCCCGCCCCACAGAGCAAGGGATCATTAAAATTTTACTGAACTCTTAGCAGTTCCACGGGTGGCACAGTTAATTAGTCGTATCACTCCGTCACGGCCATTTCTACAGATGAGTGACACTGTGGGGGAGACCAGAACTCTGCCTTCTGTCTTCCCTCTTCGCCATCATACCCAGCAAACAAACATGCAAACAAGACAACAGAGAAGGAGAGGCCGGCTCTGGAGTTCTGAAGAGAGCAACATTTTCACAGGGCATTGAACAGGAGCCATAGCAAAGTAAGGTGTGGCCAGACCTAAAGTCTATCTTCAGGCACGCAAGGGACACGGTCATGCTGAGTAGATTTAAGACTAGAAGAGACCCACCCCAGAGCTTCTGACTAGTTTATAGATTTGGGTTTGTAGCCTGTAGATCACTGTGCTTGCCATTTGTTAGCTACTCTGAAGAAAACAGCAGTGACATGTGAGTGATTTAAGTTTGCCTGGGCCACGAGGCTGTGCTTTCCCAGTCTGGACTGCTTCGGGGGAAGGAATCAGCAGCAGTGACCTCTACATGACCTGCATATCCAGGGGAATCTCTGTCATGCTGGGATGGCACAAGCATTCCCTTCTTTAACCTTCTTGCATCACTTGCTCTCTAGGTGACACGATAGCTCTTGGGGTCGTGACCTGACAGCTTGATTGAGCCACGGACGAGAGAAGGGTGTCCAGTTATCAGCCAGCAAATATTGGGATTTGCTTACCTGGACCCATGCCCTGTGCCCAGTACCCAGGACTCTTTCCAGGGGCACTGCAGTCAAACTTCTCAGCAGGTCCAGACCTCATATCTCCAGGCCCATCTCCAGTCACATACCTATGATGCTGGGCTCTCCTGGGAGACAGAAGAAGATCAAGATACAATCCCTACCCTTAAGGAATGTTCAGTCAAGTTGGAGAGCTGATGAAAGGCAATCTCGATAATTTAGACTAAAGTGTGTGGTGTCAGACTGTGGTTTCTGGACCATATGCTGTGAGCATGTTGGGTTTGGGGAGGGGACTCCCACAGCTTGTCGGCCACCCTCTAGCCACAGGGCACAAAGACAAGAGGTCGTATTCACCACCCACTACTTGCCTACTTCATGTCCCTCTGAATCCCCAGCAAGTGCTGACCTGCTAAAGGAAAACTCTCCCCTGATGCCTGACTAGCTGTATCTCATTTGAATGGGACTGAATTGACTCGGGAAGGGAAAGCCGAGATGAAGCCAAACAACTTTCCTGAAAAGCTTCTGCAGGGGCCTTGCCTGCTTTGGGCATGCTGGGTATGGGCTAGACAGGACTGTAAAACCACCCCCACCCAGGCACCCCAAGTTTTTGTTTGTTTGCTCATTCTAATAGATGACAAAACTGAGTCCCACAGAGATGAGATGACTGGCCCAAGGTCTCACAGCTTGGGCTCCTAAATCTCTAAGACTGCTAACCTTTCACTTAGCCTGGATATTAAGATTGCAGCCTGGGTCTTCCATGCTGTTTTTAGCTCAAGAACAGGAATCTGCAAAGAACTGGCCAGGCAGCAAAATGATTCTGAACAAGAACTTTTACGAAGGTGACTCCTCTCTGAAATAATCCAGAACATCTACCTACCAGGATGTGGGGCCACTGTATCTCCACTCTGCCCTCGGCCCCAAGACCTCCAAACAGAGCCCTGGCAGTCCAGTTACGGGTGGGCACTCTGAGCTGGCAGCCTCATTGTCCTTTCAAACCTGTCTCTTCCAGAGTCCTTAGGAGTCTGCACCTCTCAGAGGCTCTGGCTCCAAGACAGGGTCTAGGTAGCATCCAGGGCTGGCTGGTCAGAGTCCTCTTCCTTCTAAGGCAGCAGGGGAGCCCTTGGTGGGCTGGATAGAGACTCTATCCAGGCCTGAGGGTCAGCCAGTGAGGTTGGCACCCTAGATACTTTGGAGATGACAGATACACAGGCCTCAGAGATGCAAATTACTTGGATGTCTCATCAGTAAGAAAATCACAGACAGCCTCAGTGACTACTGGCATCAGCTGGGATCAGCTGGGATCACCAGGACTGCAGGATGTGATGGGCCTTGAGGGGAAGGATGTCAGTAGAGACCAGCTGGGACAGTGCTGAATTCTGACTCTCAGAAAAGACAAATCAAGGTTGGGGCTTAGTCTCAGCCCCTCCTGCTACTCTCCCTCCCTCCCTCCCTATGTTGGAAAATCAAGAACATTCACCCCACTCCAGGGTTTATCTTCTTGTTTTTGCCTTTTCATTGCTTTTGATAACAGGATGAACAGGATGCTGGCTTCATGCTAGACTGTTGCTGTCAGAATTCTGACAACTTTGAATCTCTCTGCACACAGTGGGGTCATAAGGGTGGGGTAGTCAAAGAGTAGGTCAAGGGTGGTCATTGCTTCCTTCAAGGTTTTGGAATGAGTTAAGGGATTGGCATACTTTCTGGAAAGGATAGTAAATATTCACAGGCCACAGACAGTCTCTGTGGCATATTCATCTTTGTTGTTTATTTTGTTTCATGTGTTTTTTTTTTTTTAAAAAACCTTTTAGAATGTGAAAACCATTCTTAGTTCAAGGGCTATACAAAACCAGGCCCCAGGCAATTTTTGGAAGATTACCAGCCCCAGTGAACCTTTGAAAGCAGGCCATCTCTGCAGCTAGGGTCTGCCTCCCGGCCTGCCTTCAGTCCAGTGGGAACCTGAGCTGGAGAGCTGGGTCGGGTTTTGTTTTTCTTCTAATGTTCCTTGAGAGATTGGCGAGTGAATTATTTAGGCTACAAATGAGACAGCTTTAACTGAGTCAGAGAGTAAGAGCCTGCTCTCCTCGAAGCCAGGATGCGGGCTTCTCTACTCCCTTCCCATCCCTCGAGACTGTGTCCAGGAGGGAGGGAGAGGGCTCCAGTCTCCTGCCCGTCTGCTGCATCTACAGGCTGTGAGCTGGGGGATGATACTATACCCAAGCTGCCATCCACCACCAGCTCCTGCCTCATCCAGGCTCCTTGGTCCTCCCTGATCTTGCTCATCCTTGCTTCAAAGACTGCTTTCCTTTGGCACATGCTGGAGTTTGCTCATTCATTTTTTTTTAACTCCTCAAAGCCTCCGTTTCCTCTTGACCCATTCATATGTTTATTTGGTGGGCTTTGAGGGGTATTCTTTATATGGCCAGGAGAGCCCCATACAACATGATCTGGTGGAGACAGAAAAGCATACCATCTCCCAACAGAAGCTCCCTTGGATCCTGCCTCCAACTAAGTCAATATTTGTGCACATTTTGTAGCTATCTCAATGGCAGTATAGAAATGCAAATGATTTTCCTGGAGCACAGAGGTCCTGGAGTCATTTTATGTTCCTTTTTTCCCTTAAGTGGGATGGGCTCTCAGATTTCCTGAAGTTGGCTGGTAACTCTACCCACCCAGCTTTGGAAGGAAGGTTGCCAACTGCAGAAGATCATGTGGCTAATGTCTGTGGCCTCCTGGCAGTTTCATTAAGGTCTGTGAGTGACATCCTAATTAATGGCCCCTGACAGTTGGCTGGAGTTGAAGCCGCCACTTCCTAAAATCACAATCTTAGAGCTAGGAGTGATTTTAGAGATCATTAATCAACACCCTCATTTGACAGATGAGAAAAGGAAGGCTCAGAGAGGTAAGGTAATTTGCTCAAAATCACATAGCAAGCTGGTGGCAAATCCTGCCCAGTTATCCAGACAAGTGCTCTTTATCCTACTGCACATTGCCTCTTACCCTAGTGTAGATGAGGAATCTGAAAAGAAGCCAGAATGTTAGCAAGGATGAATGTGAAAGAGCCTCACTCTAAAATCGCTTGACCCTGTAAGTTCAAAAGGACAGAATGAAGAAGAATGGGAAGCACTTAGAGATGTCTACACAGAAAGAGGGGAGATGGGAAAAAGGGGGATTGAGATCACTCATTCAGAAGAACATCAAAACACCAAAGCACTACACAAAATAATTAAAATAAAACTTGATTTCTGTCCTTCTTGGAGGAGACAGAATGGAGCCCTTATCAGTCTTTGGGAGACCTGTGCAGCCAGTTTTGATGGCTTAAAGCTTCTTTAGAGCCTAGTGCAGGGGTCTGCAAACCAAATCTGGTCCACCACCTGTTTTTGTAAATAAAGTTTTATTGGAATATAACTATGCTCATTTGTTTATTATTGTCTGTGACTACTCTTTCCTGCTATGATAGCAGAGCAAGTCTTTGCAAAGAAACGATATAGCCATATTGTTCTGTGCTTGTTCTGTATAGAAGACAGACAGATCTTGAAAATGACAGTGAGTTACCGTAAACTTAACCAACTTAAACTTAACCGACTCTATTTTCAGTTTCTGTCCAGACATGGTTTCTTTACTGGAGCAGACATCCTTTGACACCTAATATGAGCTAATGATCTGAACATGAGTTTTCCTTCCTTGCTCACCTGCTTCTGCCAAAACTACCATCTATGGACTTCTAGAATGTCTTGTTCATTCTCACAGCATTCCACCAAGCATAGAGTCTGACCAAGGAACTCATTTAAAAGTAAATGAGATAAATATGGTAAAGGGCTCATAATCATAGAATTCATCAGTCTTATATGTCTGATCACCTTGAATTAAATGGCCTGAAAGAAAGGTGTATTTCTTTTTCTTTTTTTTCTTTTTTTTTTTTTTTTGAGAGTTACAACACAAGCTGAGTGCCAACACTGGGCAGGGCTTAGGTAATGTCCTCAGGATGCTGTATATGCCCTGAATCAGTGACCAATATATAGTGCTGTTTCTCGCATAGCTGGGATTCATGAGTCTGAAAATTAAGAGGCTGGAATGGGAATGGCTCCTTTATTGTTACTCTTAGTGATCCCCAGAGGAATTTTTCCTTCCCAGACTCACAATTTTAGGCTCTTCCGGCTTAGAAATTAATTTTGTTTGCCTAGATTAGTTATACATAAGTAAAATATATGTGTGTCTTTTAGTGACTATATTAGCTGAGGTATTTGCTGAAAGCAAAAGGAATATGGAGTGAATAGCAGAGAAGTTAAAAATGCCAACTTTTGACTACATGGCCCATTATAGAAATGAAGACTAGTAGTTACAAGTATTTCTTCCTTACATTAATATAAATGTATTAATGTAAATATTAACCAATTATTTTCTTCAGTTTTCCCACTCATGAAAGTTATCAGGACTATTTACTACTTGAAGGTAAACAGGAAAATATACAGAAACTGCCTGAAGTTTCATCCAGGACCACAAAAAAATTAGCCCATGTGTTGAGGTTAAAGGTGAAGGTATGATAAAGAATAAAAGTGTTTTCTGCTTGGGTCCTACCATGTCATTTTAATTCAATAAACTGGTTTCATATACCTTGAATCATCTCATCTCCATAAATCCCTGTAAGGTAAATGTTATCAACAACTGTCTGTAGATGTAGATGCTCAGAGAGGAAAAAAATGTCTAAGGACCTTCAATAGCTGTCTCACTAGCCAGGTCATCAGAACCAGGAAAAGCACATGTAAGTAAGAATTGAGGAGCAGACATTTTTAATATGAATTGTCTCATTTAATGCTCACAATAATTCCATGAGGTAGGTATTATTATTCTGATTTTACAGACAAGGAATCTGAAGATTCAGAGAGGTTAAGTAAATTGCTAAAAATTGCACAGCAAGAAAATCGGAAGTTTGAACCCAAGTCCACTTAGTTCTAAAGCTCATATCCTTTCACTACACATGAAGTGTTTTCTTGTCATCTCCTCAGGGACTGAGCTGCTCAGAGTCCAAATACTTTACAATTAATACTTAGGGAAGGTGAAAGGGGCCAGAGGACAGACTGGATAGTAAGCGCCATCACAGAAGTGCGTCCTTTGTGCTACAGGAGGAACTGTCTAGAAAAGAAACTAGGTCCAGCACAGGGAAGGCATCCTGAAGACCGAGTCTTTAGAGTTGCGTGGGAATCAACCATGTAAAAGGTGTGTGTGTGTGTGTGTGTGTGTGTGTGTGTGTGTTGGAAGGAAAAGAGGAGTAAAGGCTGAGGGAAAGTATTTGCAAAGGAGGAAATCTTGAGACAAGTTCAAGTAAATAGCTAGCTGTGGCTGGAATATAGCGGATAAGTAGAGATGGTGAGAAATGCGGCTGAAGGTCGGCCAAGGGGAAGCTCAGAAAGACGCTGGACACCGTGTGGTTTGAGTTCTATTTCAAGACAATGGAGGAGCTTACTAGGACCCAGGGACAAGGGAAGAGGCAGATTGCCACTTTAGAGACAGATGCAAGACCAGATGACAGTGTGAATATGCAGACAGGGAAATCAGTTACCAGCTTTGGCAATAATCCAGGTAAGAAATAATAATACTTTGAATCAAAAGCAGTGGTTGGCTCGGGGTGCAGCAGAAGGGGGAAGAGGGTGGAAGAGGAGTATATTTTCAAACTCTGAAATCTTTCTCCATTCCCTAATGGATGCTTACTTTTTTCTTTCCTGCTACTGTCATAGAGATCTCAGGGCCAGCCCTGACCCCATGCATAAGGTAGTGACTGCCAATATACTGCTTGAAAGATACTAAAAGCCCAGCATACCAACATGCTGCCCCCTCCAGGTCTGCAGCCCCTTCACTGGCGTCTCTTTTTTGGGCTGTGCTCAGTCACTTAAGTCATGTCCAACTCTGTGGGCCCCTATGGACTGTAGCCCACCAGGCTCCTGTGTCCTTGGGATTCTCTAGGCAAGAATACTGAGGTGGGTTGCCCTGCACTCCTCCAGGGGATTTTCCATACCCAAAGATCTAACTTGCATCTCTTACCTCTCCTGCATTGGCGAGAGGGTTCTTTACCACTGGCTCCACCTGGGAAGCCAGCAAGAGCAGCAGCACAGTACCAGCCCACTCCCACCCTGCACTAAGGACTAGCCAAAGACTAAATCTAGAGGCACCGATGACCGAGAGGATGGGATGCTGAATTTTCCTCCTTGAGTGTGATACCCAGGACAGCTCTCTAAGCTGGAGGGTGGAGGTTCTCAACATCGCTCTGAACAGGAAGGTCGATTTTACCCTGATGTTCACACAAGCGCCCGCAGGGTAGCCAGCCACCAGTAAATGAGACGCGCAAATGCTGTTTTCTCTTAGTCACTGATTTTTAAAAATTAAGCTGCTTGTTAGTAAGCCGATTGAACATCAACAATCTTTCCAGGAAAATCTTTTAATTAAGTTTACACAGAAACAATTGGTTGCAATTGTAGACAAAAGTCAATTAGAAGATGTAAAAGAGGGATGGGGGCGAGAGGTAATGGGGGGAAAGTCGTGTGTGTGTGCTGTGTCGGGGGAGACTGAAGGTTGTGTGCAAGATTTGGGGAGAGAGGTGTGTCTCTGCGGGCACTGGTGGCGGAATGGGAAGGACGTGCCGGTGCCTCTGCTGGAAACCCTGAACCTGCAGGAGGCGGTCGGCAGGCAGCGATTCTGAGAGGGCGAGCGAGCCCCTGCATCCCTGCGAGTCGCCCCAGAGGGCGAGCCGTGGAGCGCGGAGGGCCCAGAAGACTGCTGGCTACTCTCAGCAGAGGTCAGGTCCCGAGTGAGGGCTTTGCCTCCGGGAAGGGGGCCCGCGGAGAGGCGACCTCACCACAGATGGCGGAGGGCTGAGCCCAGTGCCGATTAGCGGGACTCGACGGGTCAGAGCGCGTCATCCCCAGGTGGGGCTCTGCTCTCTCTGGTATCCTCTCGAGGCGGAGGCTTCTCCTTCCTGCAACCCGCTCGGGCAGCCGCACTCGGCTTCCCGGTTAGGCGGCGTCCGCTCGCCTGACTCCTGCGGGTTCCCCTCGCCCCCACCCCTACCCGCCACCCGCCAACGCCCCCGGCGCCGGGTAGCCCGCGGTGGACAGCGTCCTGCTCTCGTCCCGCGGAGTCAGAGCAACCCAGGTGTCGGGACGCGACGGTGCAATCCCGGGGCCTCGGGACGCTCGGAGTCCTCGGCGTCCCGCCCACGTCCGCGGCGTCGCGGGGGCAGGGGCCGGGAGACGTCTGCGTTCCGGCTGAGCGGTGTGCATCTCGGGGTGCACGCGCAACTCCCGCTCCGCACGCGCAACTCCCGCTCCGCACTCGCGGCGGGATTGGCCGGGGCACCATTAGCCCCACGTCCGCCGAGGATGCGGCAGTGAAAGCCCTCGCCCACTCCCTTTCCCGGCCCGGGAGTACACCAGAGCAGCCAAGGGGTGTTAACCCGTGGATTCCTCCCGATGGCGGGCTGAGGCGCTCGTGGGAAGTCTCCTGGCAGGAAAGACCAGGGCCTAGTGGGTGCCAGCGGAGAGGTAAACAGATGCTGTCTGTTCAAATTGAAGCCCAACTGAATGCTGTGCCTCCTACTTTTATAAGTCATCTTTACTGAGGTAGAGTTTATATGTAATAAAAGCATCCGTTTTAGATGGACTTTTTGATGAGGTTCAACACGTTTTTAACCCCCTACCATGATCAAGATACAGAGCACTTCCATCTCCTCAGAAGTGCCTTTGTCCCCTGTCCCCAGGCTACCCTCCCCGACACGTCTCTTCCCGCTCCCACATCCCGCCCCCACCTCGCCCACCCGTCCCCGCCCCCACCTCGCCATCCCCGCACCTGGGCTCCACGCAACCATTGGACTACTTTCTGTCACCACATATTATATTTTGTACTTTCTAGAATTTCATATACATGGACTCATACAGTATGAACTGTTTTGTGTATGACTTCTTATACTTAGCATAATGTTGTTGAGAACCCATACTGTTGGAAGGATCTGTTGTTTACTCCTTTTTATTGCTGAGTAATGTTGTGTTATCGGGTTACACTGCAATTTGTTTATCCTTTCTCTTGTCCGTGGACACTGGATTTTGCCCCAGTTTTTGGTTATTTTGAATTAAGCTGTTACGAACATTTGAACAAGTCTGTGTGGATATATAATTTCACTTTTCTAGGTAAATATCTAGAAATGGAATTCCTAGGTTATATGAAAAGTGAATTTTTAATTTTATAAGAAAGTGTCGAACCGTTTTTCCAAAGTGGTTGAATCATTTTACACTATAACCAACAGTATATCAAAGTTCCAATCATCTCCACAAATTCACCAACATTTGGTATTGTTAGTCTTTTAAATTTTAGTTATCTAGTAAATGTCCAGTTGTATCTCATTGCATTTTAAAATTTCATTTCTCTAATAACATATGATGTTGAACAACTTTTCATGTGTTCATGTTTTTAAAAATTCATATACCTTCTTTAGTGTAATGTCTGTTCAAATCTTTTGTTCATTTTTTTCAGGTTATTTGTTTTATATTATTGAGCTGTAAAAGTTCTTTATGTATTTCAGGTATAAATCCTTTTTCTGTTATGTTTTGCATATGTTTTCTCATGATATGTGGCTTGCCATTACATTTTCTTTTTTTTAATTAATTAATTTATTTTGGCTGTATTGGACCTTCATTGCTGCGTGAGGGTTTTCTCTAGTTGCTGTGAGCAGAGGCTACTCTTTGTTGAGGTGCACTGGTTTCTCATTGCGGAGGCTTCTCGTTGTGGAGCACGGGCTCTAGGCACACAGGCTTCAGTGGTTGTGACATGTGGTCTCAGTAGTTGCACCATGGCACATGGGGCACAGGCTTAGTTGCTCCGAGGCATGTGGGATTTTCCCTGGCTGGGGATCAAACTGATGTAGGTGTCCCCTATATTGGCAAACTGATCTTTATCTACTGTACCACCAGGTGAGTCTTACATTTTGTCAATTATGTTTCAAAGAGTGTCTCATTTTTGATGAAGTCCAATGATCAGAATTTTCTTTCATGGCTTGTGATTTTGGGGTGTTCCTTAAGAAACCTTTAGCTCATGCAAGGCTGCACAGATTTTCTCCTTTGTTTTCCTATCGTAAACATAAGAGTTTTAGCTTTATGGTTCATTTCAAGTTAAACGTGGTGTGAAGAGCTGAGGTTCATTTTTTTCTGTATGGGGAAACAGTGGAAACAGTGGCTGACTTTATTTTTCTGGGCTCCAAAATCACTGCAGATGGTGATTGCAGCCATGAAATTAAAAGATGCTTAATCCTTGGAAGGAAAGTTATGACCAACCTACACAGCATATTCAAAAGCAGAGACATTACTTTGCCAATAAAGGTCTGTCTAGTCAAGGCTATGGTTTTTCCAGGGGTCATGTATGGATGTGAGAGTCGGACTATAAAGAAAGCTGAGCGCCAAAGAATTGACGCTTTTGAACTGTGGTGTTGGAGAAGACTCTTGAAAGTCCCTTGGAGTGCAAGGAGATCCAACCAGTCCACCCTAAAGGATATCAGTCCTGGGTATTCATTGGAAGAACTGATGTTGAAGCTGAAACTCCAATCCTTTGGCCACCTGATGCAAAGCACTGACTCATTTGAAGAGACCCTGATGCTGGGAAAGATTGAGGGCAGGAGGAGAAGGGGACAACAGAGGGTGAGATGGTTGGATGGCATCACCAACTCAATGGACATAAGTTTGGGTGGACTCCGGGAGTTGGTGATGGACAGAGAGGCCTGGCGTGCTGCAGTTCATGGGATCGCAAAGAGTCGGACACGACTGAGTGACTGAACTGAACTGATCCCACTATTCTGGCACTATTCAGGCACTATTCATGAAATAGACTATCCTTTCCCTGTTAAATTACCTTGGCACTTGTGGTAGCCTGCATTTAAGATGGCACCTAATGAAAACCTTTTTTATTTAGGCCCCCTCTTCCATATAGAATATGACTGATCTGTGCAACCAATATCACATTTGTCTTGTCTGGGCTGCTGAAATGAAATTATCGTAGACTGTGTGGCTTAAACAACAGAAATTTATTTCTCACAGTTTTGGAGGCTGGATAGGCAAAGATAAAGCTGCCAGTCAATTCAGTTTCTGATGAGGACCCTCTTCCTGGTTTGAAGGTGGATGCCTTCTTGATGTATCCTCATGTGATGGGGAGAGGTATCATCTCTCTTGTGTCTCTTCTTATCAGGGCACTAATCTCTTTCATGAAGGCTCCACCCTCAGGACTGAATTACCTCCCAAAGACTCTACTTCCAAATATCATTACATTGAGGATTATGGCTTCAATATATAAATTTTGGGGGAACACAAGTTTTCATAGCAGTATTGCAGAAATCAGGGAGTATAACTTATATTCAGTCATAAAAGCATTGGCTTTCACCTTTTCCCTTGGATCACTCATCTAGGGGAAACCAGCTGGATGCTTATGCCACTCTGTGGAAAATTTTAGCAGATGAACTTTATGGGGATACCCTTCAGTCCATGGCAGGCGATCTAGTCTTCCCACTCCTCTGGCAGGGAAGACAAAGACTGAAAAACTCACGGATTTGCTGACACTCTGTAGAAAAGGCTTTATACAGACTTAGACACGCATTTAATGTTTGCAAAACACCTGGCCATGGTCAAAGCATTTCTGTGTGCTTTGCCCTTTTTGTCTTCACAACAGTGTGGGTCAGGGAGAGAGGGCAGTGGGCTGAGGAAGTTCTATATACTTGGGTATAAAGGATCACAAGCTGACTAACTCTTGGTTGACAGGCCACTGGGAATAAGGAAGGGGATAGAGAGACTGACATGGAGAAGGATGGAAGGGAGAGGACTTACCATTTTTCAAAATCAGTGTCAGCACCTATTTTTCTTTGAGGAAAGAATTATTACAATCCTATCATTCAGATAAAGGAATAGAACTCATTCACAAACCGTAGCTATTATAAGTGGCTGGATCCATAACCTGGTGCTCAGTCATCAGGCCTTGGGCATAGCTGCAGACCTGAGTCTTGTGAAAACCACAGACCTGAACTATAAGTCAACACAGACCAAGGAACCCAAGGTATTCCACTTGTAATGTGATTCTCTCTCTGATCCCCAAGTTCCAAGGCCTCCTGGGCTGAGGTCCTGCCAAGTCTCTCAGTAGGTTGGTCTGGCTGCAGCCTGGCTCTTCCTTAACCTCCCAGCCTGCCATGCATCTCAAATCTCAGTCAGCCTCTTTGCCCTGAGCAGTCAAAGTGGTCTAGGGTGGAGACTGGAGGGCAGAAAGGACAGCTGTCCCATTTGGCAGAGCTACTCTCTAGGGAAGGGAAGTACCAAGAGGTGCAGAGAGAGCAGTGGGAATGCGAGCAGAAGTCAGAGAGGATCATGGCAGCCCAGAACCACATTGCCTAGGGTCATCCTTGTCCCTGTGTTGAGCAACCTTGGGTAGATCAGTTGTGCTCTGGACTGAGAGTCCTGTCTGAGAAGTGAAAGCCAAAAGGAATGGCTCCTATATCTCCTCTAGGCTGATTTCCCATGGTTGGTGCCTCACAGCTGCTGGTGGTTCTGAGTTCACTTGCTCCAGGTCCCTCACCATCCTTTAAAATATATATTTTAAATTTTATATTGGAGTATAGTTCATTAACAATGTTGAATTAGTTTCAGGTGTGCAGAAAAGTACACCTTTTTCCAATTCTTTTCCCATTTATGTTGTTATAGACAGTCCCCCTCCACTCTTGTACTTGTCACTCAAAGTGCCTTGAACCAAACCCTGGCCTCCACCAGCCCCTGACAAGGGTTCCTGGAACTGCCTAGGCCCCAGGCTTCCAGAGAGGCCTTTGCTGTGACTGCTTTATGTAGAGAAAATAGACTGTGGCTCATCCAAGAGACTGTGATGCCCAGTGGTTCAGACTGTGACCTTGAAATCAGGTCTCTAGACTTTGAACCAGGTCCCATCAATTATTAGCTGAGTGCCTTTGGGAAAATCACTTAACCTCACTGTGTGGCTCAGATGGTAAAGAATCTGCCTGCAATGGGGGAGACTTGAGTTCTATCCCTGGGTTGGGAAGATCCCCTGGAGGAGGGCATGGCAATCCACTCCAGTATTCTTGCCTGGAGAATCCCCATGGACAGAGGAGCCTGGCGGGTTGCAAAGAGTTGGACACGATTGATCGACTAAGCACGCACACAGCGTAGAGTTACTAACAGTATGTTCGCTGTGGTGTTCGCTGTGGTGTTACAAGGAACACATGAGTCTGTATAGGGCAACTGGCATGAAAGAAACATTTGCTGTTCTGATCTCCTGGGATAGGAGAAGGTAGGGTGGGAACATGGGCTGAAGGCAGGGTGCTGTGCGCCAAAGAATAAATACCGCATTTGGGTTGCTGTCCTGCTGTATTTCCTCCTGTCCCTGGATCAGGGAAAGCTAAATTGCTCTGAAATTAACACAGATGAAGGCTCTAACAGTGAGTTTCCTTTGAGGAGAAATTAATCTCTGACAAACATGTCATTATGGGAGATGCAGATGCAGCAGAGCTACCCCATTCATCCTACCTGAGTCTCCTCATCCCTCCCATGCCCCTCTTCCTCCGGCACTGACCCCTCACCCTGCCACATCAGGCTAGTGTCCTGGGTTGATGCTGCCCTCCAACACATGCTGGCCCAATATCTACTGTATACATTCCTGCATGGCCTCTGGGTCCTTAGATGTGTGCTTAGAGGTAAGCATTTGTCCCCTGTCAGACCAGGAGGACCTGGGAAGAAGACCCTCTTTTCTTTCCCTCCCTAGGGCCGCTCATGGCACAGGAAGAGGGGTACTCATGGGAGCATAGGAATCTTTACCACTGAACCACCAGGGAAGCCCCCATCATCTTATTCTGATGATAAGAGAGGAGAGAAGAAAGTGAGCTCTGGTGGGAAGATGTAGAAACCATTAAACCTGAAACAGGTAAACAGGCAGCCTCAGCCTCTGAAACGTCACTGTGCCTGTAATTACAGGCAACACCCAGGTGGCGCTAGGGCTAAAGAACCCGCCTCGCCAATGCAGGAGACGTAAGATCCCTGGGTTGGGAAGATCCCCTGCAGGAGGGCATAGCAACCCACTCCAGTATTCTTGCCTAGAGGAGCCTGGCGGGCTACAGCCCATAGGGTCGCATAGAGTCGGACACAACTGAAGCAGCTTAGTACAGCACAAAGGACACAGAGCTCCAGGTGCCCCTGCTCACCTGGGCAACACCCAACCCTGGGCTGGAGTAAGGCGCTTAAAGCATTCGCCCCCTCCAGCTGATGGGAGGCCCCACCTCTGTCCTTCTGCTCCCCCACTTCATTAATCTGGGATAGGGACTGGAAGGGCGATGGGTGGATTCCACTGGTGACATTTACCAAAGTCACAAACTCAGTGAACATTGTAATTTGCCAACTAACAATTTAATCCTTGTCCTAAGGTCAGAAGATGTCAGAGAATATCAAACATTGGATGTAGAGAAATTGACAGAAATGTAGGGAAGAAGTGAAGCAAGCAAGGCTGCTTTAAAGCAGAGAGGTTTGTCAGACTGCGGGGGGCAGTTAGGGCTGGGGAGCAGAGGATAAGGAGAGAGTGGAGAGAGCTGCCTGTCGGGGTGGGCTAGGACATACACCCTCCAAAGGGAGTTGGCTGGGGGTGGGGGGTTGGGGGATGGACACTCCCAGTTGGTTCCTGGGGTGGGAAGGTAGAAAAGGCTTGAACTTAGAGTGAGGCTGAGCTGGGCTAGCATCTGGTGGCATGACCCTGAGGATAAGGAACTTGCCTAATCAGAAGGGTTACAACACAGTAACATTTCTCTCCACCAAAGTGCAGATTGGAATGGATCTAAGACCTGGTGTGGAAGTCTGCCCCACCCCCACCCCACCCCCCAAAAAAGAGAAAGGAAAAGAAAAGAAATCTCCATTCCCTAACCCCCCTCTTTTCTTTACCCTTCCTCACTCCCTCCTCTTCTCCCTCCCCTTCCGCATCTTCCTGGCCTGATTCCTGGGGAAAGACAAATCAGGGTGGAGGGGATTGGGCACTGGGCAGATCAGAATAAAGATAGACTCAGAGCAGATGGGATGGGAGTGAGAAAGTCAGTAACCACTGTTCTAAGCACTTGACTCACAGCAACTGTTTAGTCCCGCCACCGCCCTAGCCCTAGGAGGTACGACACTTATCCCCACAGTGCAGGCGAGGGTACAGCAGCACAGAGCGGTTGATGGTGTAGACCATAACTGTGCCCCCTTACAGCTGGCCCAATTCAGAGACACGGCTTCTCAGAGCTGTGAGAAAACAGTGTTGCTGTTCAGTCGCTCAGTCGTGTCTGACTCTCTGTGACCCCAGGGACTGCAGAACACCAGGCTTCCATCCTTCACTATCTTCCAGAGTTTCTTCAAACTCAGGTCCATTGAGTCAATGATGCTATCTAGCCATCCCATCCTCTGTCTCCCCCTTCTCCTCCTGCCCTCAATCTTTCCTGGCATCAGGAGTCTTTTCCATTGAGTCAGCTCTTTGCATCAGGTGGCCAAAGCATTGGACTTTCAGCTTCAGCATCAGTCCTTCCAATGAATGTTCAGGGTTGATTCCCTTTAGGATTGACTGCCTAGACCTCCTTGCTGTCCAGGGGACTCTCAAAAGTCTTCTCCAGCTAGCCATTATCTTATTTTCCCCTGCTCTAAAGCACAGAGACACAGCTAGCTGGAGACAGAAACAGAACAGAATCCCAGACTATGGCCTGGCACGCCTATGTAATCTCTTCTCTCAATGACCGCTCACATCCCACCTCCCAGGCGCACTTGATGCCAAGACCACAGTGTCTTGATTGCCTTAGTTGTATAATAAGTATTGAGATCAGGCTGGTTTTTCACTTTTGTTCTTCTTTTTAAAGTTGTTTGGCTATTCTAGGCTATTCCAGATCCTTTACTTTTCCGTATGAATTTTGTAATTCAGTTTGTCAATTTCTATGAAAAGCCCTGCTGGGATGTTGCTTGGGACTGTGTGTGATTTGTAAATCAATCTAGGGACAATAAGGTGGAATGTAAGCCTGAACAGAGTTGAAGTTACGGCATCTATCACAGGGGTTTGAAGTTGCCTGCTTACCTGTTTTTCTCTCCCAGCAGGCCCTAAGCACACTGAGGCCAGGGGCTGTGCTTTGTTTACCATTTATTGTTTGCTGTATAGCTCCAGCCTCCAAACACTGTGCCTGGCATGTAACAGTTGCTCAATATGTATCTGTTACAGGAACAAATATTTATTTGATCATTTGTCTATTTATTCAACAAAAATGGATTTTCGTTTGCTTTCATTCTATTTTCTGTCTTTCTTACAGACGGAGTCTAATCTTGTTGAATTGCTGCCGTGTTCTGAGGAATATGCCCAAGGCTCTGCATGTCTTTTTGAAGTATGTGTGTGTGCATGTGTGTGTACACACACATACACATGCACACAGGTCTGCATGTGATGAGTACATTTAGTGTCGCAGGAGACCTTCCTCTAACAGCCCACGTTAATAGATGCCTTTCTATTCTTCCAGTCTAGGATTTGCAGAGGGGTAGCTGTGGGAGACTAAGTGTTAAAAACATGTTAGATGTGTTAGATGTTAGATGTGTTTCTCCTTCCTCTGATAATTTTAAACTTCATTTTATTAGAAAATAAATCAAATAATTATGTCTGTTCCTTAATCTCTGAATCATGACTTTCTCCAAGTCTACAGCTGGAGGAAACAACACTGACTTATGTTTAACGTAGCTGCTGCCAGCTGCTGGAGGCTGTGGCTGCTCTGAAGTCGTGGAGGTCCCTGCTCCACGGATGCTGTAGGAGCTGCTCCCGGGCTGGACAAGGGGCTGAAGGAAGTGGCTCAGCTCCGCATTTCTCTCTGGGTATTTTCTCTGCCATTTGACTGAAATGATTTCTAGTGACTAATTAAGTGGATGGCTAAAGCTTATTTTTCAATTAAAATTCAATTCCAGCAAATATTAAGAGGAGGAGGAGGGAGAGAGAGAAAACATTGATGAAGCTTATTTAAGCACCAGGCTTCCTTTCTGCAGAAAATCAAATTGTCTGACAGAAAAAAACAGCTTCTTCCCATCAAGACCTATAAGCTTGTGTGTTCTTTACATTAACTAATCTGTGTTAGAGCCCAGCTATGAGCCAGAAGGCAATGCAGCACAGCAGAAGATCCAGACCGACTTGAGATTAGGGTCTAGTGAGTCGGGAAGATCCCCTGGACAAGGAAATGGCAACCCACTCCAGCACTCTTGCCTGAAAAATCCCATGGACAGAGGAGCCTACCGTGCTACACCCCGTGCGTAGGTGCTAAGTCACTTCAGTCATGTCCACCCTTTTATGATGCTATGGACTGTAGTTTGCCATGCTCCTCTGACCACGGGATTATCAGGCAAGAATACTGGAGTGGCTTGCTCTGCCCTTCTCCAAGGGATCTTCCTTCCTGACCCAGGGATCTAACCCACATCTTTTCCATCTCCAGCAAAGACAGGTGGGTTCTTTACCACTAGTGCCACCTAGGGAACCCATGCTACAGTCCATGGTGTTGCAAAGAGTCAGACACAGCTGAGTGAATGGGCACACACAAGCACACGCTGCAGTTTTCCAGTTCTGTGACTTCAGGCAAGTGACTTCACATTTCTGAGCCTGTTTCCTCATCCAGGAAAAGGTAGTTAAAAACTCCTACTGCATACAATTTGTATAATGATTTGAGAACAAGGTGTAGCACACAGCAAATAGCTATTGTGTATCTCTGGTTTGGGGACTGAGAGTGAGCACAGACCTATATGTGACATGTTGGGGGCAGGGTAAGTGCATGGTATGGGAGAGAGTGAGCATGTGGAATGTAGCTCTGTGTCAATGGAGCTCTGCCTCTCTGTAGGTGACGTCTGCATTCTCCATCCTTCTTGCAGAGGTCTCCAGAAAGCTTGGGAGGAAGCCTCAGAGGGGATTGCTCAAGGTTTGTCTGAGAGGTGTAGGGCATGGCATCCTTCATCAGCCACAGCTCTCAGATCCTGTCTCAGTATTCTAGACATCACTTCTACGCCTTCATCAGTCCCTGGTGACTTGTTAAAAAGACTTCAAAGGAGAAACTTTAGACTAGAAACCTCACTTGCCATTCACATTTTTTAAACATTGAATATATAGCTATAAAGAACACATCTGTGAATGCTAATTAGCCTCCAGAGAGGGAGAAAGACGAGGGTGGAAGAGAGACACAGACACAGAGCTGTAGAGGCCAGAAAAATGCTTCAGGGATGGCAGGGGGAAAGGGAGTAACTCTCTGAATTCTGTAAAATTACCTTAAGGATACACATACTTCATGAAGGTGAAAAAGACCAAGTATCAACAACTAAGGGATCTGATCCCACAGATGAGTGAGACTAAAGATGGAGTTGGAGTGGCATTTCCCTTTTCAAAGGGGCTCATGAAGTAAGCTGGGCTGTCTGCTTCAGAGATAGCAGAGACTACCCAGAATGAGGCGCAGTAGCACTAGGAGTATGGGGTGTGATCTCAGGGTAGCTGTTCAGGCTCTTATCCCCAATCTTTCATTCCTATACCCACTAACCCCCAGTCTCTTATATCTAACTCCCTCTTTAATAGGAAGCACAAAAAGTGAATCTTTATTTACACCAGGTACATTTATAAACACTGTCTTATTTAATCCTAACAATATCCATATGAAGTAGATACGTAGGTAATGTTATCTCCACTTATTAAATAAGGTTACATCTGAAACTGACGGAGAAGGCAAAGGCAACCCACTCCAGTACTCTTGCTGGAAAATCCCATGGACGGAGGAGCCTGGTGGGCTGCAGTCCATGGGGTCACGAAGAGTCGGACATGACTGAGCGACTTCACTTTCACTTTTCACTTTCATGCATTGGAGAAGGAACTGGCAACCCACTCCAGTGTTCTTGCCTGGAGAATCCCAGGGACTGGGGAGCCTGGTGGGCTGCTGTCTATGGGGTTGCACAGAGTTGGAAACGACTGAAGTGACTTAGTTGCAGCAGCAGCAGCTGAAACTAACTCCTGACTATGGATCAGGCTGCTTCTAGCCTTTGGGTCTTGAAAGTTTGGTTTGTTGCTTGCTAATTATTTCAATCTTCATTTCCCCCTCAGATTACCTAAATACATGCCTCAGTCAGTCAGTTCAGTCTCTCAGTCATGTCCAACTCTTTGTGACCCCATGAATTGCAGCACACCAGGCTTCCCTGTCCATCACCAACTCCCAGAATTCACTCAAACTCATGTCCATCGAGTCAGTGATGCCATCCAGCCATCTCATCCTCTGTCGTCCCCTTCTCCTCCTGCCCCCAATCCCTCCCAGCATCAGAATCTTCTCCAATGAGTCAACTCTTCGCATGAGGTGGCCAAAGTACTGGAGTTTCAGCTTTAACATCATTCCTTCCAAAGAAATCCCAGGGCTGATCTCCTTTAGAATGGACTGGTTGGATCTCCTTGCAGTCCAAGGGACTCTCAAGAGTCTTCTCCAACACCACAGTTCAAAACCATCAATTCTTCAGCACTCAGCTTTCTTCACAGTCCAACTCTCACATCCATACATGACTACTGGAAAAACCATAGCCTTGACCAGACAGACCTTTGTTGGCAAAGTAATGTCTCTGCTTTTGAATATGCTATCTAGGTTGGTCATAACTTTCCTTCCAAGGAGTAAGCGTCTTTTAATTTCATGGCTGGAATCACCGTCTGCAGTGATTTTGGAGCCCCCCAAAATACAGTCTGACACTGTTTCCACTGTTTCCCCATCTATTTCCCATGAAGGGATGGGACCAGATGCCATGATCTTCGTTTTCTGAATGTTGAGCTTTAAGCCAACTTTTTCACTCTCCTCTTTCACTTTCATCAAGAGGCTTTTTAGTTCCTCTTCACTTTCTGCCATAAGGGTGGTGTCATCTGCATATGTGAGGTTATTGATATTTCTCCCGGCAATCTTGATTCCAGCTTGTGGTTCTTCCAGCCCAGTGTTCCCATTGATGTACTCTGCATATAAGTTAAATAAGCGGGGTGACAATATACAGCCTTGATGTACTCCTTTTCCTATTTGGAACCAGTTTGTTCCATGTCCAGTTCTAACTGTTGCTTCCTGACCTGCATACAAATTTCTCAAGAGGCAGGTCAGGTGGTCTGGTACTCCCATCTCTTTCAGAATTTTCCACAGTTTATTGTGATCCACACAGTCAAAGGCTTTGGCATAATCAATAAAGCAGAAATAGATGTTTTCATGGAACTCTCTTGCTTTTTCAATGATCCAGTGGATGTTGGCAATTTGATCTCTGGTTCCTCTCCCTTTTCTAAAACCGATTTGAACATCTGGAAGTTCACGGTTCACATATCACTGAAGCCTGGCTTGGAGAATTTTGAGCATTACTTTACTAGCGTGTGAGATGAGTGCAATTGTGCGGTAGTTGGAGCATTCTTTGGCATTGCCTTTCTTTGGGATTGGAATGAAAACCGACCTTTTCCAGTCCTGTGGCCACTGCTGCGTTTTCCAAATTTGCTGGCATATTGAGTGCAGCACTTTCACAGCATCATCTTTCAGGATTTGAAATAGCTCCACTGGAATTCCATCACCTCCACTAGCTTTGTTCATAGTGATGCTTTCTAAGGCCCACTTGACTTCACATTCCAGGATGTCTGGCTCTAGGTGAGTGATCACACCATCCTGATTATCTTGGGCATGAAGATCTTTTTTGTACAGTTCTGTGTATTCTTGCCACCTCTTCTTAATATCTTCTGCTTCTCTTAGGTCCCTACCATTTCTGTGCTTTATCAAGCCTGTCTTTGCATGAAACATTCCCTTGGTATCTCTACTTTTCTTGAAGACATCTCTAGTCTTTCCCATTCTGTTGTTTTCCTCTATTTCTTTGCCTTGATCGCTGAGGAAGGCTTTCATATCTCTCCTTGCTATTCTTTGAAACTCTGCATTCAGATGCTTATATCTTTCCTTTTCTCCTTTGCTTTTCACTTCTCTTCTTTTCACAGCTATTTGTAAGGCCTCCCCAGACAGCCATTTTGCTTTTTTGCATTTCTTTTCCATGGGGTTGGTCTTGATCCCTGTCTCCTGCACAATAGGTCATCAGGCACTCTGTCTATCAGATCTAGTCCCTTAAATCTATTTCTCACTTCCACTGTATAATCATAAGGGATTTGATTTAGGTCATACCTGAATGGTCTATTGGTTTCCCCTACTTTCTTCAATTTAAGTCTGAATTTGGCAATAAGGAGTTCATGATCTGAGCCACAGTCAGCTCCTGGTCTTGTGTTTGCTGACTGTACAGAGCTTCTCCATCTTTGGCTGCAAAGAATATAATCAATCTGATTTTGGTGTTGACCATCTGGTGATGTCCATGTGTAGAGTCTTCTCTTGTGTTGTTGGAAGAGGTGTTTGCTATGACCAGTGCATTCTCTTGGCAAAACTCTATTAGCCTTTGCCCTGCTTCATTCCATATTCCAAGGCCAAATTTGCCTGTTCCTCCAGGTGTTTCTTGACTTCCTACTTTTGCATTCCAGTCCTCTATAATGAAAAGGACATCTTTTGGGGGCGTTAGTTCTAAAAAGTCTTGTAGGTCTTCATAAAACCGTTCAACTTCAGCTTCTTCAGTGTTACTGGTTGGGGCATAGACTTGGATTACTGTGATACTGAATGGTTTGCCTTGGAAATGAACAGAGATCATTCTGTCATTTTTGAGATTGCATCCAAGTACTCTTTTCAGACTCTTTTGTTAACCATGATGGCTACTCCATTTCTTCTGAGGGATTCCTGCCCGTGGTAGTAGATACAATGCTCATCTTAGTTAAATTCACCTGTTCCAGTCCATTCGCTGATTCCTGAAATGTCAACGTTCACTCTTGCCATCTCCTGTTTGACCACTTCCACAATGCCTTGATTCATGGACCTAACACTCTAGGTTCCTATGCAACTCAATGAAACTAAGCTATGCCATGTGGGGGCACCCAAGATGGGTGGGTCATGGTGGAGAGGTCTGACAGAATGTGGTCCACTGGAGAAGGGAATGGCAAACCACTTCAGTATTCTTGCCTTGAGAACCCCATGAACAGTGTGAAAAGGCAAAATGATAGGATACTGAAAGAGGAACTCCCCAGGTCGGTAGGTGCCCAATATGTTACTGGAGATCAGTAAAGAAATAACTCCAGAAAGAATGAAGGGATGGAGCTAAAGCAAAAAAATACATGCCTACTAAAAGCTTATTTAAAATAGTGAAACTTAAAAGAAGACTATAAAAATCATTAGTAATACATAGTGATCTCCATTTTATTTATGGCTTTGATAATTATTGCCATTAGTTAAGATGCTCTGTTAGAAATGCATTTAGCTGTAAGCAACAGAGAACTTGACTACTAGCAGAAAGATAAGAGGTTTAAAAAATAGGCAGCTTTTCTATTTGTTTGTTTTTTTGTGTGTGTATTAGGACGTGGGAACAATTGCCACTGTTGATTTAGTGGTTCAGCAATGGATTGACATTTGAAAATATTCTTAGCCTTTGCCTCATGGTTATAAAATGTCTGCTGCAGCTCCAAAATTCATAGGCAGGTTCGAGGCAATAAGAAGAGAAGACAAGGCATTAATATCAAATATTCCTGTAAGAGAAAAGAAAAAGCTTTCCCCAAAGTTCCTGGCAGATTTCTTCTGTCTAAAATTTATGGGCCATATGTTCACGCATGCTCAGTTGCTTCAGTCATGTCCAACTCTTTGCAACCCTGTGGACTGTAGCCTGCCAGGCTCCTTTGTCCATGGGATTCTCCAGGCAAGAATACTGAAGTGGGTTTCCATGCCCTCCTCCAGAGGGCAGGAAATTGAACCTGGGTCTTCTGCATTGCAGGCAGGTTCTTTACTGCTGAGCCACCAGGGAAGCCCCTATGGGCCCTAACTGGGCTATAAAACTACTCCTACTTTTGAGGAAGGCTGGGAAGAATATTTTGCTCTTCCAGACTCTCTAACTGAAGTGGCTTAGGGAGAAGGGGATTGGGAATGGGAGCTGAGGTTTGCCGATGGTGTCAGCCCCAGAGGCAGTGCTCTCCTTGGCCAAGCCTGGTTCACATATCTATCTATGGAACTACAATAGACTGCCCTCCCACAGTCACAGGGACTGCAGTCGGCAGAAGCAAAATGGGTGCTTGTAAACAGAAAAGGAAAATGGACGCTAGGGAGGCAAGAATGAAAGATGGCCATTACATTTGTATCAGTTAACTTTTTCTGTACAGCAGATCATCTTCAAACTCACTGGCTAAACATCAGCACGCGATTCCTCACAAGTCTGTGGGTCATTTGAGCAGTTCTTCTGTCCTAGGTCTGCTTAGATGACTCCTTAGGTCCCTTTCAACCCTCAGAAGTGATATAATACTAGATCCTATTGACTGGATAGCTAGGATGTCTTAGATAGTGACCCTAGTCTTCTTATGTACTTCCTCACACTTTCCTCATTCCCCTACTCCTGGTATCTGTTAGTATATTTCAAAGGCTTTGTGTCCTATTGAGGTATATCTTGGTACAAGTAATGATTTTTAAAGGTACTTTTTTTGTTTTTAATTTATTTTATTTATTTGGCCATGCCAGATCTTTGTTGCAGCGTGTGGGATCTTTAGTTGCAGCAGGGGAACTCTTAGTTGTGGCATGCGGGATCTAGTTCCCTGAACAGGGGTTGAACCTGGGCCCCTGCATTGGGAGTCTTAGCCACTGGACCACCAGGGATGTTCCAATATTTTTTTAATTGAAATATAATTGATTTATAATGTGTTAATTTCTACTGTACAGCAAAGTAATTCAGTTGCATGTAAACTCCGGGAGTTGGTGATGTACAGGGAGGCCTGGCGTGCTGCAGTCCTTGGGGTCACAAAGAGTTGGACACGACTGAGCGACTGAACTGAATTGATATATATACATATTCTTTTTTATATTCTTTTCCATTATCACAGAATATTGAATATAGTTCCCTGTGCCTGGGAAATCCTATGGACAGAAGAGGCTGATGGGCTAATGTCCATGGAGTCACAAGAGTCTGACATGACTCAGCGACTAAACAACAAAGCTATACAGTAGGACTTTGTTGCTTATCCATTCTATATATAAGAGTTTGCATCTGCTAACCCCAACCTTGAGATTAAGTAATAATTTTTGAGGTTCAGCATTAGGTACTCTACATACATAGTTCTGTAAGATCCTTACCACAACCTGCAAGTTACTGCATCCATTTACAGATGAGAAAACCTCGGCTCTAAGAGGCCAGGTGTCTTGTTCGGTCTCCCTGTTAAGGGGCTCTTGCATCCCAATGGACTGTAGCCCTCCAGACTCCTCTGTCCATTGAATTTTCCAGGCAAGAATACTAGAGTGGGTTGCCATTTCCTACTCCAGGGGATTTTCCCAACTCGGGGATCAAACCCATGTCTCTTGCTTCCCTTGTGTTGGCAGTCAGATACTTTACCACTAGCACCCCCTGGAAGCCAAGGGACTCCTTATTCTGAGCTTAGTGCTCTTCTCATCACACCTCAGTTGTCTACTGGCTTCCTCAGAATAGACTGGGTCCACCCATCAATTTAAGCTGCTATTGCAAATTGTTACATTGATTCTATTTGAAGGAAAATCCTCTTTACTCTTCTTTGAGGCTTCTGTAATATGAGATTTAAAGAGGACCCTAAAATCGCTAAGTTTGCAACACTCCTGCTATTTGCAACTACTAATGTTTGTGAATTAAGATTTGTATTCTGTGTGACAAAATAAAGTTGAGAAATAAACAGGATACATGAGATTGCAACTATTGCCCAATATCTCAATTTAAAATCTTTCTATTCATCAAAGAAATCTCTTGATTATTATAGTTACTGACTTTAATAAGTTAATATACATATTTTTTAATTTTTAAATTTTTATTTAAAAGTTTTTAGAGGTTTATAAACTTTTTAATGGTTATTTTCCATTTACAAAGTTATTGCAAAGTGTACAATACATCCTTGAACTTATCTTACACCCACTCATATATTGCCCCTCCCCCCACTGGTAATCCCTAGTTTGTTCTCTGTATCTGTGTTAGCATCTTTTATACTATATTCACTAGTTTCACTTTATATTAAGTAGTTTTATGTTATGTTCACTAATATTCATTGTAGTTTGTTGTGTTTTTTAGATTCCACCTATGGGCAATATCATACAGTATTTCTCTTTCTCTGTCTGATTTATTTCACTTAGCATAATGCCCTCCAAGTCCACCCATGTTGGTACAAATGGCTTTTTTATGGCCGAGTAGTATTCCAGTGTGTGTGTGTGTGTGTGTTTGTGTGTGTGTGTGTGTGTGTGTGTGTATCCATTCTTTATCCATTCATCTGCTGATAGACACAGGTTGTTTCCATCTCTTGGCAATTGTAAGTAATGCTGCTATGAACATTGGGGTGCCTGTATCTTTTTAAATTAGTGCTTTGGGGGTTTGGGGAGATATATACCCAGAAGTAGAATTGCTGGGTCTATGTTAGTTCTATTTTTAGTCTTTTGAGACACCTTCATAACTGTTTTCCACAGTGGATACCCCAATTTGCATCTGCATCAATAGTGTGTAAGTATTTCTTTTTCTTCACTTCCTTGCATACATTTTGTTATTTGCAGACTTTTGATAATAGCCATCTGACAGGTGTGAGGTGATATCTCAGGGTGATTTTCATCATCCTGATTATCAGCCACGTTGAGCATCTTTTCATATCCCTGTTGTCAACTGCATTTCCTCTTTGGAAAAAATCTATTGGGTTTGTGGGGTAAGGGAGTTAGAGAAGGCAAGGTTCAGAAAAAGAACGAGACTGGCACTTTATAGGAACAGATCACCTTTAATGAGGCGAGAAGGGGCAGCAGTCAGATTAGTGAGCTGCTGCACTAACCCAAGCAAAGAGTATATATAGACATACATGTGGAAATCTACTGTCTTAAGGGGGTCTGTTCTTCTCCATGGTTGTTTGGAGTAGTTATCTCTTAAACGGTGGGGCAAGGAATTCTGGAGATGGGCCAGAGGCTGGACTGACTGGGAGCTGGTGTAATCAACCTTAATGTCCATTTTTTTCTTCGGGTGAGAGAGTTCTTTGTTTTGCATAGAATAGTGGGGAGGATCTGGAGGGGAGTTTTTTTTTTTAACTCCAGGCTATTTTGAGCCCTGTAACTTTCCTTCACAGTTCTGCCTACTTTAAAACTGGGTTGTTTGTTTTTTAATGTTGAGCTGTATGAGCTATTTATATATGCTGGATATAAATCCCTTATCAGTCATATCATTTGCAAATGTTTTCTCCCATTCAGTAGGTTGTCTTTTGGTTTTGTTGATGATTTCCTTTGCTGTGCAAAAGTTTGTAAGTTTAATAAGGTTCTATTTGTTTATTTTTGCTTTTATTTCTTTTACTTTAGAAGAGGTATCCAAAAAGATATTGCTTCAATCTATGTCAAAGAGTGTTCTTCCCATGTTTTCCTCAGGGAGTTTTATAGTATCCAGTCTTACATTTAGGTCTTTAACCTATTTTGAGTTTATTTTTATATGTGATATTAGAGAGTGTTCTAATTTCATTCTTTTATGTGTAGCTGTCCAGTTTTCCCAGCACCTCTTACTGAAAAGACTGTGCTTTCTTCTTTCTTCTTTTCTGCTTCCTTTGTCATAGATTAATTGACACTAAATGTATATTAATATTATAAATCTTAACTTATAAAGCACATATATTTTTATAAAATGTAAAACTATGGATTCATATAAATTATATGAACAACCACAGGTATTCATGTAAGCAATCTGTTTTGTATTGAGGCTGTGCATAAAATTAAATTTTGAAAAGAGCTCCTCTGCTCTCCTGTTATCTCACTTGATGTCACAGAAGCCATGGGTAGTTAAGGTTTCATTATTATTCCCATTTTACAAATAAGAAAACAGGCTCAGAGGGGTTAACTAACTTTTCCAAGGCAAATAAATAAATAAACAAATAAGTAAATAAGCAATTAGGAGGCAGAGCTAGGACTTGAAACCAGTTTGTCCAACTGCAAAGTCACACTTCTTGCCATTGTCCCACACTCTTCTATTCATTCCCAAGCTCCTGGAAATATATGTATCAAGGCTGGTGCTCACCCAGAAGGCACTCACGTCCAGGAGAGACTGAAAATGGTCAGTTTGGGGTGAAAGGTGAGAAAAAACAGCAGCAGTTACCTCCCCCCGCTGGAGAATTCTCTTAAGAGCCCAGCAGGCTGTCTGAGGGAGTGTTAGTAAGTTTTCTCCCCAGAACCTAGCGAAGGGCTTTCCACCTGCCCTCTCTCTTTCCCTGAGAGAGGGAGAGGAGACCAGTTTACTCTAAAGCCATTCTACAAAAGCTATTCTCACTTGGTCTAAGTGTCTTGAGTATGCTGGGGAGGAACTAAAACATAAACCTCTTTTTCAGGGTGGGGCATTAATGCCTCCTTTGGTTTCAGAGGCTCGAGAGGAAGCAGGACTATATACAGTTGGTCTTATAAGCTTTTTGAAATGTGTGCACCACTCTTCTTGCAGAACGAGTCATTAGAAGCAGCATGAGGGGCCTCACAGCCATTCGCAGCAACAGTCACCAGCAGGGCCTCACTCCTGACTATGTGCTGCAGCTCTGCCCAGCCCCTGGAGTCCCCTGTGGCAGTTGCAGAGAAATACTAGCCTTTGCTTCCCCACTTCTCTCCCTGGTGCTCTCCAAGGGACACTCGGGAAACCTCGGGGCTCTGCTTCACCCTCCCTCCCACAGTGCATTGGTGAGTATCTTCTGCGTCTTTCCTGGTGATGAAGCGCACCTCCTCTGCAAATGTTTCATCTGCCCAGTACTACACTTTCCTTCTCTCTGTGTGTCTTTTCTTTTAAGATAACTTTTTTGGTGACCATTTTTTAAGTCTTTACTGAATTTGTTACCGTATTGACTTTGCTTTGTGGTTTAGTTTTTTGGCTGCAAGGCATGTGGGATCTCAGCTCCCTGACCAGGGATTGAACCCACATGCCATGCATTGGAAGGGGAAGCCTTAACCACTGGGCCACCAGGGAAGGCCCCACTTTTCTTCTCTTGAGATAACCGTTCCCTGAGCGCTGCTTCCTCTTCACTTAGCCATTCCAGAGACAGCTGCCGCATGTGTACTGAGCCTCACCCCCAAGTCACATTTGATTGGTTCAGAGGTCAGCATTCCCAGCGTGTAGTACATTGGACCTCTCTCCCAGTGGAATACTAATAGCTAATTCTACTGAGCACTGTTCTAAGCACTTTACTGATATTAACCGTTTAATCCTTATGAATTCCAACCTTATGAATTAGGCACTATTATTAGACTACTTTGCAGATGGAAAACATGCAAAGAGTTAAAGTCACTTATTCAATTTTACTCAGGTAGAAAGTCCCAGAGCCAAGATTCAAACCCAGGTAGTCTGATGTCCCCCTTCCCCCTCACTCCTTCTCCCCCTCCTCCTTCCCCTTTTTTCCTCTTATAAAACTTTGGACAGATGGAAAAATAGGTGTACTGGTATAATGAATTTCCATACTCATCACCTGTATTTAATAACTGCTAACATTTTGCCATATTTGCTTCAGCTATTTTAAAAATCTCTAACAGATAAGGAGTTAAAAAATAACATTGCCACCATTCCTGAATCACAGTCAATTAAATTAACAGTCATGTCTTCATATCATCTAACAGTCAGTCTATGCTCAATTTTTTTCTGATCCTAGCAAAAATGTCTTTTTATAGTTCTTTTATGTAAATGAGGATCCAAAGTTTACACATTGCATTTGGTTGTTACAAATCTTAAGTCTCTTTTAATCTATACCACTCCCCTGGGTTTTTTAAAAATAGAAATATAGTTGATTTACAATGTTGTGTTAGTTTTTGCTGTACAGCAAAGTGATTCAGTTTATATATATGTGTATATCAATCTATATCTATATTCTGTTTTTTATTCTTTTCTACTTGGTTTGTCACAGAATATTGAATATAGCTACCTGTGCTATACAGTAGGACCTTGTTGTTCACCCATTTTATATATAATAGTTTTCATCTACTAACCCCAAACTCCCATTCCGTCCCTCTCCCACCACCGCCTGACAACCACAAGTCTGTTCTAAATGTCTTTGATCACTCCCCCATTTTTTAAAGCCATTAATTTGAGGAAGAAACACAGAATTTCCAGACACAGAGTCAGAAAGGAGTGAGTTTATTTAGAACAAAAAGCAGAGATAACCAGGGTGCTGAAGCACAGCGGGCCAACCTCCTGACAGACCCGGGAGAGCTGACCCTTTCATGGGTTACTACTACTACTGCTGCTAAGTCGCTTCAGTTGTGTCCGACTCTGTGCGACCCCATAGACGGTAGCCCACCAGGCTCCCCCGACCTTGGGATTCTCCAGGCAAGAATACTGGAGTGGGTTGCCATTTCCTTCTCCAATGCGTGAAAGCTCAGTCGTGTCCGACCCTTAACGACCCCATGGACTGCAGCCTTCCAGGCTCCTCTGTCCATGGGATTTTCCAGGCAAGAGTACTGGAGTGGGGTGCCATTGAGTAGCCGATTTTTACAGCCTCAAGACAAAGAAAACTACTCCTGGAAGGGTGGCATTAGGTGATTGGTTAGGGTGCTATAAAGGTGGAAGTGAAGTTGCTCAGTCATTTCCAACTCTTTGCGACCCCATGGACTGTAGCCTGCCAGGCTCCTTCATCCATGGGATTTTCCAGACAAGAACACTGGAGCCGGTTGCCATTTCCTTCTCCAGTGGATCATCCAACCCAGTGATCGAAGCCAGGTCTCCCACATTGCAGGCAGACTCTTTACCATCTGAGCCACCAGGGAATGGGGTCAGGGAGCTGACTGGTCTAGATGAGGGGGACTCATGGCAACCCTTGCTATGGCTCCATCAGTTCCAGAGCTGACCTTAGTGAGGGGCTCCACATCTATGGCCTTCATCCAAGGCCTTGCACCTGTGACCTTGGTATAGGCTGCCACACAGTCTTCAACCGATGAGCCATGTGTTGGTGAATAAAGTCCCCAGCTTCCTCATCCCTCAGTTGGGATAACTCTGAAATGTATTCTGCATTGTCCATTGTTCTCCAGTGAGGTTGGGTAATACCTATCTCTCCTACCCACCCCCTTACTGAGTTTTCTGGGGTCACCTCCCAACTAAGCTGCTTAAAATGAATCCTAGTTTCAGGGTCTGCTTCTAGGGTTACACAAGTAAAGACAGTTAGATCCTGTTTCACATTTTTTAATGAATACATTGAAACTTATGTTATATAGTATCATGGGGACGTGATATTTGTTTGTCCCACTTTTATTGAAGTTAAGATTGATAATGGAACAAAAAGCGTAATGGTCCCCTAGATTCATCATTTTATCATGAATTGGAAGGATGGTGGTTTTCTATTTCAATAATTTCTTCCAAAATTGTTAGTTATGATTCTTCAATTAATGTGGTTAACCATAATTAATGGCCATTAGATGACCACATTATGGTCCTGAATACAATTTTTACAAGAAAGGCAGGATAAATGTTTCATTGACTTTTTTCTTTTTATTTAATAATTTTTAGAAAAATGATTTAGTGTCCCCAAAATCTCCAAAGGTGACAAACGATGGATTTTTTACTTTAAAGTATAAATATGAACGCTTTGATTTGTCACATTTGACATATTATAGTCTGCTGCTCTCACTATTGTTTGATACTCACATTTTCCCACTGTTGGCTAGTGGGGCCTGATCATGTTGACTGCTATATCTTTTTGAAGTCTTTAAGAGTTGTCATTGGCTTCAGACAAGAAGACTTGGTCTTATCATGTACATTTCCAGCTCCAGACTGGAATTACCCATTTCTCCAATTAATCTTGGTTCCTTTTAGTAGGAAATGTATTTGAGAACAGCATGAATAGTACCAGTCCTCCTTGCTACAGACTTGGCATTGCTTCTAAGTTTGTAAAAAAAATTATTAATTTTTAAATTGAAGTATAATTGATTTACAACATTGTGCCAATCTCTGCTGTATGGCAAAGTAATTCATTTATACACATATATACCAGACCACCTGACCTGCCTCTTGAGAAACATATATGCAGGTCAGGGAGCAATAGTTAGAACTGGACATGGAACAACAGACTGGTTCCAAATAGGAAAAGGAGTACGTCAAGGCTGTATATTGTCACCCTGCTTATTTAACTTATATGCAGAGTACATCATGAGAAATGCTGGGCTGGAAGAAGCACAAGCTGGAATCAAGATTGCCAGGAGAAATATCAATAACCTCACATATGCAGATGACACCACCCTTATGGCAGAAAGTGAAGAAGAACTAAAAAGCCTCTTGATGAAAGTGAGAGAGGAGAGTGAAAATGTTGGCTTAAAGCTCAACATTCAGAAAACGAAGATCATGGCATCTGGTCCCATCACTTCATGGGAAAATATGGGGAAGCAGTGGAAACAGTGTCAGACTTTATTTTTTGGGGTCCAGAATCACTGCAGATGGTGACTGCAGCCATGAAATTAAAAGACGCTTACTCCTTGGAAGGAAAGTTATGACCAACCTAGATAGCATATTGAAAAGCATAGACATTACTTTGCCAACAAAGGTCTGTCTAGTCAAGGCTATGGTTTTTCCAGTGATCATGTATGGCTGTGAGAGTTGGACTGTGAAGAAAGCTGAGCACTGAAGAATTGGTGCTTTTGAACTGTGGTGTTGGAGAAGACTCGAGAGTCCCTTGGACTGCAAGGAGATCCAAACAGTCCATCCTAAAGGAGATCAGTCCTGGGTGTTCATTGGAAGGACTGATGCTAAAGCTGAAACTCCAATATTTTTGGCCACCTGATGAGAAGAGTTGACTTATTGGAAAAGACTCTGATGCTGGGAAGAATTGGGGGTAGGAGGAGAAGGGGACGGCAGAGGATGAGATGGTTGGATGGCATCACCGACTCGATGGACATGAGTTTGAGTGAACTCTGGGAGTTGGTGATGGACAGGGAGGCCTGGCGTGCTGCATTTCATGGGATCATAAAGAGTTGGACACGACTGAGCGATTGAACTGAACTGATGCATTCTTTTTTTATATTCTTTTCTATTATGATTTATCACAGAATATTGAATATAGTTCCTTGTGCTATACAGTAGGCTTCTAGGTCTTTTTAAACAGAGCTGAGAAATACATATTTCTTAGAAAATATTTTAAAATATGGTATTTTTAGAAAATTAAATTAAAAAAGTCTATTTTTCTCTTTGTTAGAGTTTATACTGTTGTTTCAAAATATTTATGAGAGAATTTATCCTTAACATCTTGGGTTTTTGTGTTTGCCTGTTACTGGGTTTGTATCTCTTGCCTCTTATTCTGAAATTTTATCATAAAAACATGAATATAATGACTTACTTGCTTCATTCCTCTATATATTTTTGTGGGGTAGACTGCTTTCATGGCTTGAATTCTTCACTCTATATGTTTCTGCATACACACCCTATTGCCATGTGTCTTTTTCAGTCTTTCCCTAAAGCAGTTAAGTTTGTTTTACTTGCCTTTGAATCTAGGCTGGTCTCGTGTCTATCTTTGGTCAATAGAATGAAGCAGAAGCAATGGTGTGCCAGTTTCAAACCCAGTCATTAAGGCTTCTTGGCTATTTCTGCTTACTCATTCGTGCTTGGGAACATGCCTGGTTAAGCCTGTCAGAGACACATGGCACAGAGTCAAGTCCTCCAGTCATTCTAAGATGTCATTCCTAGATCAACCAACAGCTAATTAGTTGTTCCATTATTTAGTTTTAAAAACATGAGTAACTATATATATTTATTAACATCTCTGTATTACTTTCTTGGGTTTGCTGTAACAACGTGTACCACAGACTGGGTGGCTTAGAAATTTATTTACTCTTTCACATTTCTGGAGGCTAGAAGTCTGAAATCTAAGTGTTGGCAAGGCCGTGCTCCCTCTGATTGCTCTAAGGAAGAATCCTGCCTTGACTCTTTCTAGCTTCTGGTGGTGAATCCTTGGCATGCTTTGGCTTGGACCTGCATTACTCCAATCTCTGCCTCTGTCATCACTTGGCCTGGCTTTCTCTGTCTCTCTGTCTACATTTCCCTCTTCTGCTAAGGCCACCAGTCACTGGATTATATTCCACTCTAATCCAGTATGACTTCATTTAACTTGATTATATTTGCAGAGACCCTATTGTTTGTTGGTATGGGAAGGTCCACCTCCCACACCCACCCCTACACACAGAGTAGAATTGAATGCAGAGCCCCTAAGCTGGTTATTGGGCTTCTCTAGCTAAGGATTTTGGTTGCCTAGACAGAATGTACCAAGGGTCATTCCCTTGACCCTGGCCTGAGATTTTCCCACTGTACCTGGAAACCTGTGCCTCCTGCTCCTAGGAAAGAGTTTGCTAATCTGTCATTCCTGCTCCCTATGAGCCCTCCTCCACCAGCCCCAACATCTGGCTCTGCTTGATGAAAAGCCAGATTATTCATGACTCCCCTTCACATTTCCGGTTAAAGCCACCTCCCCCAGCTGTTTGCATTTTATCAGAGGCTTTGGCAACCTGTCTCTACCACCCCCAAAGCCATGTTTCAAGGGAAGACTTCAATATGGGGCATTCAGATCAGCGGCAGCCTATCTGCAGGCTCATTTTTATCCCCTGCAGTCGTCTTATTTCTAGGCTTGAAGGAAGCAGATGGGAGCCATGGAGGGAGGTAGGATCACAGAGGAACCCAAGGATGGGTTATTTCCTCCCAGAACAAATGAATCAGTGTCTGAGGAAGCCTGAGGCAAGCCTTTCTGAAGGGGCTGAAGACGGTGGAAGGGATTTAATGTGAAAAATGAAGACCCTCCTGATTCATTTGTGGCGAGAGAGTTCCAAGCTCAGTTGTCTATTTGCTTGTAGATCTGCTGCTTGGGGGCCATTGCTGGGGCATTCAGGGCCACCTCCCCCATCTTCCTCACACCTTCTGAGGTCCCCCTGGCTTCCTTTATTCTAACTCTGATTAGGGTAACATTTGTAACATTTGTCTCTGGAAAGCCAATGGCTTGGAGTTGGGGTGGGACCTTTGTGGGGTTCTGGTGCCTCCATGATCTAACTGTGACTTTGAGCAAGTCATCACTCTTCTACAGAACTCAGTCTCCTAAATTATAAATTGGGAGCAGAATCTCAGCCCTGTCTCCTTCACATGGCTATTGTGAGGGTGAGGTGTGATTATGGAAGTTTCCTGTTTACTTGTCTAACCTACATACTCCACGCTCCAGGGAATGGAAGTATGTCTTCCCTGTTAATTATTGTGTTCCCAGCACCCGGAAGAGTCCCTGGCATGGAAGCTCAGTAAACACATGCTGAATAAATCATTGTAAATGTGCTTCATCAGCTGTCAAATACCATTACATAGAATTCTGTTTACTGCTGCTCAGTCTGATTTATGGGAGGGCCCTCCATGTGCTCCTCGCTGTGCCTTGAGTTGTGGGTCTGCCCCTCCAGCCTAGGAGCTCCCAGAGAGCAGAGACATCTCTACATCTGTGCACCTAGTGCTGTACCTGCCACACAGCTTTAGAAATGTCTGAGGAATGAATGGATGGGTGAACAATACAGAGTGCTTAAGTGGTTTGCTTGAGATTATCAGCTAAGATTATCAACTGAAAAGCAAATGTTTATTAAAAGTTGAATAAACGCACTATGAACCTGGGTTTTTGTGAAGTATTTTTCGCTATTTCATACCAGGTGTCCTGACTTACAGTGCCATATTCTCTCCATTGCCCTTTCACGAGCATACCTCACCCATCCCACACTGGTCAGTAGTGAGATTAGTACTTTCTTGTGAGGGCAGGTCATTCTACTTGGAACCCACCTCGATGGAGGCTCTAGGGGAGCCCTGCTCCCCTATTACTGCTCCCCTCAAATACTGCTGTTGTTGCTGCCACTGCAGGGCCAGAAATTAGAGCAACAAAATTGAAGTGATTTGTCTTAGCTTGAGTTTTCTTAAGCGGACCTTGAGACATAGATGTGGATGCCGAATGTTTTGGGGAGATGATCCCAGGAAACATTCATGGGGGTGGGAAAGTGAGATAAGGAAAGAAAGAAAGCCAATAAAGGGCTGTTACCAAGCCAGTTACCACTGTGGACGCCTGGAGTCCTATCCTGCTGGGGACCCTTAGGAGCTGGTGTGGCGCGTGCTGCAGAGTCATCTCGACTGAGGACGAGGAAGCTAGGTTCTTATGCCCTACCCTGTTGTCCTTGGTGGAGGGCTGCTCTTTCAGCTCTCTGGTACTTCTGGTTTGCCAGACATGCAGATGTTCTAAGTGGCATCTTTGGAGTGTGGCGGTAAATGCCAAGGTTATGTGGCAGAGCATGCGCAGAGTCCACTGAGGTCTCATCAGAGTCCCAGCCTGGCTTGGTGTCCTTTGAGCCTCATCTTCAGCTTCTGTAAAAGAGAGGTAACAATCCACCTCCCCAGCTAGGCTGTGGTGAAGTTAAAGGAGATGCAGTTAGTTATGTGACATCACTTACAGGGTGATAATCGACATTTGTGACTAATGGCTAGTCCCACTCTTCTAGTATACTAAAGGAAGATTTAGAAATCAAATGACAAAGAGAAAGCTGGGCAGGTCACTCCAACGGGGAATGGCTTTAGATTTAGATCTTGATTAAATTTCTGAGTTGGAGGAAAGGACCACCCCAAGGCTGTGCCCAATTACTGGTCAATTCACACCCAACCCATACCCAGACCTCTGGGAGGGAAAAACACTTTCATCTCAGCTCCAACTCTTGGCTCAGTTGAGCGACTGATCTGAACTGAACTGAAGTGGGCAGGAAATGCTAGAGAAAAAAAGAAAGACAAAGTTGCTAAGATAAAGAGGGCTGATTGCTGTTTGGCAGGAGGGAAGGACAGGGCAAGATGTGGGGAGAAACAGATGAAACTGCCCCGGTGGATGCAGATCATTGAATGAATGGCACGTGTGATTCACGTGCTCTTACATCTGAAGATCTAGAAGTTTCAGAGAGTGGGGAGAGGGAAGGAAAATGAAGGAAAGCACTAAAAAAAGAAACAGAAGTCTCTGTTTACTCTGCTTTTTCTCTACTACTGGCCAAGGCTGCTGGCAGTAAACTCAGCAAATCTATTTGATGTTAATCTTGTTGGAAGAATTTACTGTAATTTGGTTCACTGGGGCGATAATCAGATTTGTGTAAACTTTCATAATAATCTGCAAACAGTTCATATCTCTTGACAGATATGGTCTTTAAAATGCCTGCACTCTGATCTTAGGAAAAGAGAGACTGTGGGCTGGTGGGGACCTTGGTTTTAGGAACCAAAGAGGTGCACCGACCTGCTTTTTTCTCTGGACTCCCACTCTCAGGCTTTCACTCCACCCCTTCCTCAGTGCCTGGCTCCAAAGCTGATGGGGTCCCCTTGGTGGGTGGTACTGATAGTAGCCTGGGATAGCAGTATCTTAAGGATAAGAAAGCCCACCAGGACTTTCCTGGTGGCTCAGTGGTAAAGAATCCACCTGCAAATGCAGGAAATGCAGATTTGATCCCTGGCTTGGGAAGATCCTCTGGAGGAGGAAATGGCAACCCACTCTAGTCATCTTGCTTGGGAAATCCCACGGGGAGAGGAGCCTGGCGGGCTACAGTCCATGGGGTTGCAAAGAGTCAGAGATGACTTAGTAACTGAACAACAACAAGGATGAGAGAGTAATTATTCTCCATGTCCCCAGGTCTAATTGTTCAATAATTCCTGATCAATCAACCAATAGTATTGCCTTTAAAAATCTTTGTTTGGCAGTCCCTGTAGCAGCAAACTTGATTCTTACCAATATTTTTATAATTTTCCAATTACCAATAGAATTATTTATGTTTCTATTTTAAAGCCATAAAAATATTTATTCTATGCACTTTTTCATGCCTAGAAAACCTGACATAAATAGCAACTATTTCAGTATAATAAGCATAAACTATCCTTTTAAGAAGCAGTGGGGATTTTTTGCTTGTTTATAACAATAGGAACTGGATTCTTGGAGCAAATGGTGGAAAGTTAGAGGTGAAAGGAGAAAACTAGGATCTGGGAGGACAACTGGGGCAACTTGTGTTTCTCGTAGGATGGCAAGGTCCAGAGGGCATGAATTCGTATTTTTTAATGATGACATGAAACTACCCATCTCCTTTCCTCAAACAAAAACAGACCACAACTCCAAGCAAAACCAAGCCTAAACATTTTACCATAAAACGTAACTCTACGTGGCCCATTGAAGCCAAGTCTGGCTTCTGTACTCTAACACCAAATTAAATCTAAGAGGTGAGTTTGGGGAGGAGTAGAAAAGAACAGCTTTATTGCTTTGCCAGGCAAAAGGGACCAGAGTGGGCTAATACCCTTAAAATTGTATATCTTCACCTGGAGGAGATAGGAGTTTTGCAGTAATGGCTCTGAAAGGCATGATCAGGGACTTCCTTGGCCATCCAGTGGTTAAAACTCCACACTTCCAATGCCAGGGGTATGGGTTCCATCTCTGGTCAGGGAATTAAGATCCCATATGCCAGGGAATTAAAACCCCATATGCAGAAAAAAAAAAAAAAGACATGATCAGCTTCTGGACATTCTTCTGATTGGTTGGTGGTGAGGAATTGGGAGTCCAACTGGTCTGAGGTCTCCATGCTTGTGGCAGCATACAGTTCTACAAAACAGTTCAAAGATACTGTTTTACATATATATATATGTTCCCCCCTTGAAGGGGAACCAGGACCTTGCCCCAAGTCTATACTACTGTTTCTTGACTTTTCTCTGCATCGCCTCTCTTCCCTAATTAACAACTGTTTCAACCTACCCATTGGAACTCATAGAAGGTCATGGAAGCTGAACAAAACCTATTTTCTGCTAACCAGAAAACAGAGGACACAGAAAGACTTTTGTACCCAGGACCCCCCTCCCCCACCCAGGATCCTGCTTGGTTTCACCATCAGGCTCTCTATGACTTTGGAAATGTGTGCAGTTAGGATCTGAGAAGTGATATGAAGTGAAAGTTGCTCAGTTGTGTCCTACTCTTTGCGACCCCATGGGCTGCACAGTCCATAGAATACTGCAGGATCTGAGAAGCTGTGGGGAAAAATGTCCTCAGGGGAATGGGCTCTGAGAGCTGTATCAGCTTGGTGAGGAGAGCTAAAGCCAGAGTGCTTTCAGAGAAGTTGAGATTTGCTGCAAAAAGAAAGGCAATTAAAGCTGATATTCAGATCAGGTCTGAGCCTAGGGGCACTGGGGAATCATAGATCTAGAATGGGGCTTCTCCGGTGCCTCAGCGGTAAAGAATCCACCTGCAATGCAGGAGACGGAGGAGATGTGGGTTTAATCCTTGGGTCAGGAAGATCCCCCTGGAGGAGGGCATGGCAACCCACTCCAGTATTCTTGCCTAGAGAATCCCATAGACAGAGGAACTTGGCAGGCTACAATTCATAGGGTTGCAAAGAGTCAGATACGACTGAAGTGACTGAGCACAGCACAGCACACACACACATCTAGAATGACTGTAGGTTTGTTAGCGTGGGGATGGGAAAATGGTGGTATCATGAGAAATGGAACCATTGGGAAAGAGGAACATTTAGGTAGAGAAGATGATTAACTCAGGGTTGGTCACCTTGAGAAGTGGCTTTGGGGCAACTGGCAGAAACATCCTACATTAATGGTTGGCAGAGGACTGAGAAAATAGGGCAGAAAATAGAGAACTGAGAATTACATAAGGAACGTTTAGCGAGCCCTTGCTGCATGCCAGGAGTTCAGGTAAATGCCAGGTGGAGAGGTGCCTGGGTGCGCAATCAGAAAGTGGGGTGATTAAGTGCTCCAACTTCAGATTACACAGATCAGTGTTCCAATTCCCACTTTGCCACTTACTAGCTGTCGGCACCTTGGGCAGGTCATTTAATGTTTTTAAGCCACAATTTTCTCATCTCACAAAAAATGTGGAAAAGGGTGTCTGGCACACAATCATCAATAATAAAGGGAGTTCTCATGAAGATTAGGGAAGATAATGCATATGAAGTGCACAGCACTGTGTCTAGCATACAGCAAATACTTTAAAAATGTTACCTATTATTATCAGGAAAAAAAAAAACAAACCTTAAAGCACCCCTAGTCTAGTATGCTGTATGAAACAGATATACAGTATCTAGTGTGAAAACAGCAAGATAGGAGCTCAGCTGAGCTGGAGGAGAGAGAGAGAGAGCAGTAACTGAGCCTGTCGGTTATCTGTGTAGCTGATTAAACCAACTGTCAGGGAAGAAGATATTTTCCTCTACCCTTCTAGGTTCTTCTGGCCAGTCTAAGAAGATTAACAGATTAACAGGAGAAAATAATATAAAAGTTTAATAACATATATGCATAGGAGAGACCCAGAAAACCTGAGTAACTGGCCCAGATGACCCAAATTCTCACCTTAAATACCATCTTCAGCTAAAGACAAAGGAGGATGTTGGGGGTAGGGTGTTGGGTCTTCGAAGGGGAGGAAAGCAATTGACATGGAGATGGAAAAGCAAAAGTCTGGGAAACAGTTGTTTGCTGGGCCAGGCAGAGGCACTGGGACACAGAAGAATTTTAACTGACTTTGCTAGGTTCCTCCCTTTCTACACACCTGGTTCATACCATCCATGATATGATATCATCACAGATACCCTATCTGTGGTGATGACTGCCTTCCGGCAATAGGTCCCCTATCTATGTTCTTCAGGCAGTTAGGGGGAGTTCAAAGTTTCTTCCTGAGACTTTTGGGCCTTGGTTGTTTTCAGCTCGAAATAATCTTCACACTGAAGAGATAATTTGGTATCTTAGAAAGTACGTGACAGGAACGTCAGCCCAGCAATGTTTCTGTGACGATAAGGCCAGGCCAGTAAATGAGATCCCAGGTGGCCTCTGCCTGCAGTGGCTTGAAGTTCCTTGTCCAGAGACTGAGGTCAGGTCACAGCAGTGAGAGCACCGAATCCTAGCACTAGGCCAGTGGTCAGTGACAAGGCCCTGGCCCTTCCACTTTGCAGAAAATAATTCCCACAAAGACAGAAAGTAGTGAAACAAGTAAGGTGTTTATTAGGGGGAAAAGGAGAGCAGTACGTGTTGACAGACACATGGGCAGACTCAGAGGGAGAGTCCTGAGTCGTGCCCTCGTGGCAGTTTCAATCACTTGTATGGGGGTACTTCTTCTGGGTTTCCTTTGGCCAATCATTTTGATTTGCCTGGTTCAGAGTCCACATTTAATATATCTCAGGATCCTCCCATGTGTGTGCATGCATCTCTTAGCCAAGGTGGATTCTACTGCAAAGGTCTATGAGTACAGCATCCCTTAGCATTACTTCCCTTTGACCTCCAGTGAGCCTTGTTGTGTGTGTGTGGTCAGGAAGGTCTCTTGACTTAGAGAATGAGAAAAATGTGGTCCAGCCTCTTCTCTTAATTGTCCTGCTAGTCTCCTCTTGGAGTTTCAGTCCATAGGGAATGAATCTCCTATCACTTTACCCTGGAAGGGGGCCATCTACTTCCTGGCTCCTGTTTCTAACAGGAGCCCACACTTGTGAATGAGTTAACCTAGGCTCTGAATTTGGAGTTCTCATCAACTTTGCAGGATACTTTAGTTCATCAACACCCTTCGCTGACTCTTCTTGGTCTCTTTCATTTTGGTGTTATCGAGAGTGAAATAAGGTGACTGTGTTTTCATTCTGACTACCATACCAGACCTCAGGTATGCGGATGATACCACCCTTATGGCAGAAAGTGAAGAAGAACTAAAGAGCCTCTTGAGAAAGTGAAAGAGGAGAGTGAAAAAGTTGGCTTAAAGCTCAACATTCAGAAAACTAAGATCATGGCATCTGGTTCCATCACTTCATGGCAAATAGATGGCTGACTTTATTTTTTGGGGACTCGAAAATCACTGCAGATGGTGATTGCAGCCATGAAATTAAAAGATGCTTACTCCTTGGAAGGAAAGTTATGACCAACCTAGACAGCATATTAAAAAGCAGAGACATTACATTATTAACAAAGATCTGTATAGTCAAGGCTATGGTTTTTCCAGTAGTCATCTATGGATCTGAGAGTTAGACTATAAAGAAAGCTGAGCACCAAAGAATTGATGCTTTTGAACTGTGGTATTGGAGAAGACTCTTGAGAATCCCTTGGAGTGCAAGGAGATCCAACCAGTCCATCCTAAAGGAGATCAGTCCTTTAGGACTGATCAGTGTTCATTGGAAGGACTGATGTTGAAGCTGAAGCTCCAATACTTTGGCCACCTGATGCAAAGAGCTGACTCATTGAAAAAGACCCTGATGCTGGGAAAGATTGAGGGCAGGAGGAGAAGGGGACGACAGAGGATGATATGGTTGGATGGCATCACCAATTCAATGGACATGAGTTTGGGTAAACTCTGGGAGTTGGTGATGGACAAGGAGGCCTGGCGTGCTGCGGTTCATGGGATCGCAAAGAGTGGGACACGACTGAGCAACTGAACTGACTGACTGACTGACTGACCAGACCTGTCCTGCATGCTAGTAGTTACCTGCAAGACCACTGGCTATGAAAGTAACATGTTCAGTTTAGCAGGAAGAGGACTTTAGGTTTTCATTCTGTTTAGTAGAAGTAGAAGACAGCCCGGGGAAATGATAGAGGTTTCTTTCCCACAAAAATGTTGGCAAATGAGTTTTCAAGTAATTTTCTCCCCTTTGTCCTTTAACCCCAGGAGATAAGCGAGATGGCTACTGACAGTTCTTACAATTTGCGCTTCAAAGTAATGGATGCAAAAATGAGGCATTTTAGCACATGCTTCAAAAAGATATTAAATTGGCTTTGGGTCCTTGCCATTTATATCTTTCTCATTCTAGCTCTAGGTCCCTTAATGCATTTAGGAAGAAAGGAGGAGAAGCATCTGGGTGGAGAGGGGAAGAGAGAAAAAGGCTTCCCAGGTGGCTCAGTGGTAAAAACCTGCCTACCTGTGCAGGGGGTGCAGGAGACACGGGTTCAATCCCTGGGTCAGGAAGATCCCCTGGAGGAGGAGATGGTATTCAGATGGTATTACACTCCAGTATTCTTGCCTGTAAAAACTCCACGGACAGCAGAGCCAGGCAGGCTACAGTCCCTGGGGTTGACTGAGCATGCATGCACAGGGAAGAGAGACAAGTGCTGTGTGTTTGTCTGGAGGGAGTGGGGAGCGTACTCATCTCTTTGCACCCGGGCTCAGGCCCGTGGTATTCAGAGGCCCTAGAGTGAAATGACTGCTGTGAGATAAGCGTGTGAAGACATCCTGTTCTCTGGGGAAATGAGAGGAGCCCTCCTTGGGAACCCCCACCACTGCTATCATCACCACCCAAACATCCTGTGCTCTCTCTCCAATGCTAGTATAATTAGATGATGTGGTTGTCTATGGGTGCTCTTAGAGGGGATAGAAACTGCAGGTCCCAAGAAGTTCCCCTTGTCAAAATATAATTTTCAGAAGGTAAAATATGACCCTCATGGAAGGTACAGTGAGCACTTATTTAATTCATTAATGAGGAAATGGGCATAATCATAAAGCCTTGTGAAAGAAGAGTATGTGGGACAGTATATACAGTAAGAGAAAGAGAGATTGCTAAGCTAACTACAAAGCTTGGTTAATTTGCTACAGTGCAAGAAAGCTAAAATGTTTGGACCTATCTTTTCTACTGGGCAGAATATGTTTGTACCCCTAACTGGACCAAAAAAATCATTTGCAACTTATTAATTATCTAAAAGTTAACATCTCTCTTTACAGAGTAAGGATCCCCGTCAAAGTCAGACAAAGGTATACTCCCTCAAAAGTCAGGAGATGCTTAGGTAGGCTCATTGGGAAATGCTCTAGTGTGAATTTGAAAGTGTATACAGTGATATCTTTACCTTACGTACAAGTTTTGGATAGTTTTTCTTAAAACTCAGAGTATACCCCAACCCCACCATAGTTTTATAATTCAACAATTTGGCCGATATCTCTTTGAGCAAGTTGGGAGTCAGACTAGAAGAGGCTCTAGGCGTGAGGCTCCCCTGGACCCTCTCTCCGTGCTAGTCCTCCCAGTCCTTCCATCCCATTCCTGCACTCAGTCCTTGGAGATGAGACTGTAGGACACTGAGTCCAGAATGGGAGCCCCGAAGCTTTTGTTGGCTTCACACGAGGGCACAAATAAACTCCATGCTTCAGCGTGGTTTCTGCCACCTGTCCCAAGGCATAAGAAATTTCTGTAGTCGAAGGTTAAGGGTGTGGAGCCAGACCCCCATCCCTGAGGCCTGTGTGTTTGTTTATGAATTACTCCTCCTCCTGCCATTCACACACAGCCCTCCCTTTACCCACAGAACTGCTTACAGCCACAACAATAAACAGGTGTGCACGGTGCTGAGCCCTGACAGAGACTCTCTTTGACCAAACAGACAAAGGCTCTTCTAAGCCTTTTTTCTTTGGCCTCCATCCTATGTCCTGCCCTGTGTCGCTGCATAGCCCACTCTCAGCAAAGAACGCGGCTTGATAAGTCAGTGTGGTGAGAAATCCCCCACTTTTGACATCTGACTTTCCTCATCTCTACCCCATCTTTGATGTATACGTTTTTGACTTTTCCTTTGGAAAGAGTCCTATTAAGTCAGCTTAGCAAGACTCCTGCTACCCTTGTCTTCCCTTAAAAATTTCCCATCCACTGACCCCCCTCATTCTGCTCATTGGCCATAAGTCCCTAGCTGCCTTCACTGTATTGGGAGTGGAGCCCAATCTCTTACCCCTATTGCAAGTCTTGAATAAAATCTTCCTTACTAATTTAATGAGTGTCATACTAATATTTTCTTTAATGGAACTAAAAATAAAGTGTACCCAGTCCAAATCCAGTCCTTCTTGCTGCTGTCAGAGCCCCGCTGTCAAAAGGAGTCTCCATCTGCCCCAAGTTCTTCCACTGGATTTAGTTGCTGCCTCGGAGATTAAGAATCAACAAGGATGGGGCCTCTTGTTCGAAAGCAGAAAAAAGTGCCATTAAAATCACTAAAGTATAAAGCCCTTTTCTTTCTTCCCTTCCTTTGTCTCTTGATTTATTATGGTGTTTATTTGCTATTTAATGTCATTTTCTTTCTTCTGTTACTTCCTTGAATTCAGTTCAGTTCAGTCACTCAGTCGTGTCTGACTCTGCGATCCCATGAATCACAGCACACCAGGCCTCCCTGTCCATCACCAACTCCCGGAGTTTACCCAAATTCATGTCCATTGAGTCGGTGATGCCATCCAGCCATCTCATCCTCTGTCATCCCCTTCTCCTCCTGCCCCCAATCCCTCCCAGCATCAGAGTCTTTTCCAATGAGTCAACTCTTCGCATGAGGTGGCCAAAGTATTGAATTGAATTAGCTAGCCACTAATACAGAAAATGATGGCATTGAAGGAAAGGAAAAAACAGGACCACTCACAGTTCCTTCTCCTTTCAGTCCTTCTTTAGTCATTGACAAGCTGTAAGTAGATAGAACTGGTCAGATGTGTACATATCAAGAAGTAGAATGAAGGGACTTCCCTGTGGTCCAGTGGCTAAGACTCCATACTCCCAATGCAGAGGGCCCAGGTTCCATCCCTGGTCAGGGAGCTAATCCCACATGCTGAACTAAGAGTTCACAGGCTGCACCTAAAGGGCCCTGCCCCCTGCAATGAAGACTGGAGGTTCCAGGTGCCACAGCTAAGACCTGGCACAGCCAGATAAATAAATAAATCCTATTTTAAAAAGAAGAAGTAAGATGAAAGCAGCTGAGTTAGTTTCATGCCTTTCTACTATTTTGGTAAGAACAAAATATGCATACATGTACAAATTATGAAATGTGAATTATGTAACTTCGGTGATTCTGCATATGAACTAAATGACCTTACATTTGCATTTAAAACTGGGATTGTGCAAAATAAAGACGAACAGTAAAATTTATGTTAATAATCCAAAAATTTTCTTAAATTTCTTTTTACTTAGAATGACATTAAGTAGCAAATAAACACCATAACGAGTCAAGAGAGAAAGGAAGAGAAGAAAGAAGAGGGTTTTATATTTTAGTAACTTTAATAGCAAGTTTTCCTTGCTTTTTGAGCAAGGGGCCCCATCCTTGTTAATGTTAACAGACTGGACCTAAAGAAGAGGCTGAATGCTGAGGCAGGGAACACAGGGAAGTGGTCAGAGCAAGGCCATAAACAGGCTGGGTGCAATATACAAGTGAAATTGTCCCCTGAGCAAAAGGTCCTATAAAATGTTCCTAGGAAATATTTTCTAATATTTCCCAGGGGAGGCTCCCCTCCCCACAGTAGGCTTAAAGGGCCATATATTTATGACAAAAACTTTTTGTTTATTTTTAAAATATTTATTTATTTGACTGTGTCAGGTCTTAGCTGTGGCATGTGGGATCTAGTTCCCTGACCAGGGATCGAACCTGGGCCCCCTGCATTTAGAGCATGGAGTCCTAGCCTCTGGACCATAAGGGAAGTCCCGAGAAAAACTTTTTAAATAAGCTAAAATGTTTTACATTGCTTTAGTATCAACATATATTTTCTTTATGGTTTCTTTAATTTATTTAACAGTAAATTAACATCAGCATGACCATAAAATAAGGAAAAGATAAGGCTAGACGGACAGTTCCGGTGGGTCAGCTAGATGAAGTTCCCTGTGTTACCCCTGTGGGCTTAGCCGAGAGTCCACTCCTCTGACCCTTCCAACAGTTGTACAAATGCCTCATTCTCTTTATTAAATTTCTCCCTGCTTCAAATAGCTATAGTGGTTTATTTCTTGGGAAGACCCTGTCTGATAAATAAGTTCGACAGCACAGGCCAAAGGGAGTAGTGTCAGAGACTCGATGAAAACTGTGTCCTGCCGGAGAAAATAGATCCGCTCTTTGCTGGGAGCTTCTCTGTCAGATCAACCAAATCCCTCTCTAATCAATTAAGCCCATTTACTCCTTTACCATCCTCTACTGAAAACCAGAAGAGCTAGACATTGGGCTCCATTTCGGACACTGGGGAATTAATATCTGCTGGAGAAAGTGGAAGCTTAGCCCGCCCTGGTTTTGTCTGGGATGTGATGGTGTGACTCCTACTCACACGGTGGTTTAAGAGGCCCTCCTGAGGAGCCTTTGTGAGTTCTGTTAGAAGCCAGAGCAAGATTGGATAACCACCGGGCTACACCTTCCTTCCATGCAAGATTGATTTCCTGAGGCAAAAACACCTCCTGCCAAAAGCCTCTTACCTTGTTCCCTGAAGCTAACTTCCATTTGGCTGACACCATGAAACAGAATGTATTAATACCCATGGTGGGTGATCAGCCTTCAATAAATAATGCTAGTTGTTCTAATGTACCTGGTATGAAATATTCAGAGCTATTAATGCATTTCCGTTTAAATCGTCACCAGGGCATTAGTCCAAATCAGTGATGAACTTAGGTTCTATCATCTTTTTCTGCACAGATCAGATGTAGAGTGCAGGCTGAGGGTTCCAGGAAATGGCACCAAGGAGCCAACGCTCTGCAGAATGGAGCAGACTATGCAGTGTAAAAAGATGTGATGGGGGAATACCAGGGTCCTTGCTTGGGGTCCAGGGTTCCTGTCCTAGCCTGGCTGGACTGAAGGACGTGATAAGCAAACTTTCAGAAGCAGAGACCTGATGGAAATGGAAATAAAGAGGCATTTATTTCGGGTTTGTTAGGACTACAGCTTGGAGACATGGATTCAAGAGGCAAATGAATTGTGTTCTGCTAGACTACAAAATGGAGAAAGTTTATAAAAGCAAAAACCTTAAGGTTACAGGTGGTTACATGAGTTGTTTATCAAGGATTATAATTGAAGCTGGCAAGAAGTAAGAATGTCTATTTAGCAAGAATTGATTGAGGTCTGAAATATTTGCATAGTTACCAGGGGGAACAATCTTCGGACACAAGGTTGTAGCTAGCAGATGTGTTAAAAATGGCTGGTGACCTTGGGTTTGGTACAGTTCACAAAAAGTTCTCAGTGGTGCAGGGGCATGGCAGACCAGATCCTCCATAGCCACTTAACTACATTTTGGATGCTCAAACTATGATTACTCCATCAGGATTTCAATCTGTCATCATTCTCGAGGCTTCTGTGGTCACGGGAAGTCAGATTAGAGCATTATAAGATGTCTTCTCCTGTCCTTGATTGTAAGCACTTAAAATGCTTTAGTCTCTTGAGGCTACAGAGGGAACATTGGAGAGTGGGGGAGTCTAAACAACCACACAGATTGGGAGTGGGACTCAAATTACCAAGCATTAGGACCTCCGCAGGAAACTTTGGGTACTGAGAGATTTGAGAAGGTTAATCTCAGATATCCTGGCACTGTGCGGATAGTTGACAGGTCTATAAATTATGTTTGCTTGTGAGCTGTGGTCCTGACTGGCAGGTAGTAAGCAATGGGAAGAATCTGAAGGGTGAGCTGACAGAAGTGTCAATAAGGACCAAGTGGGTCAGGATTACTTCCTGCCTCTTTCTGCCTTGTTTGTTCATTTTTAGGACTTTAAGTGAGAGGTAAAGAATTGTTGGTGTGGGAGAACTCTCCAGACATAATGGAATTGCCTAGGTGCCTCCAACACCAATGTCCCCACACCCTTCTCAGATCCCTGGTTTCCCACCCTGCCCCATCCCAGGTGAAGTCCATTAAGAACGTAATCCAAAGGGATCTGAAAGGAAGGACAGAGTTATTTAGTTCCACTAAGGGTTCCCTGCTCCTCCCTCCCCCGAGCAGAAATGGATGTAGGAAGAGGAGATTTCAGAGGTGGAATTAGCTCTCTGAGATCTATTCTCTGAATCCCAGCTGAAAGCCTGTCTTATCCTTACTCTTATGAAATCCTGATCGCCCCTCACTCTTGCCTCTCCTCTTACCCTTCCATCGGCCGAGGTCACTTAAATGCTTTCTTTATGGGTTTCTGACATTGTCAGTTCCCAGCAGCTCAGCAGCTCCATTCCAATCTCTACGCTAATAAGCTGATCTCTACTTTTGTCAATATGGCGATTCTCTCAGCTCATGCCAGTTCTGCTTGATCTTTGCTTTACTCAATCACTTCTTCACTCTCAGAGGCCATGAGGTAAACATGGCAGAAAGCAGTAGTCAGACTGGCCTTAGGGACTAAGCAAGAACCTTAATGTGTGCCAGTTATTTAGTTATTGCTTCTCAGCCTCAGTCTTATCTTTCTATCCTCTGCTTTGTGATGCTGGGGCTAGAACTTTGAAAACTAGTTTTCTGCTCAGCCAGTTAGCTCCCTGTTAGTTTCTGCCAGTAGGGGTTTGCCAGACTGGCAGGCAGAAGGCATACACTTTTCGTCTGTGCTGTCCTCAGTTGTCCATCTGACTCTTTGAGACCCCATAGACTGTAGCCCACAGGGCTCCTCCGTCCATGGGATTTCCTAGGCAAGAAGGCTGGAGTGGGCTGCCATTTCCTTCTCCAGGGAAACTTCCCAACCCAGAGATCGAACCCATGTCTCTTGTGTCTCCTGCATTGGCAGGCGGATTCTTTACCACTCTGCCACCTAGGAAGCCTCCACAGTTTTCCTCCAGCCTTGATTTTTCACAGCAGATGAGGCAGTTTGTTCAGTAGCAACAGTTGGTTCCAATTTGCAATTGCTCCTCCTCTGTTCAACTTCTAAATAATGGGTTATCCAGGGCCAAGGTCCAGTCCTGCATGCCCATCACTCCTCTGTGAACACATTTTGAACACTTCGGCTGGTTTATGGATTTATGTGCCAGAAATTCTGATGACTGTCAAATCTGCTTCTCTAACACTGACCCTTCCCTATACTCCGTATTTGAAATGTTAGACGCATCTTCAGTTTAACATGTCCAAACATAATTTCAAATTTCTCCTCTTCCAAATAAGGTTCTCCTTTTGTCTACTTCACCTCCACTGACCATGTGTCACCATCTTCACCACACCACCCTCATCTAAGCAAGCATCAGCTCAGAATGAGTTGGGTACAAAATCAGGAAAATTCTTGCAGTAAAGCTCCCAAGATATTTTTAAAATATTTATTTACTTATTTGGCATGTGAGATCTTAAATTGCCACATGCAAACTCTTAGTTGAAACCTGCAAATTCTTAATTGTGGCATGTGGGATCTAGTTCACTGACTAGGAATCGAACCCAGGCCCCCTGCATTGCAAGCACAGTCTTAGCCACTGCAACACCAGAAAAGTACCCCCAGTAAAGCTTCTAGAATGCCCAGTTATAGAATCTCAGAGCACAGTGACTTTCTCCCTGAACAAAGGGAAACTTGGGATAACAAATCTGTTGGGAGTGAAACCAGAACTACGAAACGAAGGAGTCATGAGGGAACATTCGTAAGAAGTGGCAAACTAAATAGGGAAAGTCGCCCTTGTTGATGACCTCAGCCTCCCTGCTGCTCAGGGGCCACGTGCTCCTGCTTATTACTGGGACCGTGAGCTGTGCTGGGCTGGAGCCCATCATTACTCATAATGACTTCACAGAGCTCAGTCCAGGTAGGAGCCCAGACATTTCAAGATAATGGCTTTTCTTCCCTTTTTATTCTGAGTGTGCTAGCTCCCTGCATGGATTGAAAAACGCTTATTGAAAGTGCCTTTGATAATTAGGTTGGTCCTGGCTTCATTAAACACCGATAAGCTTCCTGCTTCTAGGTCCAGACATGAGAAGGAGCCCAAAATATGGATTCTCCTTTAAATGAGGCCCTGGGACACAGAGAGGGCAGAAGTGTTTCCCTTTCTGTTTCTGGGTTGAGTTAGTTGTGGGGATAGGGAGGCAGGCAGGCAGGAGGCAGGTCCCCATGGGACTACTGAAGGAGGTCTTTTTTTACCATTCATGCCACCCACATGCTAGGCCTTGATTTTGCTAGGTCTTGCTAGGTCTTAATTTTGGCATGTGGGATCTGGTTCCCTGACCAGGGATCAAACCCGGTCCTGCTGCATTGGGAACGCAGAGTCTTAGCCAGTGGACCACCAGGGCAGTCCCTAAGCCTTGATTTTCTTATCTGTTATATGGAGCTTAGAACCTGGAGAATGTCAGAGCCAGAAAGGACCTCAGGTGTATTGATGCCTACACCTTTACCCTACAGAGGAAGACATACAGCTATGGAGGCCCAGAGAGGAAATGCAACTTGCCCAAGGTCACACAGTTCAGCTGTCACAAGGCCATGCTCAGAACCCAGGTCTTTTTTGGTGGCTCCAGGCTCAACGAGGGCTTCCCAGGTGGTGCTAGTGGTAAAGAACCCACCTGCCAATGCAGGAGACGCAAGAAACACGGGTTTGATCCCTGGGTTGGGAGGATCCCCTGGAGGAGGAAATGGCAACCCACTGCAGTATCCTTGCCTGGAGAATCCCATGGACGGAGGAGCCTGGCGGGCTACAGTCCAGGGGGTCACAGGGAGTCAGACACGGCTGAGATGACTAGGCATGCACACAGGCTCAGCAATCCCCAGTGCACAGAACCTCAGAAAATAGGAGAGAGAAGATGAAGTAGTTTGACAAAGGACCCATGCTTTGCAGACGCGAGGGGTTCCTGTCTGGGGGATGGAGAGGAGGAGGTTCACGGGTCTCCTGGCTTTAGCCTCTCCTCCCAGGCATGAGAGCATGGCCAGGTCATTTGGCCTCCTTGAGTCTCATGAGCTGCCCTGCTTGCCTCACAGGGCTCTGGGGAAGAGAGGGTGAGATGAGAGAGGAGACTTGAGAAAGTGCCTCAATAAACACAGCCCACCAGGCTGCATGAAAGGCTGGCTTTGTGCTCACTCCCTCCTCGTCTGCCCCAAAGTCATCAAAGGTACTACTCACGGTCCAGTCTGGCACAGACCTCCACTGGCATCAGCAAGTCACTTTTCCACATGCTTTCTGAGTTATTGAGCCCTCCTCTGCCCAACCACCCTTAGACCTTTGACAACATCAAACCTTTAAAAAGGCCTGGGTCTTGGCTTGGGTGGCACCATTTCCTTACTGTGCCAGCCACTGTCTCCACTGTTCAGATCCCAGAACCTCATGAAGGCTCAGCTCTGCACAGATTTTCCCTTTGGCTGTGATCGTGGTGGTGGATTTCACCTGGGTCCTAATTCAGGAACAGGCCCGGCCCTCAGTCCTGCCCGGGACTCACCCCTTGCCATGGGTTCTTCCATCTATCCCTGCCCAGCACTCACTAAATATTTACTACCCTATGCCCAGCTAGCCCGTGGCTGTCCCCGGGCTGGAAGGCTCCCCAGGAAGCTGTTTTGTCTCCTCTGCTCTCAGACTGGTGCAGACACATGTGTAGAGACAGTTGTTAACTGCAGCTCTGTCTCACCCCGACCCCCACCCCGACCCTATCTCCTTCCTAGGGAAGGCCCAGAGAGTGAACGCTTGGGTGTCCACATCAGTCCTAGAAAAACTTTTGTGTGGACTATCCGGCCAGTGCTGGTTGTTGAGACAGCCCAGAGGAACAACCAAGGGAGAGAGTGGGGGACCACTGGGGACCGGGGGTGGGTGTCAGGGCCAAGAGGATAAAGTGGTGTGTGTGTGGCTCAGGAGAGTCCCACTGAGATGAAAGGAACCCTGCCTGCTTCTGAGAATCTTATTAGCCCATTTGTTTGTGGGTCCTGCCCAGATCAGCCAACCATTAACAGTCTAGCCCTCCTCCCCATCCTGCCTTACTCTGGGCCCAGCCTGCAGAAAGCTTTGATCAGCTCACCCCACGTCCCCTCCACCTTCCCCACAACCTCTTCTGGGTGACTCCCACCCCTCTTGACCTCTCAGCAAATACATGTTGAATGAACACAAGTATTGCTCTGAATCCTGGAGGAAGGAGTGTGCCTTGTTTCCAATGGGCTGTGATTGTGGCCTCATTCAAGGCCTAGGCCTGGGGTCCAGGAATGGTGTGTGGGCTCCTCTGCATCTATGCAATCACGTGGATGTGTGCTGGGTAGGCTGGCTGGTGGAGCCAGGACAGGGACCAGTATGAAGGGACAGCTGCAGCTGGGGCCAGAGCAACACCGGGGTCCTAGAGTCGGCTCGGTAAAGGGGCGTCACCTAGGGATTCCCTGGGCACTGGCCAATTCTTGAGCAGACCAATGGTCTTTCTGACTTACGGGGGTGGGGGGTTGTTATACAATCTCAGCCTGATTGGCCCTTGGCGTGGGGACCTGTGCTCCTGAAAGGGGGGCCCAGGTCAGGCTGAGGATACCCTTGGAGAAGCCCCAGGTGGGGACTAGGCTAATCAAAAGCACCTGAAGGAACTCCGTGGTGTTCCAGTGGCTTAGAGTGTGAGCTTCCAATTCCAGGGGCCAGGTTCACACGTAAAGATCCCACATACCACAGTGAAGATGGAAGGTCCTGCATGCTGCAACCAAAGACTTAGAGCAGCCAAGCCAGCGGCTGACGGGGCTGCTTACAGAAGGAAAGTGTCCAGGCCATGGGGTGACCGTCTTACTATGCATTGGCTCCGCTGTCTGGGGGCAGTTCGGCACCTCGGCAGTGGGTCACACGTGCGTCCTCAGGGCTGCTGAGGGGCGGGGGCAAGGTCTACACGTCCTGTCTTCCTCACAGCCTGGGCCATCCTGGCCCCACACAGAACCTTGCGCTGTGGCTCTGCGTGGCAGGAGCTGACTGGTATGAGGAGAGCCGTCAAGCAGTCCCCACTGTCCAGGCACCGGAAGGGCCACTCTGAGATGACATGTCCCTTCACGGTCAGCGTTCCACCAGGGCCCCATCAGCCAGGTCAGATCTAGCCGCGTCGCTGTGCTGGGAGGGAAGCTGGGCTAGGTGACTCCTGAGCTTCCTTTCGTTTATGATTCTATAACATGGACACTTAAAAAGAATTAATTTATTTTAATTGAAGGCTAATTACTTTACAATATTGTGGTGGTTTTTGCCATACGTTGACATGAATCAGCCACGGGTATACATATAACATGGACACTTTTAACACTGCTTAATTTAAATTTCTGTCACGAGCTGGGATGCCAGAGAAGCAAACTCTGAGAGGGAGATAAGTGTGCAGGACATTCACGAGAGGATTGGGATTCCACCCCCTGTGGAAGTGGCTGTGGCAGCAGGGTTGGCCAGAGGAGTGAGCTGCACTACAGTCGACCCTCCTGGCAGCACAGGAGCTGACAAGGCGTTCAGAGGGGACCAGCGTGCTGGGCCACAGGAACCTCGTGTTGCTCTTCAGCTGGCGCTGGCTGGCCTGGGAAGGCAGTGTGACCTCAGGCAATCCGAAAGGGTGGCTGCCTGCTGGCAGCAGTCCCAGTGGCTGGGGAGTGTCCTGCATCCCAGCATCTGCCACAGTTCCTGTGGCGACCTTTTAGGCAGCAGTGAAGCAAGCAAGACTCAACGGACGCTAATTAGAGCGGACTCCTGGAGATAGTGGAGGGCAGAGGAGCCTGGCGTGCTGCAGTCCACGGGGTTATCAAGTCAGACATGACAGCAACTGAACAGCAAGAAACCAGCAAGAACAGTGGATTCGGGTTGGTAGACCCTGTCCCAGTGTTTCTGACCCCTGCTTGCGAGCATCTCCCTGAGGGAGATGGCCAGAGTCCTGGAGGCAGTGGTTGGCCCTCTGGGCTCCACTTTGCCTCCGCTGAGAGGCGGTGCAGCTGGAGGCCTGGGGAAAGAAGCCTGCCCAGGAGTCAGAGGCCTTCGCTTTAATTGCTAACAATCACTTACAAGAGAAACCAGCTCATTCCCATTCCCACCATACAGAGGCCCTAATTAAAATTTAAACTCATGTTTCCTTTTTTCTTTTTTAAAATTTCCATGGTAGGTAATTAACTTTTCCTTTCTGTGGGTAAGCAATTAATCAATGCTGTGTTAGTGACAGTGGAGGTCAGAGCACTGTGATTTGCTTGGGAATTTGTTTCTTTCATTTAATTCTACTTTCCCAAAGAAGGGGCTGTAGCAGAGGAGGGAGCAGGGGGAAGTCAAGATGCTCTAGAGAGTGTCTGCTGTGCAAAGGATGCTTGGTTAGGACTCCCATGAAGTCCTTACAACAAGGAGGATAAATGGTTTCCCCCAGAGCAGCAGAGCAGCTGAGTGCAAAGGTCATTGTTGTTTAGCTGCCAAGTCGTGTCTGACTCTTGTAACCCCACGGACTGTAGTGCCCCAGGGTCCCCTGTCCATGGGATTTCCCAGGCAAGAATACTGGAGTGGGTTGCCATTTCCTTCATTTCTTCCTCCAGGGGATCTTCCTGAGCCAGGGATCGAATCCACGTCTCCTGCAATGGCAGGTGGTTTCTGGACCACTGAGCCAGCAGGAAGGCCCAAGTGCAAAGGTGTCCCTGTCTAAATGAGCCTTCCTCAAGAGGGGCCAGCTGAATGCTTCTGGGGGCCTAAACCCTGGACCCAATTCCAACATGTGGGAGTACTGTGCATGCATGGTGTGTGTGTGTGTGTGTGTGTTAGGGGGGGGTTCTCCCCACACCAACAAGCAATTCTCCAAGACCATGTGGGTGTCCTACATACAATTTCTCTTGATTGTGACGCTATCAACCCAGAGACAGTGATGCTGAAAGCTCAGCTTCTCTGTACACTGGTGCTGAAGCAAATCTTGGAGACAAGAGTTTTGAGTGAAGAAAAAATGGGTAGCTTTATTGCTTTGCCAGGCAAAGGGGGACACAGTGGGCTAATACCCTAAAACCACGTGTCCCCACTTGGGGAAGACAGTGACAAGTTTGATCGTGGTGATTCCACAACAGGTTCTGGCAGTCCCTGTCCTGTGACATTCCTTCTGGAATGAAGAAAGCTCCCAGAGCAAAGGAGCATTATCATCTTGAAGCAGTGTCATCTTGAAGGCTAGATGACAGATATTCTTCTCATTCCTGCGTTCCCTCATGGTTCATTGGAGGGCTGCAATCACTGATGACTGTGACATCCTTGTTTACTGTTGTGTGTCTGACTCTTTGTGAACCCATGGACTGCAGCATGCCCAGCCTCCCTGTCCTTCACAATCTCCCGGAGTTTCCTCAAAATCATGTCCATTGAGTCAGTGATGCCATCCAACCATCTCATCCTCTGTCACTCCCTTCTCCTCCTGCCCTCAATCTTTCCCAGCATCAGGGTCTTTCCCAATGAGTCGGCTGTTTGCATCAGGTGGCCAAAGTATTGGAGCTTCAGCATCAGTCCTTCTGATAAATATTCACGGTTGATTTCCTTTAGGATTGACTGGTTTGACCATCTTGCTGTTCAAAGGACTCTCAAGAGTCTTCTCCAGCACCACAGTCTGAAACCATCAATTCTTCAGCCTTCTTTATAGTCCAACTCTCTCCTGTTTACTGATATGGCAGGAGATATTCCATTTCTCAGATATAAACTCAGGAACAGCCAGGTGGAAGAGATGCGTAGGGCATGGAAGGCCTGGGAGAAGGGAACCAAACTTTCATGCTCTCTCCAAGTGCCACTCTCCCCGGCTCTCCATTCACCAACCTGGGACATGTTCACCAACCTGGAAGCTCCCTAAACCCTCTGCTTTGGAGTTTTTACGGCAGCTTCATTACGAATTCATGATTGATCACATCATTATAGTGAACAGTGAAGTCGCTCAGTCGTGTCCGACTCTTTGTGACCCCATGGACTGTAGCCTACCAGGCTCCTCTGTCCATGGGATTTTCCAGGCAATAGTCCTAGAGTGGATTGCCATTTCCTTCTCCAAGGGATCTTCGCAACCCAGGGATCGAACCCAGGTCTCCCACATTGTAGACAGAGGCTTTACCGTCTGAGCCACCAGCGAAGTCCACATCATTAGCTATGGGTAATTTATTCAACCTCCAGCCCCTCTTCCCTCCCTGGAGCTCGGTGGGTAGGACTGAAAGTTCCCACCCTCTATTCACTCAGCTCCTCTGGTAACCAGCACCCAACTTTAGATGCTGTCCAAATGTCATCTCATTAATATCTTCATCTGTTCTCCTCACTTAGGACATTCCAAGGGTTTTAGGAGCTCTGGGCGGAATTGAGGATGCAGATGAAGACCATATGTATATTTCTTGTCATAAATCACAACATCAGAGGGCTGAAACTTCCTCTGACAGAGTTGGGCTGGGGCCCAGGGGTGTGTGGGTCCTCCCCCTGCCAGTCTCAGTGCCCTGGAGCCTGTCTTCTCTCCCAAAGCCATGGGTCTACTTCCCCACCACACATACCTGAGAGAGAACATGTGGATCAATAGGATTTTATACAGCTTGCAAGCGAGAGTGCAAATTGGCGCAGCCACTGTGGAAAATATTCTGACGTTGTCTTGTTTGCATATCCTAGAACCCAGCACCCTTTGCTTAGGCATAAACATGGGGAAACTTGCATGCGTGTACCAGGAGACATTACCAAAGTGACTTAGCATCATTTTTCAGTTCGAAGTGGAAACAACCCAGATGTCCACATACAGGAGAATGGATAAATAAAGAATGCTTATGTAACCTAGGGACTTCCCAGGTGGTGCTAGTGGTAAAGAATGTGCCTGCCAGTGCAGGAGACCCAAGAGATGTGGGTTCGGGAAGATCCCCTGGAGAAGGAAATGGCAAACCACTCCAGTATTCTTGCCTGGGAAATCCCATGAACAGAGGAGCCTGGCGGGCACAGTCCAAAGGGTGGCAAACAGTTGGACACGACTGAGGGACTGAGTACACACACAGAAAACTGGAGCTGGGAGGAAGGAGCACCATTTACTACCAACAGCCCATCATTTCCTCAAAGATCAAAGAAACAAATGAAACAAACATTATTTAGACATATGCACCTATGTAGCAAAACTGTTTGAAAAGCAAAGGAATGATAGACACAAAATTCAAGATGGAGATTTCCTCTTAGGGAGGAAGAAAGTAGATGAAAGGGGACATATGATGTTCTGGTTCTTGAGTGATTGGTGGATTCATGGGTGTCGATCATACTTTGTTTTAAGCTGCTGCAGGATTTCTGACCATCAGAAACTGTGTGAGGAAATGTTTGCTATTTTAAGGTGCTACATTTTAGGGTAACTGGTTACATAAGGTTAGAAAACTAATACATACTCTTTGACATGCATAGAACATTGAATTTTAAAATACGAGTGAGAAAACATTCAGAGGTATAAGAAGGAGGGAACGTAGCTTGGAGGCAGGCCAGTTGGAGTAGTGGACACGTGAGGGGTGCCACACCCATGACATCCGGGGAACAGTGCTGCCAGTGCTCCTGGAAGCCGGCAGCACTGATGAGAGGAGGGCAGCCCGGGATCCTGCTGGCGCGGCTGCAGGGCCGCCCTTGCCCACACGAGGGCGCCCCACACTGCCACATCCAGCGGGGCCTGGAGGTGGCAGGCAAGAAGAGGCGGGTGCTCAGGGAGAGGCCCTCTGGGGAGCGGGGCGGAAAGCTCACTGTGACCCAATGCTGAGACCCTCACAAGAGATCTGGAATGTGAAAGGGAACCAGAGACCGCCTTCCTGCTGCTTTGGCTGCTCCCTTCTGGCAAGCAGGGTCACACAGATGGGCATCATTTCTGGCAGCGTGTCCAGTGTGCGGTCCCCACTCCTAGCAGCAGCAGTGGCGTCGCTGCCTGCTCCCGGGATCACAGCCAAGTCAGTGTATCCTGAACTGAGAACTCAGGTTGCCAGTGGCAACCTCCATTTGCCCACCTTCCTCTCCTGCCCGGGACTAGGGAGCATGTAAGGTATAGTTCAGGCAGAGGCAGAAAAAGGAAAGACGACCTCAACAGAAGTAGGTTACCTTTATTCAGGCAAGGAGGGGCGACAGTCGGCCTAACGACCAGGCTGAGAGCGGAGAGGGATCAGGGAGGCTCCATATTTATAGGGAGGTTTGTGGAAGCGATAGGGGAAACATTAACCAGGCGGGATGTTTTGGGTATACTTTAGTTGAGATGGCATTTGTAGTTGGGCAGGGGGGTGATAAGTCTTCTGGGCAGGTGTAGCGGGTGGAAGGTTTCTGGACAGGGGGTGATAAGTCCCAGATAGATGCAACCGGCCTGGAGCATCAGGGTGGGACCTAAAGTTCTGTTTTGTTTTCTCCGAAGTTAGATGATTCAGCAAGGGCCTTTGAAACTGTTGTTTTCTTTTCTAGGCCCAAAAGACTCCTTCAGAGCAGATCTCCAGAGACTCAGCCTTACCTCCTCCCCTCCTCCATCCAACCATCCCATAAGCATCTAGCCAAGTTTCAAGTCACTTTACTCAAAACACCTCGAGTGGTTCCTATTTCCTGCAGTGAACTCCAGCTGATACAACCGTTGTCATCTATATTTTACAGATGGGGAAACCGAGGCACAGGGAAGCAAAGTGGTCTTCCCAGAGCTACACAGCCGGTGAGTGGTAGGGCCAGGCTCAAAACCCAGGTATTCCTGAGCCCTGAGCCCCTGCACCATCCTGCCTGGTGAAGACGTATTGGTGTTGCCGGGTGTGGGAGGAGACAGGGTGAGCTTTCAGGCTGTGGGCTGGGCTGACTCCCATGGCCGGTCCTGAGCAGGTCCCCATGCTGTCTGTTCCCTCGTGAGCACAAACAGCTCTGGTTCCGGGGGGCCTGACCCTGAGGCCTGGGCTGACCCAGGTGAGATGTGAGGGGCCAGGGTGGGGGTTGCCAAGAGCCCAACTGTCTGGGCTCCACGTCAGTCACCTCCCAGGATTAAAGCCCATCAACAGTGTCTGGAGAAAGACTTCAGTGATCAGAGCAAAATCAAAAGATGAGGATGGTGAGGGAGGTGTCATCGGGCCTGTGGTGCAGGAGGCTGACTCTGGTGGCACCACCTTGGTGAACTTGCGGTGGTTTGTTCTTATCTGTCCCTTGGGTTGAATGGAGCCTGAGAGCAACCTGACAGACTTTTGACCATTTCACTGACTGAGGCCACAGCCCGATCATCAAGCAGGGAGTTCTTTTATTATTATTAATTTTTATGCTGCAAGCTTTATTTAGCAATTTATTTGTAATAAAAAGGAAGTTTCAAAAGGTCTAATGGGGTAGCATTTGGATGAAGAGCTTAAGTGGAATAATTTAAGCTGTGAAAGGAAGCACAGATGGGACTTTGTACTTTTATTCAGTGCCTGAGGAAAAAAGAAACATGGTTGGAATTAGCTGACCCTAGAGTCAGACAGGACTGAAGCGACTTAGCCGCAGCAGCAGAAGGGCCTCCTAAGTAGTGCTAGTGGTAAAGACCCCACCTGCCAATGCAGGAGACCCAAGAGACATGGGTTCGATCCCTGGGTCAGGAAGATCCCCTGCAGGAAGAGGCTCCCCAGAGGAGCCTGGCAGGCTGCTGTCCATAGGGCTGCAGAGTCGGACACAACTGAAGTGACTTAGCACAGTACGGGGTTCTAAATAATAATGGTAGAAAGAAAGTAAACAAATTATAAAATTAATAAAACTTACAAAGTTCTTGACTAAGATTTCTGACTCTTTTGAGGAGGTCAAACTGCAGAATCTCAGTATTAATCTCTTTCTTTGAGTGAAGATAACTCAAACTCTGTCTTCTTGTAAGCCCAAGAAAGGCTTAATGACCTCGTCTATCTTATTGAACTCATCTACCAGGGAATCATTTCCTATCCAGGAGCATCAAAATGAAATCCAGATTTCATGACAATCAGGGGTAACCTCCATCAGGAGGTCTTCCCTGGCTTTGTCAGCCTATGAACCTCTGTGCTTCTAGAGCTATATGTAATCTGTCCTCTGCTTTTACTTTGTGCCTCTCTTCAGTCTAGCAGGGGATTCTTGCAGTAAGGTTTCAGTCCTCTGGAATGTCCTTCCAGCATGTTGAGTATTCTCGATTTCTTTGGCTAATAGAAACTTGGGTGGGGGAGGTGAGCCACGTGCTGCTGATGGGGAGAAAAATAAACCCAAAAGAAGTGGCTGATGTTTCAGGTGTTTAAAGGACACCAGTCTTAGGCTGCCTTGGAGGGCACATAGCAGGGCAGCTTGTGTGCGAGTCCCCACCCCAGAAGATCCATCTTCTGAGTCTTCATTCACTCGCTCATTCATTGTTTTATACCTTTAGCACATACTTGATTGCTTCCACAAACCAAATCTTTGTCTGCATACCAGAGATGGAATCTTCAGATATTCAAAGTTGGAGCTTACATTCCTGGTGGAACACGGTTTCCTGTCTTGTGTTCTCTTTTGATAAATTTTCTTTCAGTTCAGTTCAGTTCAGTCGCTCAGGCGTGTCCAACTCTTTGCGACCCCGTGAATCGCAGCACGCCAGGCCTCCCTGTCCATCACCAACTCCTGGAGTTCACCCAGACTGACGTCCATCGAGTCCGTGATGCCCTCCAGCCATCTCAGCCTCTGTCGTCCTCTTCTCCTCCAGCCCCCAATCCCTCCCAGCATCAGAGTCTTTTCCAATGAGTCAACTCTTCACATGAGGTGGCCAAAGTACTGGAGTTTCAGCTTTAGCATCATTCCTCCCAAAGAAATCCCAGGGTTGATCTTCAGAATGGACTGGTTGGATCTCCTTGCAGTCCAAGGGACTCTCAAGAGTCTTCTCCAACACCACAGTTCAAAAGCATCAATTCTTCAGCGCTCAGCCTTCTTCACAGTCCAACTCTCACATCCATACATGACCACAGGAAAAACCAGAGCCTTGACTAGTCAGACCTTAGTCGGCAAAGTAATGTCTCTGCTTTTGAATATACTATCTAGATTGGTCATAACTTTTCTTCCAAGGAGTAAGTGTCTTTTAATTTCATGGCTGCAGTCACCATCTGCAGTGATTTTGGAGCCCCCAAAAATAAAATTTTCTTTAGGCATGTAATACTGTTTTCTTCTCAATAATTTTAGATGTGCTACCTTAACCTCTGATTGCCTCTTCTATGATTGGGACCTTAATTCCTGGAGAACTGAGCTCAAGGAATAGGGGCATTCACTTCCTACTCAGTACTAACCCATCTTTACTCCAAAGGAGGAAGAGGTTGGGGGGATGGGTGTAGAACATAGATGCCACTTCAGCATTTCTCCAAGGCAGCCCATAGGCCCACGGGGATGTCCTCTGCCCTCATCAGACCTGGGCTTGGGAAACTCTCTTTCCTTGATTCACTTTTGAGTCCTTGGACATTTGGGGTCCTCATCATATTGTGATTGTAAGCACCAATTTCCTTCCCTTGCTCCCAGAGGACAAAAAGCTTCTTATTCAGCATTCTATCTTCCTAGCCCAGCCTGGGGCCTGATGCAATGTGTGTTAACACATGGTTCCTCAATTAAGATAATTTGCAAAATTTCAAAATCTAGTTAGTTTCTACCATTGGTCTCTCTATACCTATCTCTGTTTTTCTCTTTCCGGGAGAGATGCCATCCTTCCCCTATTTACCTACACCAATCCAACAGTTCAGGGTCAGCTGACATGACATCTCTTCCAGGAAGCTTCCTCAGCTCTCCAATCAAAAGGGGTGCCTCTTTGCTCAAGAAGTTCACACTCTGGTCTGTGTGTTGATGGTGGTTCTGAAAAGCAAGTCAGTGATAGGTGTTATTTATGACAGAGGTAATGATCATAGTGAATATTGAGTATTTACACTAGGTGAAGGTCTGTGCTAAGAATTTTACTGCCATTATCTTATTTCATCCTCATAGCAAACTTCTGGTTTTTTGTTTTTTTTTTTTTTTCTGGCATGTTACATGGCATGCAGGATCTTAGTTCCCCAGCCAGGAATAGAACTCATGCCTGCTGCTGTGGAATTACAGAATACAAACCACTGGCCTGCCAGGGAAAGTCCCTAATCCTCATAGCAAGCTTCTAAGGGAGATATGTTATTATTCCCATTTTACGGGTGTAGAAACTGAGGCTTAGAGTAGTTAAATACTCTGCTTGGGGAGCCAGAGCTGGGGAGGGCCTGAGCTGGAATTTAGCATCAAAGTTCATTCTCTTAATAACCACTGCACTCTAGCCATGAGGAGACATCAGAACCCTGGGCCTAGAGGGCCTAAAGGATTATTGAGAAAAGATGAGGAGTGTATATCAGTCAGGATTGTGCAGAGAACAGAATAACTAAGAGTTACTTGAAATAAGTAATTTATGATAGGAATTAAACCATATGTAATTGTGGGAGCTGGTGGGAATTATTCCAGGAGAATAAAACTTAAAAATTTTTTTTTTAATTTTTTTGAAGTATAGTAGATTTACAATGTTGTATTATGCTATACAGCAAAGTGATTTAATTATACATATATATATATACACATCCCTTTTCACATTCTTTTCCATTGTGGTTTATCATAGGGTTTGAATATAGCTTCTTTGGTAGACAGTAGGACTCTGTTGTTTATCCATCCTATATATAAGTTTGCCTCTGCTAATTCCAGACTCTTAATCCATCCCTTCCCCACTGCCTACCCTTTTGGCAACCGCAAGTCTGTTCTCCAAGTCTGCGAGTCTGTTTCTGTTTCATATATAAGTTCATTTGTATCATATTTAGATGCCACACATAAGTGATATCTCACGATATTTGTCTTTTTCTTATTCACTTAGTATGATCACCTCTAGGTCCATCCATACTGATGCAAATGGCACTATTTCATTGTTTTTACAGTTGAGTATTATCAGGAGAGTAAGCCTTTGCTGTCTGTCTATTTACTGTTGTTTAGGCCCAGGCTCTGGGATGCTCTGTGTTCACTCATTACCTTTGAGGTAGGAGACAGCCTGTAAATACCCAGGCTTGGCATTTACAACTGACCTCCTGTTTACATTTCTTGGGGTGAGAAAAAGATGGGCTTCAGTCTGGACACCTGCAAATAGACTATTTGTACTTCCTAAAGCAGGGGATAAGAGGGCTCCAGGTTCAGTTCAGTTCAGTCGCTCAGTCGTGTCCGACTCTTTGCAACCCCATGAATAGCAGCACGCTAGGCCTCCCTGTCCATCACCAACTCCCGGAGTTCACTCAGATTCACATCCATTGAGTCAGTGATGCCATCCAGCCATCTCATCCTCTGTTGTCCCCTTTTCCTCCTGCCCTCAATCCCTCCCAGCATCAGAATCTTTTCTAATGAGTCAACTCTTCTCATCAGGTGGCCAAAGTACTGGAGTTTTGGCTTTAGCATCAGTCCTTCCAAAGAAATCTCAGGGCTGATCTCCTTTAGAATGGACTGGTTGGATCTCTTTGCAGTCCAAGGGACTCTCAAGAGTCTTCTCCAACACCACAGTTCAAAAACATCAATTCTTCAGTGCTCAGCTTTCTTCACAGTCCAACTCTCGCATCCATACATGACCACAGGAAAAATCATAGCCTTGACTAGAAGGACCTTTGTTGGCAAAGTAATGTCTCTGCTTTTGAATATGCTATCTAGGTTGGTCATAACTTTTCTTCCAAGGAGTAAGCGTCTTTAAATTTCATGGATGCAATCACCATCTGCAGTGATTTTGGAGCCCAAAAAGATAAAGTCTGATACTGTTTCCACTGTTTCCCCATCTATTTGCCATGAAGTGATGGGACCAGATGCCATGATCTTCGGGTTAGATATTTACAATCAGCCTCCTGTTTGTTCTCCGAAATGGAGAACAACTGACAGACAGGGTAAAAAGCCAAGTTTTGTTTCCTGTGGACGCCTTAAGGTAATAGTCATGGCAGGAACAGAGGGGCTAAACCTTGTTTGAATAAAGGATCAGGAGGTCATGTATTTCCCATCATTGGAGCAAGGGAGACATATCATATGTGCAGAAAGCCTCCTTGGGTCAAAAAGGAGAAGGCACCACTCCATAATATGTGATGCTAATATGTGACTCCATAGCCCTCTGGGCTGGAATCCATCATGGAAAAAAGTTGCACACACATGTCAGGGAGGGCCCTAGGGTAGGTCAGGTGTGGAAAAAGAAACCAGATTAATTAAAGGTAAACAAAGACCCAAAAGAACTGTTCTATATAAGTAAGTGACTCAACTGCCTCGCTGCATTCCTCCTCTTTAGGGAAGATGCCATACCCTTTCTCTCTGGGTGCGCACCTCTGCCGTGTGTGTGTGTGTGTGTGTGTGTGTGTGTGTGTGTGTGTGTGTGCACAAAGTTGTGTCCAACTCTTTCTGACCCCATGGACTGTAGCCTGCCAGGCTTCTCTGTCCACGGAATTTTCTGGGTAAGAACATTGGAGTGGGTGGCCATTTCCTTCTCCAGGGGATCTTTCCAACCCTGGAATCAAACTTGTGTCTCTTACATCTCCTGCCTTAGCAGACAGATTCTTTACCACTGTGCCACCTGGGAATCTCTGCCTTGTTTCTATCTTAACAATTTTTCTGCGTGCTATCCTGTTGTAGGCACACGTTCCGGGAAACACACTCACTCAGAAAGACAATGCAGATAGTGGAGTGCAGTTTATTACACTGGCGGGCCCAAGGCAGAGTCTCCTCTTAGCCAAGGACCCTGACCAGTTTTTGTGAAAACCTTATATACCCTAAGTGTACTTGCTCAAACCCCAAATTCCTTGAAACTAGTCTGGACAAAGTAAAAGAGAGATATGATCAAAGTTAACCCATGATTCATGTGTCACAAGACTAGATACGCAGTGGACATTTATCAATAGGCCTGTGGTCATAGCCCGATAGACATAATGGAATTTACCACTTTGTTCTGTTACAGAGATAATTAGCATATTCTTTTAGGCAATGGAGAGTCCAAGTCCAAGTCCTGAGGCTCTTTTATCTGGGGGATTTGGTTTTCCATTGGTATGCCGTTTCTATAGACACTGGGCACAAAGTTCAGAGTCCATTGGGAGGGTGACCATGCGTGTAGCCTAATGTTCGCAGCCTGGCCTAAGACGGAGTCCAGCTCTGTCTGTTTCCTCCTCCATTCCCTCCTCTTGATGCTCCTCACTCATATTACGAGCATCACTCATAAGGGTATATTGCACCCTGGCTCTTCGACTGCCAATTTGGGAGAATGACATCAACCTTCGGGTTACAAAGTTCATCAGTTCAGTTCAGTTCAGTCGCTCAGTCATGTCCAACTCTTTGCGACCCCATGAATCGCAGCACACCAGGCCTCCCTGTCCATCACCAACTCCCGGAGTTCACTCAGATTCACATCCATCGAGTCAGTGATGCCATCCAGCCATCTCATCCTCTGTCGTCCCCTTTTCCTCCTGCCCCCAATCCCTCCCAGCATCAGAGTCTTTTCCAGTGAGTCAACTCTTCTCATCAGGTGGCCAAAGTACTGGAGCTTCAGCTTTAGCATCATTCCTTCCAAAGAAATCCCAGGGTTGATCTCCTTTAGAATGGACTGGTTGGATCTCCTTGCAGTCAGCTCTCAGCTTTCTTCACAGTCCAGCTCTTGCATCCATACATGACCACTGGAAAAACTATAGCCTTGACTAGAAGGACCTTTGTTGGCAAAGTAATGTCTCTGCTTTTGAATATGCTATCTAGGTTGGTCATAACTTTTCTTCCAAGGAGTAAGCGTCTTTTAATTTCATGGCTGCAATCACCATCTGTAGTGATTTTGGAGCCCCAAAAAATAAAGTCTGACACTGTTTCCACTGTTTCCCCATCTATTTCCCATGAAGTGATGGGACCAGATGCCATGATCTTCGTTTTTGGAATGTTGAGCTTTAAGCCAACTTTTTCACTCTCCTCTTTCACTTTTATCAAGAGGCTTTTTGGTTCCTCTTCACTTTCTGCCATAAGGGTGGTGTCATCTGCATATCTGAGGTTATTGATATTTCTCCGGGCAATCTTGATTCCAGCTTGTGTTTCTTCCAGTCCAGGGTTTCTCATGATGTACTCTGCATAGAAGTTAAATAAGCAGGGTGACAATATACAGCCTTGATGTACTCCTTTTCCTATTTGGAACCAGTCTGTTGTTCCATGTCCAGTTCTAACTGTTGCTTCCTGAGCTGCATACAGATTTCTCAAGAGGCAGGTCAGGTGGTCTGGTATTCCCATCTCTTTCAGAATTTCATAATACATTGTAAAATTCAGGGTCCACAAAGCAGAACTATCAAGGCAACTATAACAATGGTAAATATAGTTTTCCACCTATCACCCTTCACCCAAGACAGGACCAAAGTCCAGAAAGGAATGTTTTCATTTAACATTGCCTTTACCTGTTTTTTCATGTCTTCTAAAGCAGTTGATACATTGCCAGATAAGTCAGGAATGCATACACAACATTCAACCTTAATTATAGCACAGGTCTCTCCTTGAGCAGCTGTATGTCCAAAGCCATTCTGTTTCGAATTACCACTTTTCTCATTTGGATTTGCTCTTCATTTAAGGCTTGGATGGCTTTTGTTCTATCTAGGAGGGCCCGTTTTGTGAAATTAGTCAAGGCCTCTACTTTAATCATAATATCTGTTGTCCCTGTAGAGGGTAGGAATAAGGCAGCAATATACTCATGCCATTGAAACACAGACCTTGTCCACCTAGCATGTAAATAAGGTAGATTTACCGGGGCTTGTTGTAGGTTAGGCTTTTGTTACACTGGCATTTATATCAAATGTAATCCTATGACCCGAGTCTATTGACAGTAGGTCTGGCTTACACCCAGAGAGCAGGGAGAGATTATGATTGTGTCCCAAAAGAGAGCAGAGTGGTTTAAAATCTCCTTGGTGGAGCTGTGACAGCCACCAGGGAAGTCCATCCATCACAGACAGAGGCAGAGCCCTACATACCCAACAGTTGGAGGTATTGTGGAAGTTGGCGTAGGAATGTGCACATTGATGAGACCAAGCAGCAGGAGTTGATTATGTGGTTCATCCTCAAGGGGCTCATCCAGGATCTTCTTTTCCTTCTTCTTCAGGACGGTCTTAATCTCTCAAGGGTCAGCGGGGTCCCTCTGTGCAGTCCACTCAGCATTTTCTGAGTCTGCATGGTATGCTCTCGTCACCCTTGTATGATGGATCCAAGGGGCAATACCTGTAACTTTTACTGCAGTAGGAGTAGTTAGAATAACAGTATAAGGGCCCTTCCACCAAGGGGCTAGCAAATCACGTTTCCAATCTTTGACCCATACTTAGTCACCAAGCGTAAACTCATGAATCTGTTCCCCAAGGCGGAACGGCACCCTTTCTTGTACAAACTTAGTTACCCAACTTATTACCTTACCTAGTTCAGCTGCGAAATCCTAACCCCCCTTACCTGAGGCAAATTTGTTGATACCTGTTTTATTATGGGAGGGAGCCTCCCATACACAATTTCGTATGGTGAATAGCCTTGGGGCTGTGGGGTCATCCTGAGTCTGAGCAGAGCTGTCAGAAGCAAGTCCACCCAGGAGCAGTCAGTCTCTGTGATCCACTTGGAGAGTCTCTTTAAGTGTCCAGTTGGTTCATTCCATCATCTCAGAACTCTGAGCCTATATGCAGTGTGCAGTTTCCATTTGATATTTAAAGTTTTGCTTACTTGTTGTACTAAATCAGCTACAAAAGCCGGGCCATTGTCTGGTCCAATGTGGTAGGAAATCCAAATCTGGGAACTACTTCCCTAAGCAGGCACTGGGCTACTTCTGGTGCTCTTTCAGTCCAGGTAGAAAAGCTTCTACCATTCCCGAGAACGTACATACCATGACCAGCAGGTAACGGTAGTGTCGGTGAGGTTTCATTTCAGTGAAGTCCACTCCCAGGTGTTCAAGGGGGCAGCGTGCCTTTCAGCTGAATACCCGGAGGTTTTTGTCTGAATACCCGAGAGGCAGCATTAACCTGTGAGCAGGCAGCATGGCCTAGGTGGGTCGCTTGGTGTGTTTGGCAATTCCCACCATCCCTTTTCAATCTTGAAATCCCTTCTGCTTTGCCTAACCTGACAGCCATTGTCCTTGTTTTATCAGGCTAGTGCCATCAGTATACAGGACCCAACTAGGGTCTGAACCTTGTGTCCTCCTTTAAAACAAACCCCAGATACCTTACCTCCTCCTTGCAGATCTGTGCCTTCTTCGACACCTGGTAACCTGCTTCCATCAACAGCTGGAGTAGTGCTTTTGTCTCTTCCCAACATGTTTCCTTGGTCTCGGCAGCCAGCAGCAGGTCATCCCCTTATTGTAGGAGCCAACACCTGTACTTTTCCGGGTGGAATGAGTCCAGGTCAGAAGCCAAGGCTTCCCCAAAGATGGTTGGGGAATTCTTAACCCTTGTGGGGGAGTCCAGGTGAGCTCTTGTTTGGTGTCCCTGACTGGATCTTCCCATCCAAAGGCAAAGATGGGCTGTGATGCTAGGGAGAGGTGTATGCAGAAGAAGGCATCCTTGAGATCAGGAGAGGCGGGTATAGCTTGGGCAGTTCGGTTGGTGCCGAATCCCGGAAGTGTTGGCCAGAGGCTTCTGCCACCGGGATCAGAGCCTGCCGAGGTGGCAGCTCTACAACCTCCGGGAGAGTTGGCGGAGGAGCAGTGCTGCTGCAGGAACCTCACCTGACCCTGGATCGGGCATTAAGGCGGCCCCTGGTCCTGGTGGAGCGCTGGGCCGGCGGGCGCGTCATCATCCGGTATGGGGGAGGGGCAGGTCATCCTCATCCAAATCCTGCCAGATCCCAGAGGAAGAAGGGGGATCAGCGTGTCTTCACCTGCCGGTCAGCAAGGCCGAACCCGAATACCACGTGGTCCAAGACTGTTTCTCCCTTAAAGTCCGTTCTGTCTTAGTGGGCTTGATCAGGTGCGGATGAAAACATAGATGGGTTAAATATCCCACGTCCCAGGCCGTCTCCGGAAAAGCCAATTCATACTCACTTACGTATCCCCCTCCTTCTAGCCTGACAATTCCGAGGGGCTCAAGAATTTCACAGCAGACAGGACACCTCCTGGGGGGAGGGCAGAATGTGAGCACACAAGGACCAGTTTCCTATCCTAAAAATCCCCTGGTGATCACTGGTAATAATTTTCCCTGAGCCAGCGTGGACACACCTCCTAAATGACCTTCGCAAATTCCCTTCCTAAGCCCTAGCATGCTCATTGAGTGTGTACCAAACAATCACCGCCTGCCTATTCCAGGCTCCTGTGGGTCCATCCCCCTTCTAGTCCCTCCCAGGGGGGTGATCAGGCCCCCTCTTCCACCCTGCCAGGTGGGTTCCTCCTCACCTGAACGCTCAGTTTCCCTGCTGCCGTCCACTACCTGCTAACTGAAAGGTCCAGGCGTTGAGAAGCAGAATCCTTCCAGAAGGGCGAGGTGCCTTCCCCCCTCTGGAAGATTCAAGCTGCAAGGCCTCGGAGTAGTCCCAAATGGGACTTGTCTCTTCAAAGTGAAGAGTTTCCCGGCCCATGCACCAAATGTTGTATCCATGCATTCCAGGAAACAAACTCACTTATAAGGACAATGCACATAGTGGAGTGCAGTTTATTACACTGGCGGGCCAAAGCAGCATCTCCTTTTAGCCAAGGACCCCGACCAGTTTCTGTGAAAACCTTATATACCCTAAGTGTACTTGCTCAAACCCACCTCCCTAAATTCCTTGAAACTAGTCTGGACAAGGTAAAAGAGAGATATGATCAAAGTTAAAGCATGATTCATGTGTCACAAGACTAGATACACAGTGGACATTTATCAACAGGCCTGTGGTCATATCCCGATAGACATAATGGAATTTACCACTTTGTTCTGTTACAGAGATAATTAGCATATTCTTTTAGGCAATGGAGAGTCCAAGTACAAGTCCTGAGGCTCTTTCATCCGGGGGTCTGGTTTTCCATTGGTATGCCATTTCTATAGACACCAGGCACAAAGTTCAGAGCCCATTGGGAGGGTGACCATGCGTGTAGCCTAATGTTCTCAGCCTGGCCTAAGATGGAGTCCAGCTCTGTCTGTTTCCTCCTTCAATCCCACTCGTTGTTGCTTTCTATATCTAATAATAAACTTTGTACTTGAATTTACAGTCCTTGCCTCCATTGAGAAATGAGTGTTTCACTGGGGGCAGGATCCAAGGAAAATTAGCTTCTAACCTCTAGCCCTTGCTGGTCTGTTGAATAGGATTCATCAAGGCTACCCAGGTTCACTTCCTGGGCAGGAAATTAAGATCTCACTTCACGCCACCACTAATGGCTGCCTCTCTGAAATCATCTTTTTGCCTCACAAACATGCAGATGGCCTCTCATCCAATAAATACACAGCCCTGTCTAGAGCCTGGCTGAGCCAGGAGCCAGAGAGCGGCCAGGTGTCAAGAGCAGCCAGATAAAGCACAGCCCTAAATGGAAGAGGTAAGCCTGTAATCACTTGCTGTGGTGGTGTAAATAAGAAGCCAAAATCCAGGAAGCAACAGCTACACCATTGCTTTTTCCCGAAGTTCATGTAGATCAGCACAGACATGGAGTCATAACAGTGTTGCAGGGAAGAGTTGGTTCTGACTCCAGGTTGGAACTGTTTCTCTGACTTGATTTTCATTGCCTTTGCTCTTATAATCACACATAATGGCCCACCTCAGAGAACCCTGCCTCTCTGCTGGACTGTTAAAGTGCCATCATTCAACTCACAGAGAGATTATCCGACCCTGCCCACCTGAAAGAAAGAAGAGATTAACACATCCCTTCCACAGGCTGGCCATCCCAGAGATGTTTTGCGAGACGCAGCTCTTTTTACTCCACGTCCTCACTGCCTCTCCCTCTCTGTTCTGCTTTTTAATTTTAGTTGCTCACCTCTTTTCTCTCTGGTTATGTAAGAGAACCTGGCCTCCAGACCCTGACAAGATGGTTATTTTGAGACATTAATCTCAAAATCTTCTTGGTCAGCTTTCCAAATAGTCGTGTTCCTTGCCTCAACACCTCATCTCTCAGATTTAGTGGTCCGTCATTCGGGGAGCTTGAACTCAGTATCATCACTGTTGCGGGAGCACCGAACAAAACTCTCCGGCAGTTTGATGAACCCTGGGGTTGGGGAAGGGTGAATTGTGGAAAGACCTGGATCCTGAGGACTTGAACTTGCCTTCCTCTCCCCCTAACCACAAGGAGGCCTGGCGGACCTGAAGTGCCCGAAGAGGGCCTGGCCCGCCTGAGGCCTCAGACTAGGAGACGTGGGAATGAAGCCACTGGCAAGGAATGTATGTGAAAGAGCTAAGGTGAGTTTTATTTTCTCTCTTTTATTTCTAAGTCTGCAGTCTTTCCAGCATACCTTTTATCGTGCACTATAGCTTCTTGAACTTTCCTTTGAACTGGATTTACTGTTCTGCTAGTTTCTTCATTAAGGAGTTAAATTAATCTTTGTCACACGTTCCTTATATATGCATATGACAGGCATATTTTAACCTTGTCATGATTTTACTGTGACAGTAGTAGTGTTGGCGGGGGATTGGAAGTGAAGAATGAGACCCCAGGCTGGGGGTGTCCTTAGACTATCTCAAGAATCCTGATGGGCAAGTAAGGGCCTGACCCAAGACTATAGCAGGGAAAACAGGTGAGGAAGGTATGGACAGGGCAGACGCTGAAGTGGAGCACCCTGTGGGTGTTGGTCAATCAGTTCAGTCACTCAGTCATATCTGACTCTTTGCGACCCACTGTACTGCAGCATGCCAGATTTCCCTGTCCATTGCCAACTCCCCAAGTTTGCTCAAACCCATGTCCATTGAGTCAGTGATGCCATCTAGCCATCTCATCCTCTGTCATCCCCTTTTCCTCCTGCCTTTGATCTTTCCCAGCTTCAGGGTCTTTTCCAGTGAGTCAGTTCTTTGCATGAGGTAGCCAAAGTATTGGAGTTTCAGCTTCAGCATCAGTCCTTCCAATGAATATTCAGGACTGATTTCTTTTAGGATTGACTAGTTGGATCTCCTTGCAGTCCAAGGGACTCTCAAGAGTCTTCTCCAACACCACAGTTCAAAGTCATCAGTTCTTTGGCTCTCAGCTTTCTTTATGGTCCAACTCTCACATCCATACATGACTACCAGAAAAACCATAGCTTTGCCTAGATGGACCTTTGCTGGAAAAGTAATGTCTCTGCTTTTTAATATGTTGTGTAGGTTGGTCATAGCTTTTCTTCCAATGTTGTAGCCATGCGTTCTGGGAAACAAACTCACTCAGAAGGATAATGCAGATAGTGGAGTGCAGTTTATTACACTGGCGGGCCCAAGGCAGAGTCTCCTCTTAGCCAAGGACCCTGACCAGTTTTTGTGAAAACTTTATATACCCTAAGTGTACTTGCTCAAACCCACCTACCCAAATTCCTTGAAACTAGTCTGGACAAGGTAAAAGAGAGATATGATCAAAGTTAATGCATGATTCATGTGTCACAAGACTAGATACACAATGGACATTTATCAACAGGCCTGTGGTCATATCCCAAAAAACATAATGGAATTTACCACTTTGTTCTGTTACAGAGATAATTAGCATATTCTTTTAGGCAACGGAGAGTCCAAGTACAAGTCCTGAGGCTCTTTTATTGGGGGGTCTGGTTTTCGACTGGTGTGCCTGCCGTTTCTATAGTCACCGGGCACAAAGCTCAGAGTCCACTGGAAGGGTGACCATGCGGGTAGCCTAATGTTCGCAGCCTGGCCTAAGACGGAGTGAGTCCAGCTCTGTCTGTTTCCTCCTTCACCAAGGAGCAAGCATCTTTTAATTTCATGGCTGCAGTCACCATCTGCAGTGATTTTGGAGCCCCCCAAAATAAAATCTGTCACTGTTTCCATTGTTTCCCCATCTATTTGCTATGAAGTGATGGGACGAGATGCCATGATCTTAGTTTTCTGAATGCTGAGTTTTAAGCCAACTTTTTCACTCTCCTCTTTCACTTTCATCAAGAGGCTCTTTTGTTCTTCTTCACTTCCTGCCATAAGGGTGGTATCATCTGCATATCTGAGGTTTTTGATATTTCTCCCAGCAAACTTGGTTCCAGCTTGTGCTTCATCCAGTCTAGCATTTCTCATGATGTACTCTGCATATAAATTAAGTAAGCAGGGTGACTATATACATCCTTGACATTACTCCTTTTCTGATTTGGAACCCAGTCCATTGTTCCATATCCAGTTCTAACTGTTGCTTTTGACCTGCATAGAGGTTTCTCAGGAGGCAGGTCAGGTGGTCTGGTATTCCCATCTCTTGAAGAATTTTCCACAGTTTGTTGTGATCCACACAGTCAAAGGCTCTGACATAGTCAATAAAGCAGAAGTAGATGTTTTTCTGGAATTCTCTAGCTTTTTCAATGATCCACTCGATGTTGGCAATTTGATCTCTGGTTCCTCTGCCTTTTCTAAATCCAGCTTCAACATCTGGAAGTGCACAGTTCACGTAATTTTGAAGCCTGGCTTGGAGAATTTTGAGCAGTACTTTACTACTGTGTGAGATGAGTGCAATTGTGCGGTAGTTTGAACATCTCTGGCATTGCCTTTCTTTGGGATTGGAATGAAAACTGACCTTTTCCAGTCCTGTGCCACTGCTGAGTTTTCCAAATTTGCTGGCATATTGAGTGCAGCACTTTCACAGCATCATCTTTCAGGATTTGAAATAGCTCAACTGGAATTCCATCACCTCCACTAGCTTTGTTCATAGTGATGCTTCCTAAGGCCTACTTGATTTCACATTCCAGGATGTCTGGCTCTAGGTGAATGATCACACCATTGTGATTATCTGGGTCATGAAGATCTTTTTTTGTACAGTTCTTCTATGTATTCTTGCCACCTCTTCTTAATATCTTCTGTTTCTGTTAGGTCCATGCCATTTCTGTCCTTTATTGAGCCCATCTTTGCATGAAATTTTCCCTTGGTATCTCTAATTTTCTTGAAGAGATCTCTAGTCTTTCCCATTCTATTGTTTTCCTCTATTTCTTCGCACTGAGCACTAAGGAAGGCTTTCTTATCTCTCTTTGCTATTCTTTGGAACTCCGCATTCAAATGGACATATCTATCCTTTTCTCCTTTGCCTTTAGCTTCTCTTCTTTTCAAAGCTATTTGTAAGTCCTCCTGAGACAACCATTTTGCCTTTTTGCATTTCTTTTTCTTGGGGATGGTCTTGATCACTGTCTCCTGTACAAGGTCATGAACCTCCATCCACAGTTTTTTAGACATTATTTTAAATTTCACATATTAGTGATATGATGTATTATCCTTCTCTCTTGGACTTCACTGCAAATGTCACTATTTCATCATTTTTTTATGGCTGAGTAAGAACGAAACGATGGAGCCAAAGCAAAAACAATACCCAGTTGTGGATGTGACTGGTGATAGAAGCAAGATCCGATGCTGTAAAGAGCAATACTGCACAGGGACCTAGAATGTTAGGTCTATGAATCAAGGCAAATTGGAAGTGGTCAAACAGGAGATGGCAAGAGTGAACGTTGACATTTCAGGAATCAGCGAACTAAAATGGACTGGAATGGGTGAATTTAACTCAGATGACCATTATATCTACTACTGTGGGCAGGAATCCCTTAGAAGAAATGGAGTAGCCATCATGGTTAACAAAAGAGTCCGAAATGCAGTACTTAGATGCAATCTCAAAAATGACAGAATGATCTCTGTTCGTTTCCAAGGCAAACCATTCAATATCACAATAATCCAAGTCTAAGCCCCAACAAGTAATGCTGAAGAAGCTGAAGTTGAACGGTTCTATGAAGACCTACAAGACCTTTTAGAACTAACATCCAAAAAAGATGTCCTTATCATTATAGGGGACTGGAATGCAAAAGTAGGAAGTCAAGAAACACCTGGAGTAACAGACAAAATTGGCCTTGGAATATGGAATGAAGCAGGGCAAAGGCTAATAGAGTTTTGCCAAGAAAACGCACTGGTCATAACGAACACCCTCTTCCAACAACACAAGAGAAGATTCTACACATGGACATCACCAGATGGTCAACACCAAAATCAGATTGATTATATTCTTTGCAGCAAAAGATGGAGAAACTCTATACAGTCAGGAAAAACAAGACCGGAGCTGACTGTGGCTCAGATCATGAACTCCTTCTTGCCAAATTCAGACTTAAATTTAAGAAAGTGGGGAAAACCACTAGACCATTCAGTTCAGTTAGTTCAGTCACTCAGTCATGTCTGACTCTTTGCGACCCCCATGAATTGCAGCACGCCAGGCCTCCCTGTCCATCACCAACTCCCGGAGTTCACTCAGACTCACGTTCATCGAGTCTGTGATGCCATCCAGCCATCTCATCCTCTGTCATCCCCTTCTCCTCCTACCCCCAATCTCTCCCAGCATCAGAGTCTTTTCCAGTGAGTCAGCTCTTCACATGAGGTGGCCAAAGTACTGGAGTTTCAGCTTCAGCATCATTCCTTCCAAAGAAATCCCAGGGCTGATCTCCTTCAGAATAGACTGGTTGGATTTCCTTGCAGTCCAAGGGACTCTCAAGAGTCTTCTCCAACACCACAGTTCAAAAGCATCAATTCTTCAGCACTCAGCCTTCTTCACAGTTTAACTCTCACATTCATACGTGACCACTGGAAAAACCATAGCCTTGACTAGACAGACCTTAGTCGGCAAAGTAATGTCTCTGCTTTTGAATATGCTATCTAGGTTGGTCATAACTTTTCTTCCAAGAAATAAGCATCTTTTAATTTCATCACTGCAATGACCATCGGCAGTGATTTTGGAGCCCCCCAAAATAAAGTCTGACACTGTTTCCACTGTTTCCCCATCTATTTCCCATGAAGTGATGGGACCAGATGCCATGACCTTCATTTTCTGAATGTTGAGCTTTAAGCCAACTTTTTCATTCTCCACTTTCACTTTCATCAAGAGGCTTTTAGTTCCTCTTCACTTTCTGACATAAAGGTGGTGTCATCTGCATATCTGAGGTTATTGATATTTCTCCTGGCAATCTTGATTCCAGCTTGTGTTTCTTCCAGCCCAGCGTTTCCATTGATGTACTCTGCATATAATGCTCAAAATTCTCCAAGCCAGGCTTCAGCAATATGTGAACCGTGAACTTCCTGATGTTCAAGTTGGTTTTAGAAAAGGCAGAGGAACCAGAGATCAAATTGCCAACATCCACTGGATCATTGAAAAAGCAAGAGAGTTCCAGAAAAACATCTGTTTCTGCTTTATTGACTATGCCAAAGCCTTTGACTGTGTGGATCACAATAAACTGTGGAAAATTCTTCAAGAGATGAGAATACCAGACCACCTGACCTGCCTCTTGAGAAATTTGTATGCAGGTCAGGAAGCAACAGTTAGAACTGGACATGGAACAAACTGGTTCCAAATAGGAAAAGGAGTACGTCAAGGCTGTATATTGTCACCCTGCTTATTTAACTTATATGCAGAGTACATCAATGGGAACGCTGGGCTGGAAGAAGCACAAGCTGAAATCAAGATTGACAGGAGAAATATCAACAACCTCAGATATGCAGATAACACCACACTTATGGCAGAAAGTGAAGAGGAACTAAAAAGCCTCTTGATGAAAGTGAAAGTGGAGAATGAAAAAGTTGGCTTAAAGCTCAACATTCAGAAAACGAAGATCATGGCATCCGGTCCCATCACTTCATGGGAAATAGATGGGGAAACAGTGGAAACAGTGTCAGACTTCATTTTGGGGGGCTCCAAAATCACTGCAGATGGTGATTGCAGCCTGAAATTAAAAGATGCTCACTCCTTGGAAGGAAAGTTATGACCAACCTAGATAGCATATTGAAAAGCAGAGACATTACTTTGCCAACAAAGGTCTGTCTAGTCAAGGCTATGCTTTTTCCAGTGGTCATGTATGGATGCGAGAGTTGGACTGTGAAGAAAGCTGAGTGCCAAAGAATTGATGCTTTTGAACTGTAGTGTTGGAGAAGACTCTTGAGAGTCTCTTGGACTGCAAGGAGTTCCAACCAGTCCATTCTGAAGGAGATCAGTCCTGAGTGTTCTTTGGAAGGAGTGATGTTAAAGCTGAAACTCCAGTACTTTGGCCACCTCATGAGAAGAGTTGACTCATTGGAAAAGACTCTGATGCTGGGAGGGATTGGGGGCAGGTGGAGAAGGGGACGACCGAGGATGAGATGGCTGGATGGCATCACTGACTCGATGGACGTGAGTCTGAATGAACTCCGGGAGTTGGTGATGGACAGGAGGCCTGGCGTACTTCGATTCATGGGGGTCACAAAGAATCGGACACGACTGAGTGACTCAACTGAAGTGAACTGAACTGAATATTCTACTGTGTGTGTGTATGTGTGTGTGTGTGTGTGTGTGTATTCATATGCTACATTTTCTTTCTCCATTTATCTGCTGTTAGACCTCTAGGCTGCTTCTATGTCTTGGCTATTGTCAATCATGCTTCTGTGAACATTGTGGTGCATTCATCTTTTCAAATTAACAGTTTTCATCTTTCCATATATATATCCAGGAATGGGATTGCTGGATAAAATGGAGGCTCTATTTTTAGATTTTTAAGGAACCTCCATACTGTTGTCAATAGTGGCAGTGTAACAGAAGGGAAAGGGGCAGAGCACAACTTTTGAAAGAATGACATAGCCCAAGGACACAGCATAAACTGATTAGAATCAAATGGGACCAAGTTGGCAGACAAGACTAGACCTTGATCCTCAGTCAGCAAGCGAAATGACACACTCAGAGGTGCCATAACAGTTCCAAGGCACTGTTAAAAGAACAAGGATTGGGCGTTGGCCCAAATCCTGGAACTCTCTGCCTCTTCCCCAAAAAAGTTAGAATAATCCTCCCACTCATTAGCATGTGAAATTACCCAGCCTATAAAAACTAACCAGACCAAATTTCGGGGCTGTACTCGCAAAGGATGAGATGGCTGGATGGCATCACTGATTCGATGGACGTGAGTCTGAGTGAACTCCGGGAGTTGGTGATGGACAGGGAGGCCTGGCGTGCTGCGGTTCATGGGGTCGCAAAGAGTCAGACACGACTGAGCGACTGAACTGAACTGAACTCGCCCTCTGTGATGGCCTACACTTTGTGCAGTGTGCTGCTCTCTGTATCTGAATAAATCCCCTTCTTCCTATCACTTTGTCTCTCACTGAATTTTTTCTGCGATGAGACACCAAGAACCTGAGTTTCATTAGGTCCTGAAACCAGGTACCATGGCTTTTGGCTGGCTTTCCAACCCAGCCATGTGGTTCAAGGTTTTGGCTCAGTTTGAGTCCCATTGAAAGTGGAGAGTGAAAAAGTTGGCTTAAAGCTCAACATTCAGAAAACGAAGATCATGGCATCCGGTCCCATCACTTCATGGGAAATAGATGGGGAAACAGTGGAAACAGTGTCAGACTTTATTTTGGGGGGCTCCAAAATCACTGCAGATGGTGATCGCAGCCATGAAATTAAAAGACGCTTACTCCTTGGAAGAAAAGTTATGACTAACCTAGATAGCATATTCAAAAGCAGAGACATTACTTTGCCGACTAAGGTCCGTCTAGTCAAGGCTATGGTTTTTCCTGTGGTCATGTATGGATGTGAGAGTTGAACTGTATAGAAGGCTGAGTGCCGAAGAATTGATGCTTTTGAACTGTGGTGTTGGAGAAGACTCTTGAGGGTCCCTTGGACTATAAGGAGATCCAACCAGTCTTCTGAAGGAGATCAGCCCTGGGATTTCTTTGGAAGGAATGATGCTAAAGCTGAAACTCCAGTACTTTGGCCATCTCATGTGAAGAGTTGACTCACTGGAAAAGACTCTGATGCTGGGAGGGCTTGGGGGCAGGAGGAGAAGGGGACAACCGAGGATGAGATGGCTGGATGGCATCACGGACTCGATGAACGTGAGTCTGAGTGAACTCCGGGAGTTGGTGATGGACAGGGAGGCCTGGCGTGCTGCGATTCATGGGGTCGCAAAGAGTCGGACACTACTGAGCGACTGAACTGAACTGAACTGAACTGAGTCCCAGCCAGCTGGGTCAAGTCCCACCCAGGGTTTTGTCTGGGTTTGAGTCCCAACCATGTGGGTTTGGGTCCCTTTAGCTGGGTTCAAGTCATGGCACGTGGGTTCGAGTTCCAATCTGTGGTAAATGGTTTTAGCAGCACCAGCTTACATTCCCACCAACAATGCAGCAGGGTTCCCTTTTCTCTACACCCTCTCCAGCACTTATTTCTAGCCTTTTTGATGATGGCTGTTCTGAGAGGTGTGAGGTGATACCTCATTGCAGTTTTGCTTTGCATTTCCCTGATAATCAGTGATGTTAAATAGCTTTTCCTGTGCCTGTTGGCCATCTGTACATCTTCTTTGGAGAAATGTTTATCAGGTCTTTTTCCTATTTTTTTATTAGGTTGTTTGGTTTTTTGTTACTGAGTTGTATAAGCTGTTTGTATATTTTAGAAATTAAGCCCTTGTTGGTTGCATTGTTTGGAAATATTTTCTCCCATTTCATAGGTTGCCTTTTCTTTTTTGTTCATGGACAATCAGGATTTTTAAATGCTGCTTTAGGTAAAACTATTTTAACAGACTGGAATGTATTAGAATTTTTTTAAAAATCCAGGTGTTTCACAAAGTGACATAATAATAATCAAATACAGTCACTGGGTGATAAGAAGAAACATAGTGCTTCTGGTTCTGCCTTTAAATTTAATCACAGATTATATACTCTGTTTAATGTCTGTTTTACTTTCTAGACTATAAAACTCTCTGAAGAAACATTCCTTGTGTTAGTCACTATTGTAAATTCCCAAGGTTCTATACAGTGTTGGGCATGTGGTTGGCTTTCAGATATTATGTATATGATGAATAAAGAAACACACAAAACTGTCTTATAATGCCCCTCCAGCCTCAAATATGAAAAGCACTCAGAAGTATTGGGTGCATTTCTTCCTTTCTTTGTAAGTGGGGTGGTAAGGCACAGAGAAGGAAACACAGCAACAAGAGAAAAACACCCCAGGGTAAACATCTCTTGACTACACATTTGTAGACTGTCAACCTAGGAAGAGACTTACTCCCAGCCCACTTCTCCTTCTGGCTTCTTAATGACTACTGGCCACCTCTTCCTATGACTCAGCCAGCAGGAGCTCAGTAATGCAAGCTCTTTAAATTCTTAAAATAGTGAAGCATGGTAGGAAAGAAAGTCCACAAATGAAGAAACCATGTTATAAATTCCGGTGCCAAGAATAAAGACTGTAACTCAGATTATGAATACACCGGAGACCAGGAATCATCTTGTTCTTTTTGGTGCAGCACTTGAATGATTTCTTTGGCCACTGTTTACCCTCCAAGATTACCAGGGACTCACCTCTTCCATTCTAGTGTTTTTTCCCAGAGTTTCCATCCACTCTTGAGTCTATACCTTCAGCCCTACTGAGGTAGCCGAGTAGAGCTTTCATGCCACTGAGCTGCTATGCTCTTCTGAGGGCAGATGATCTGCTAGGATGAAGGGCTGTGTTGTGTACTTTTTTTCTTCACTTCTCATTGAAATTTAAAATTCATAGAAAAGTTGGCACATTGAGTTCCTATTCTCTTCACCTAGCTCTCAGATTAAAAAAAAATTTTTTTTAAGTTTTATTTTATATTGGAGTATAGTCGATTCACAATGTTGTGTTAGTTTCAGATGTACAGCAAAGTGATTTAGTTATACATGTTTTCCTTCCTCTGATGTTAATTTCTTTCATAATAATGGAACATTGGTCATTAACTAGGAAGTTAACATTGGACAATCCTATTAACTAAACCACAGACCAATTTTTCCATTAACGTTCTTTTTTAGTTCCAGGACCTAATCCAAGATATTGCATGTGTTGTTTTACTTATAGCTACCTCCCTGGGGTTTTGTAGGGGTTGGATAATAAACCGCATGTAGAAGGGCTTCATAGATCATGAACTTGTGTAACCAGCAGTTCTCTTCCATTATTGTTCTGGTTAATGATAAAATGTACACTTCCCTCCCAGCACTGCAGGGTGTGAGTAGATTCCAATTTCATTACTAAAATGACTAAAACTATATGCTGGGCACTTTAATCCTCACAACAATTATATTATGCTTCTGTTATGAGACTCAAGAGTTGATATATTCTTAGGCTTCCTCCCAATAGCTGCCTTTTCATATGCTATCTCATCACAGCACTTACTGTGCCATCTTCCCCACTAGACTAGAAGCTGGGGCTGCCAGGAACTGACTTTTGTTTTGTTATCCCAGCTATCCAGCAAATAGGTACCTGTGCTGTGCTGTACTTGGTCCTCAATTGTATCCGACTCTTTGCAGCCCACCAGGCACTTCTGTCCATGGGAATTCTCCAGGCAGGAATACTGAAGTGGGTTGCCATGCTCTCTTCCAGGGGCTCTTCCAAGCCCAGGGATCAAAGCCAGGTCTCCTGCATTACAGGCAGATTCTTTATCAGCTGAGCCACCAGGGAAGCCCAGGAATACTGGAGAGGGTAGCCTACCCCTTCTCCAGGGTATCTTCCTGACCCAGGAATTGAACCAGGGTCTCCTGCAGTGCAGGCAGATTCTTTATGAGCTGAAATACCAGGGAACCCCAAATAGGTACTTAGATGATGCTCAAAAAACGCTGCTTACATAAATGAATAAATGATCTTTTACCCACTGCTCTATTCTGAAAACTGCTGTTTCCCTTTCAACTTACTGTTCAGTTTGCCTTCCCCTACCAGAAAGTAAGATCCATAGAACACAGACTGCTGAGTTTCACTCCCTAATGAATTTTCAATACCTAGAACCCTGTTTGGAACTGACAATTCAGACATGGTAAATGTCAATAATATCTGTTGAATGGATGTGTGGAAAGGTAGACTTCCTCCTTTGGCCCATATCATCCTGTCTTTTTATGACATCACCATATTTTTCTCTGATGCTGATCTCAATAAGTTAATGTTCAATAATGCTGTGATGTGGGTGAGCACTGACTGCTCTGGCTTCCTGAGTTAAATGGTCATTTGCAGCTGAATGGTGACTGGAGGGGGAATCACAGGAATGCTGTCTCCAGGAAGGAGGCAGTGATGGTTGGCACAGGTGGCCTGTGGACTCTACACCCCACAGCTTTGTCCAGGACCAGGAGAACCATGCCTTGAGGCTATCTGTGCTCTGTGCTCTTTTTAATGTTTTTCGTTTTTAATATTTTTATTTATTTGGCTGAGGCAGGTCTTAGTTGTGGCACGAGGGATCAGCGTGTAGGATCTTTAGTTACAGCATGTAAGAGCTTCAGGTGACGCATACAAACTCTTAGTTGTGGCATGTAGGATCTAGTTCCTGGCAAGGGATTGAACCCAGGCCCCCTGCATTGGGAATGTACAGTCTTAGCCACTGGACCACCAGGAAAGTCCTTGTGCTCTGTGCTCGTGACTTCCATATCACACTCACCTCCCTTTCACCAGAATGCAACTCTAAATGACAAACAGACAATGGCTTATAATAATCATTAGCTTTATTTCCTTAGGAGATAATTTCCTTTTGTCACAACTCTTCTATTTCAAATCTATTTTTCCTGTCACTAATGAAAAGATAACAATCACATTCCCATTAAGGAAAACGGATATAGGGTAAAAGTCACCATTCCAACACAAGTATGGTTGGAATTTTATGTTTTCCCCTTTCCTTCCCCCACCCCAAGAGTATATTATATATGCTTATCTAGTTTGTGTTCTGTGTTTTTCACTTAACATTGTATCATGCTTATAACAGAAGGATCTTTCCATGCTATGAGACTTCATAACCATCTATTTAAATATACTCTACACATTTAAAGATGTTCAAATACATTATTCATTTCACTGTCAGATATGCCAAGCAAAGTCATCTAAAGAATTTGAAAGATAAAAACTCAAGGAACCTAAATATTTTTGACTGTTAAATGTCAAGCTTAAAAAAATAAACCTCTGGAATTCCCTGGCAGTCCAGTGCTTAGGACTCTGCACTGCACTTCCACAGCAAGGTACAGGGGTTCATCCCCTGGTTGGGGACCTAAGATCTTACATGTCACACAGCACAACAACAACAACAAAAATCTCTAAAAGTATATGGAGGGCAACACATGAAAAAATGGTCAACATCATTCATGTTCAAGGAAATGTCACCCACTACATTCCAACTAAAATTAAAAAGATCAGCAATGCCAAGTGCTGACAAGAATGCAGAATAGCTAGAATTTGCATACATCATTAATGAGATTAGCAAATGGGATAGCCACTGAGAAAACAGTGTGATAATTTCTTATGAAGTTAACCATGCATTTGTCATGGCTCAGCAATTCCAATGCTGGGCATCTACCCAAGAGAAATGAAAGCATATGTCTTCTAGACCCCTATGTGAATATTTACAGCATCTTAACGTGTAACAGCTAAAAAGTGGAAACAGCTCATATGACCAACTGGTGGATGGATATACAAAGTATGGTACATCTGCACAAAGAAATGGGCTCCCTGGGTGGCTCCATGGTAGAGAATCTGCCTGCCAGTGCAGGAGACTTGGGTTCAATCCCTGGGTCAGAAAGAGCCTCTGCAGGAGGAAATGGCAACCCATTCCAGTATTCTTGCCTGAGAAATCTCATGGACATAGAAGCCCAAAGGGCTACAGTCCATGGGGTCACAAAAGAGTCAGACATGACTTAGCCACTAAACAACAAAACAACAACAAATACTGCTCAACAATAAAAAGCAAAGAATTACTGAAAAATGCAACAACAGGATGGATCATAAAACATTATGCTATTGTGAAGTCAGACACAGAAGGCTACTCCCAACTGTTTTTACTCAAACATTTCTGACACCAAATGTGTGGGTTATTTTCACACCAACAACCACTTTGCCAATTCTCCAGACACCAAGTGGGTGTCCTACAGTTCGATTCAATTCTGACATAAAGTACCCAGAGTTAGCATCAGATTCCACAGATTTAAAGGCTTAGTCTCACAAGACTGCCTTCACTTCAGATTCCATTCTCAAGCCCCAGGTTGCCACCTGTACTTGTGACCAATCCTTTTTCAAGGTTGATAATTTGCTAGAATGGATCACTGAACTCAGGGAAACACTTTGCTTACATGCAGTGATTTTTTATAAAGTATACATTTCAGAACAACCAGATGGAAGAGATTCATAGGGCAAAATATGGAGGGGAGGGGTGGCAGGGAACTTCCCTGTCTTATCTGGGCACACTACCCTCCCAGTACCTTAAGGTACTCACCAGCCAGAAAGCTCTCTGTAGTTTAGGGGGTTTCATTACATAGGTGTGATCGATTATTTTATTGGACATTAATAATTGAACTCAATTTCCAGTCCCTCTTCCCTCCCCAGAGGTCATGGGGCTGAAAGAGCCAACCTCCTAATCATGCCTTGGCCTTTCTAGAGACTAGCCCCAACCCTGAAGTTAAGAAGGGGGTCTCCAGCCACCAGTCACTTAATTAGCATGCAAAAGATACTCTTATCACTCCCAAGGTGCCAAGGGTTCTAGGAGCTCTATACCAGGAACTGAGGATAAAGATCAAATATATGCTATCATGCCACAGTTACATACTAGGTCATTCCATACAGGCTTCCCAGGTGGCACAGTGGTAAAGAATCTGCCTGTCAATGCAGGAGATGCCAAGAGATACGAATTGGGTGGGGAAGATGCCCTGGAGGAGGGCATGGCAACTCACTCCAGAGAATCCCATGGACATAGGAGCCTGGTGGGCTATATAGTCCATGGAATCCCAAAGAGTCGACACTACTGAGCGTGTAGGCATAGGGGAAGTAGGTACCAGGTGCTTTAGTTAAGGAGAGGATTGACTGCAAAGGGGCAGAAGGGAATTATCTTGGCTGTTTGAAATGTTCTACATTGGAATGGTAGTTATTTGACAAAAGAACTTTGTCAAAATTCATTAAACTTTATAAAAGGGGTGTGAACAGTATATAAGTATACCTGAATAAATATGACTTCAAATAAAAGCTATTTCCTTCTGTCACCTTTTGCAAATGTCCCTTGCCCTTAAAAAGTGTGACTGTAAGTGGGTGTAAAGGAAGGGATAAAAGTTCCATCAGTTAACACCTGGTCTGACTTCTACACAAGTGTCCACTGTCCATGGTAAGCACCAAGAGTAGAACATGATTCAGTAGCATTTTTCATGTATCTTTGGTCCAAAGCTTCTGTTTCTCCCTGATTTCAGCCTCAAAGTTCCTCCTCTTTGGGTCCTTCTTCTGTGCCTTTCAGTTCTGGAGACTGAGCAGCTTTAATAACTTCTTTTGGTTCCATCTCTTTACTTTCTTTTTTCTGTTTCTCTCCTGCCTTTTGTTCTTCAGCCTCAAGTCGGTAATTGATGCCCATGCCGATGAAGAGATAGATGCCAGAGACAATAAGGATTATGCCACATGCCCAGTATGTATATTTATAGTCTCCATATATGTCATTGAGACGACCTAAGGATGTCCAAAAAAAAAGTTATGTGGGTAAACAATTATACCCTTTCCCAAACAAAGGTTAAGGATCCTTTCAAAGAGCCCATAAATGACAAATTAGTCTAAAAAGAAACTGCTCAAAGTTGTATGATCTTTCATTTATGATGTCACACTGATTTTGGGGTGTCCCTGCACATTCTGTTATCTTTAGCAACTTGAAAATAATTAAATCTTGGGAAATTTGAATTGAGAAAGTCCTGGAGAACACCTAGAATCAATTCTCTCAATATCCAATGGAAAAAATTGCTCAAAAGAGGTTTAGGAGTCTTGCCCAAGGCCACAGAGCTAATTCCAGTCTCCCAGGCCAATGCACTTTTTCTGACATCAACATTTCCCAAAGAGTGTTCCTGGGGACACTCATCCTCTGCTAAAACATGAACTAACAGCAATACTTTCCACCATTCTAACCTCACACCAGGAAGATTCTATCATCATTCCCACTGTATAACATAAAAGCTGAAGTACAGAAACTTTAAGGAAGGTCACAAAGCTTTAAGTGAAACAGGTTGGCTTTACCCCCAGGAAGTCTGACTCTGAGGCATGCACCCATAACCTCTGTGCTTCAGGCTACCTCCCTAACATTTGCACAGTCAAGTAAATTTGGAAATGACACATCATAGTTTTTTCTATTCAAGTTTTTATGAGGTCTGATATTAAAGAAACTTATTTAATCCTCATTATAGTAAAAATTATTAGCAACTCATCAAACTAGTATTAAGAAATAAACTTTGGAAAACTTGACACATATAAAGGCTATAATAATCAATTCAAATATGATTCCATATGGTTTTCCAATGCAGGGCATCACTCACTCAGCAATACTTAGTTTCTATATATCAGTACAGCCCTGAGTCTGCTAAGCTCAAAGTTAAGAGTGAGCAAAGGAGGTAACATCCACAGTTCAGTGGAGAAGAGAAATGTTAATCCAATAACCACACAGACTGTGACAAGTGCTACAGGTGTGTTTGAAGGCAGAAAATAGGGATTTGTGGCTAGCAAGGAGGGTCAGGAAGGCTGTTTTAAAGTGTAAACTTAACCAAAACTTACAGGAGGATAAGAGTTAATCTAGGAGAAAGGAGATGGGAAAAGGATCTGGGCGGAGAACAGCCAGTGCTAAGGCAGGTGGTATGGGGAAACACCAGGTGTGAGAGGGGGAACACAGAAAACAAACTGGGTGGTAGGAAATGAGGCTGGAGAAAGAGGTGGGCGAGGCCACGCAGGAACCAGTAGCCACAGTAGGGAATTTCATCTTCACCCTAAGAACGCAGGAAGCAACTGGAGTGTTCTAAGAGATGGGAGAACAGCTAGAGTGGATATGGGTAAAGTTAGAAGGCTACTGATAGAAGATCGGAGATTAGGATAAGAGCACTAATAGTGATGGAGGAAAAAATGAGCAGATTAGAAAGAGATTTAGGAAGCAAAAAACGAACAGGATTTGGAATCTCCTTGGATATACTGGGTTGGCCAAAAAAGTTCAATTGGGGTTTTTCTGTAAGATCTTATGCAGGAGAGAAGGTGGAAAAGTTTTGCCAGGTCAGTAGTGGGTCTTTCATTACGTGTCCTTCTTAACTTTATAGTACATAATCTCAAAAACATGCATCACATCCAGAAGTCCAAATTATTGTTGTATTTTGTATTAATGATAATTTAAAAATGTAAACTGTTTAGCACTGACTGAGAGAGTAATACCTCAGGTTTTATGGTCACTTCTTAGCTGTGTGATCCTGGGCAAGTTATTTCACTTTCAAAAGCCTCTATTTCTTTAAAGTGGGAACAATAAGTCTGACATCATAGTCTTGCAATATATGGCAGAATATAGAAACGATTAGGACAGTCCCTGGTATACTGTGAGCCCTCATCTGGTACCTACTGTTATTTTAAATATTACTTTTGAAATAAATTCCACAATTAAAAAGAAATCACCAACAGTATTTTAAAGGTGGTTATACATTTTTCTACAATGAATGTTAGGATTTTTTTAGATCAGGAAAATTATTAGAAATACTTAAATTTATAATAGCTTTTTATTCCTCTTTCAGCTTGAGGATTCACTTTAATTCAGTTCTATAAGTATTTGAGCAATCACTGTGCCAAGCACTGTGTCAGCTTTGAGGGTACAGAAATGAGGACTATCAAGCACCCCACTGACTTCTGCTTTCCATCACCTTCCCAATCTTCTCTGCCTGTTTTATGTTACTAGAACCATAGAAATTGGGAGACATACTGTACCTAAAACTGGTGGCCCCAGGAGGATAGGGCAGCACTCCACAATGGTCACCAACCCCACAGCACTGGAGAATCTCTCGGCTCCCACAAGGTCCATCAGTGTTTCAAACAGCACAGCACCAAACCACCCAAAAGCAAATCCAAGGAATCCCGAGTAGACACAGAACCCTATGTAGCTGGAAGATAAAGGTACTAGCATATGACATACTCCGTTCATGATAACAGAAGCAGCCAAAAAGTACTGAATTCGTGGTCTTACCCACTTTGTGTTGGCTACAAATCCCATACAAGGTCTGGATACCATGTCAACAAAAGCCAGAATGGAAAGAAGGAAGGCAGCCTTCTCACTAGAGTGATGTTGACTCTTGGCGTAATTGCTAATAAAGACTAAAGGCGTAGCCATCCCAAAAGACATGATCACATTCCCAGAGAGGTAGAGCAGGAAGCCTCTGTGCTTCAACAAGGATAGGTCCAAAAGTTTGTTAACTGTTTGAAAAAGTGATTGCTTCTCCTTTGGGGAGTTTCCGCCACTAACTTCTGTCTTTGGATTACCTGCCCCCTTGTTCGCATCACATTTTCCGGCTTCCTGAAGGGATTCTTTAGACTTCTCTTGCTCTGCAGTGGTTGGCTTGGGCCCTATTGGTCTCATCAGAGCTCCAGCCACACAGCAGTTTAGTAGGAGGGCCCCCAGAATTAGGAAGCTTCCTCTCCAGCCAAAGGCAGCAAAAAGAGCCTGGTTGAGGGGGGCCATGGCAGAGAGGAACACAGGGCTGCCTGCCATGGCTAGTCCACTTGCTAACGGCCGCTTCTTGTAGAAATACTTGCCAATCATGGTCAAAGCTGGACTGAAGTTGAAGGCAAGCCCAAGACCTGGGGAGAGGGGAGGAAAAAAGAATCACATACTATCAGAAACATATTTGGAAATGATTAACTAGGAAAAGAACTGACGTGGCAAGAGGTCAAAATCAGGAGAGGCTATTGTAACTAGTAGGTCATGAAGTGGACTATTATCAAATAAATACAGACATAAAATCTCTTTATGCAGCAAATACTAGATTTATACACACACACATGCGTGTGTGTGTATGTGTGGTGTGCCATGTGGCTTGCAGGATCTTAGTGCCCTGAACAGGGATTGAACCCATGCCTCCCACAGTGGAAGTGTGCAATCTTAACCACTGCACCACCAGGGAAGTCCCTAAAAAATGTATATTATTAAAAACAATTCTTTTCACTTTAGCAACAAAAAGGACAATATAGATTCTTTGTCTAATTTCATAATTACAAATGTATTAGAACTATTGGAAAAGGATAAATAATTGGTGGGCCTACCCTAACAAATAAATAAACATATTGTACAGCTATAGTAATAGAACAAAACACTTACTCAAAATTGAAAAACTGATTTCTAAAAGTGGGAAGAAAATCCAGAAATAGAACTGAAAGATACATTTAAATTAATAGGGAAAAATGGATTTTTCAGCTAATGGGGTTGGGACAGTAACTATGCTGACAACCTTTTAAGTGGTCTTCCAAACTTGCTTTTCTACTAGGTAAACCAGGTTAGGATGCTTGCCCATTTCCATCTCTCTAATGACTGCCTGTCCATAACTTTTCACTCTGGATTAAGAGGTCCTATGACTTGGCTCACACCTACCTCCCTGCCCTCACTTCAGTCTGTTCTTTTTGTGCAAAGTGGAACTATTACTCTAGGTTTCCACAAAGCCTTCTCCTGGCTATCATTCAGATCTCAACTCAAAATCACAATCTCCTTCCCTTTAGGGGCCATTCGATCCTTCTCTATCAAATTCTGTTTTAAGTCTTTGCAAAGCACTTATTACTACCTGAATTTTTCTTATTTATTCATTTATTTGTTGGCCTGTTTATTGTCTGATTCCCTCCACTAAGGATCAGGAATTTTGCTTGTCATGTTGGTCTCCCCACAGAGCTTGAACCAGTGCCTGGCATATAGTTAGGGACTCAATGAATATTTGCTGAGTAAATTAATGACATGAAATAATGAACAGGTTGAATAACCACGTGGGAACAAATAAAATTCTATTCCTTCTTTGTGTTATTCAAATATTCCAGATGAATTAAAATATTTAAATATTTAAAATTTTTTAATGCAGTAAAAGTATAGATCTAAAAAGATAATACCTATTATTAGCATTATCTCAGGTCCTGCAGGTGGGGCTGTAAATTATTAAAACCTTTCTAAAAGAGTAATTGACCAATCGTATCAAAAACCTTTTCTTCCCCCAGTAATTGCACTTCTACAATTTATCCAAAGAAAATTATCATTTTCAAAGATGCATACAGAGGCACTATCATACAAACACTGTTTATTAAGAGTGAAAATACAATCTAAATGTCCTTCAATTAAAGTGAAATAAATTATAGTACATCCATCCAGTGAAAAAAGAATAGCTGCTAAAGTAAATTTACTGAGATGGGGAAACTATTAATAGGTACATGATGTATTACTAAGTAAAAAAAGCTGGTTATAAACATTTCACATAATCTGGTCAGTTTTCATTCCAATCCCAAAGACGGGCAATGCCAAAGAATGTTTAAATTACTGTATAATTGTGCTCATTTCACATGCTAGCAACATAATACTCAAAATCCTTCAAGTTGGGCTTCAGCAGTACCTGAACTGAGAACTTCCAGATGTACAAGCTGGGTTTAGAAAAGGCAGAGGAACCAGAGATCAAATTGCCAACATTTATTGGATAATAGAGAAAGGAAGGGAATTCCAGTAAAACATCTATTTCTGCTTCATTGACTATGGTAAAGTCTTTAACTGTGTAGATCACAACAAACTGGAAAATTCTTAAAGAGATGGGAATACGAGACCACCTTACCTGCCTCCTGAGAAACCTGTATGCAGGTCAAAATGCAACAATTAGAACTGACATGGAACAACAGACTGGTTCAAAATCGGGAAAGGAGTATGTCAAGGCTATACATTGTCACCCTGCTTATTTAACTTACATGCAGAGTACATCATGAGAAATCCTGGGCTGGCTGACTCAAAAGGTTGAATCAAGACTGCTGGGAGAAATCACTATCTCAGATATGCAGAAGATGCCACTCTAATGGCAGAAAGCAAAGAGAAACTTTAGAGCCTCTAGACGAGGGTCTTTCACCTCATCTTCCACCTCAGCCAGAGTGAAAAAGCTGGCTTATAACCCAACATTCAAAAAACTAAGATCATGGCATCTGGTCCCATCACTTCGCAGCAAATACAAGGGGGAAAAGTGGAAACTGTGACAGATTTTATTTTCCTGGGCTCCAAAATGACTATGGAATGGTGACTGCAGCCATGAAAGTAAAAGATACTTGCTTCTTGGAAGGAAGGTGTGGTGTCGTCACTCAGTCGTGTCCGACTCTTTGTGACCCCGTGGACTGTAGCCTACCAGGCTCCTCCATCTTGGAAGGAAAGCTATGACAAACCTAGCTGCTGCTGCTGCTGCTAAGTCGCTTCAGTCGTGTCTGACTCTGCGAGACCCCATAGATGGCAGCTAACCAGGCTCCCCTGTCCCTGGGATTCTCCAGGCAAGAACACTGGAGTGGGTTGCCATTTCCTTCTCCAATGCATGAAAGTGAAAAGTGAAAGTGAAGTCGCTCAGTCGTGTCCAACTCTTCTCAACCCCATGGACTGCAGCCTACCAGGCTCCTCCGCCCATGGGATTTTCCAGGCGAGAGTACTGGAGTGGGGTGCCATTGCCTTCTCCGATGACATAAAACCTAGACAGCACATCAAAAAGCAGAGACATCACTTTGCCGACAAAGGTCCGTATAGTCAAAGCTATGGTTTTCCCAGTAGTCATGTATGGATGTGAGAATTGGACCACAAAGAAAGCTGAGTGCCAAAGAATTGGATGGCAAGGATATCAAACCAGTCAATCCTAAAGGAAATCAATCCTGAATATTCATTGGAAGGACTGATGCTGAAACTGATGCTCCAACACTTTGGTCACCTGATGCAAAGAGCCAGCTCATTGGAAAAGACCCTGATGCTGGGAAAGATTGAGGACAGGAGGAGAAAGGGGCAACAGAAGATGAGATGGTTAGTGGCATCACTGACTTAATGGACAAGAGTTTGCGCAAACTCTGGTAAACAGTGAAGGACAGGGAAGCCTGGTGAGGTGCAGTCCATGGGGTCACAAAGAGTTGGACATGACTTAGTAACTGAACAACAATATCCCTTTTAAAAAAAATTTAACTTTATTGGAGTATAGCTGATTTTTGTTAGTTTCAGGTGTACAGCAAAGTGATTCAGTTTTACATATACATATATTCATTCTTTTTAAGATTTTTTTCTCTTACAGGTTAGCACAGAGTACTGAGTAGAATTCCTTGTGTTATTGCCCTTGTTCATTTTCTTTCTTAAATACAGTAGTGTGTGTATGTTCATCCCAAGCTCCTAATTTATCCCCTACCTCTCAACATTTCCCCTTTGGTCACCATAAGTTTTTTCAATATCTATAATCTGTTTCTGTAAATAAGTTCATTTGTATAATTTTTAAAAATTAGATTCCACATATAAGTGATATCACGATATTTGTCTTTGATTTACTTCACTTAATCTCATCCCTTTTTGTTCTAAAAGTTCTATGTGTATAGAAGAATTTTTAAAACAAAACTTTTTGTTTTGTTTTTAGAAAGAATATAGAAAACTATAGAAAAATCAGTGGATATGGCATCAAAATGTTTTTTAAATAAATCTTATTGGAGTATAGTTGATTTATAATGTTGTGTTAGTTCCAGGTGTACAGCAAAGTGAATCAGTTATATATGTACACACATCTACTCTTGTTTTTTTTTTTTTTAAGATTCTTTCCCATATATGCTATTACAGAGTATTGAGTATTGTGCTATAGAGCAGATTATTATAAATTATCTTCTTTACATATAGAAGTGTGCATATGTCAATCCCAATCTCCCAGTTTATCCCTCACCCCCCATGTTATCAAAATATTAATGGTAGTTTTCTCTGAACTGTAGAGCTCTGGGTGTTGACAGTATTTATATTCAGCAGTTATATTTTCTTAATTTAGCTATTAGAAAGGGAGTTTTCCCATGTGTGCCCTTCATCCTTTGAAATGTATCTGGCTTTTCTATCAGAAAACTCTTTTCTATGTATCTGACATTTTCTCTTTCTCCAATTTGAGCCAGTGTCTTCTTAGGCAGAAGGGGAAATGAGTGGGAACAGTTAATGACCTCCCTTTCAACAACTTTTTACCTATCACTGCTATCTTCTTTATAAAAACAAAAAAAGAAAAAGACTTCTCTTTCACTGTATTCATTCAATAAAAAATAATCACTCATTAAGTGTGATTACTTTTACACTTAATGTGAACTTTCTTTAAATATTGCTTTTCTAATACTATTAAATTAATGATCAACAGCTCAAAAACATAGTGACCTAGTAATTTTCTAACAAAGAACTTTCATTTTTCAAAAGAATTGGCAAATGGATACTATAAATAGTCCACAAAGAAATTATTGCCTGAAAAGGTATTAGTACAACTCACCTACAATAACTCCGATACAAAAGTAAAGTTCCATCACAGTGCTACAGAAGGAACCTGCAATCAAGCCACAGCCTGACAGGCAGCCACCAAGCATCATGACGGGGCGACTGCCATATTTATTCACCAGGACACTGCTGATAGGACCTATGAGAGAACAGACAGATTAGTAACAATATAGAGGAGAAGCCCAGCCCTCCCATCCACACCTGTTCATGCCATTACTGACATGACAGCATGCTATCCCAGAAAATAAACAGACAGAACACAGTGCTAAAGAACAGTGCTTTCTATCTTTATTTCAGAGCCACAGGTTTGTCTAATGGAAAAAATATATAGTATTGATTATACATCTTCTATATACCTAGGACATGTTAGATGGGTATTAACTGAAGTATGAAAGACCATAAGCTAACTATTTTAAGGCAGAAGAGGCTGCAAGTACCCTGATTATAAGTGCTTAAAGGATTCTTCATATATCTAGGATATTATCCACATATATGTAGCAAGTTTGCTTATTTTAAATTTTTTTAAAAATATTTTAATTTATGTATTTGGTTGCTCTGGGTCTTAGTTGCAGCATATGAACTCTGTAAGTTGTGGCATGTGGGATCTAGTTCCCTGACCAGGGTTGAACCTGGGCCCCTTGCCCTAGGAGCATGGAGTCCTAGCCACTGGACCACCAGGGAAGTCCTTGTTTTAAAATTTTAGATAGAATTTAAACATACACGACTGATGAGATATATGAGCTAGTCTGATCATACTTCTGACTTAAGGACATATTTACTACAAACTACCTAAAATATTGTTTCTCATAGAAAACAACAACAAAACCAAAACAGGCCTACAAAATAAGAATGCCTACCATCACCACTTTTCTTCAACATTATACTGGAGGTCCAAGCCAGTGCAGTAAGACAGGAGGAAAAAAGGTGTAAGAAAAGGAAGAAACCAAAGTATCAGTATTTGTAGAAGATTTATTTGTCTATCTAAAATTCTTGAAAAAGAAATCTACCAATAAACTACTGGAAATCAGAGTTTAGCAAGCTTACAGGATATATGATTAAAGTACAAATATCAATTAACTGTCTATACCCAGCAGCCAACACAAAACACATATTTTTAAAGACAGCTATCCTTTATAATGACACTGTTTTATATTATAACTGACCCAACAGAGCACACGATTGCTATGTAACTTTGTTAGAATGAAAAATATGATTCTAATCACATAACTCCAATAACTAACATTTCAATTATTTTTCCTGATAAAGATATCAAGAGTAAAACGTACTTAATACAGAACTTCTGTCTACCCACTGAAAGTTAAAAGAGCAAGCCTTCCTGGGTACTTACCTCCAGCATAAATGACAGCAAACGTGATGGAAGATAACCATGACACTTCGCTGGTGCTGGCTTCAAATATTTCTTCAATTTCTTTGTAAAATACACTAATAGATTTGCCAAATGCACAAGAGAAGCCAATGGAAATGAAAGCTCCAACTACCACTGCCCACCCCCAGCCTCCATCTGGTGGGGTATATCCAGCTGGACCTCCATTTGATGGTGGCATTGTAAGTAAAGATGAATTCTAAAATCCAGTTCAAATCCAGATATCTAAAGGGTATGAAATCAAAATAGTACAGAACAAGTAGATCAATAGCAGAGCACTTCCAGAAAATCCCTTACATTTATGAAATAAATAAATAAAGGCATATAGCAATTTTCTAAATAGAAGGTCAAACATTAGATTCTCATTTAATGGGCTGCAAAGTTATCTCAGTAAAGTTTATCTTTCATCCAGATGCTTAGACTTAAGTTTTTTGTTGTTTTACTATTATGTGACTAGAAAGATTCCTAAATGATAGCTGGCCAATACAGTTTAAATCTGCAAAATGAATCCTGATATCAGAGACTAGTAGTTTTAAACCAAAGATTTCACCTTTTCTTAAGCCCCAGCATTAGTGAAAAACATAGCTAGAAAAAGAAATTTAATATGATTACGAATTACCAGCAGGTGGGAGAAGTTGAGAGCAGATTTACCAGTATAGAGAAATTAAGTTCTCCTTGGATTTACTTAAACCGGATTCTATTTTATGTCAAAATTAACAATGAAATGTTATCATACACATTTCTGGCCACCCTATCATTACCTGGAGAGATCTAGTACAGTATTGACACTGTGCAATGACAATATGATATAAATGATATAAAATGGTTAACAATATCACATTTTACTATTCCTTTTTAATACAAATTCTACCTTCCTATCCATAGAAATTAACTTTTAAATAGCTCACATTCTAACTAAACACTTCAAATATAATTTAGAAAGTGATGCTGTAGTGATTTAAAAAAAAATAACTCCGAAAGAGTTCTGCTTGAGAAGCTAAAAGACTAAGTTTTTAAATAAAACTTTTATAGAAGTAAAGTTTCTAAAACCTTTATAAAATTATAAAACTCCCAGAATTTGCAAACTTTTGTTAGACTTATCTCAAGGTGTTTTTATTACTCTTACAGATAGTAGTTATAAAAAATCATTTTCTGTTAGTTGCTGGTGTATAAAGACACAACTTATTTGTTTAAATAATAGCTTTACTGAGATATAATTCACACATCATAAAACTTTAAACTTTATATTTCAGTGGTTTTCAGTATATTCACAAAACTATCATCACTAATATCAAGCATTTTTATCACCCTTGAAAGAAACCCTGTACCCATTAGCAATTTTATTGCTAAATATTATTCTTTTATGATATTGTAAATCAAATTGTTTTCTGAATATCACTTTTGGATTTTTCATTGCTAATGTCTAGAAATTGATTTTTTGATGTTAATTTTGCAGACTGCAAATTCGCCGAACTCATTTACTAGTTCTAATAGGCTTACCTAAGTATCTGTGGATTTCTCAGGATTTTCTATTTACAAAAACATGTAATCTGTGATGATTTTACATCTTTCTTTCATTGCCTAATTCCTTGGATAAAACCTCCAGTACATGTGGTGAAAGCAAACATCCTCATCTTATTTCTGACCTTAGAAAGCTTTCAGTATTTTACCATTAAGTATGCTGTTAGCTGTGGGTTTTTGTAGATGCCCTTTAGCTCAGATGGTAAAGAATCCGCCTGCAATGCAGGAGACCCAGGTTTGATCCCTGGGTCAGGAAGATCCCCTGGAGAAGGAAATAGCAACCCACTCCTGTACTCTTGCCTGGAGAATTCCATGGACGGAGGAGCCTGGTGGGCTATAGTCCATGGGATCGCAGAGTCAGACAGGACTGTGTGACTAACTTTAACTTTATTAAGTTTGGGAAGTTTCCTTCTATTTCTAGTTGTTGAGTATTTTTATCAAGAAGGATGTTCAGTTCAGTTCAGTCACTCAGTCATGTCCGACTCTGCAATCCAATGCACTGCAGCACCCCCGGCTTCCCTGTCCATCACCAACTCGTGGAGCTTGCTCAAACTCATGTCCATCAAGTGGGTGATACCATCCAACCATCTCATCCTGTTGTCCCCTTCTCCTGCCTTCAATCTCTCCCAGCATCAGGGTCTTTTCCAGTGAGTCAGCTGTTTGTATCAGGTGGCCAATGTATTGGAGCTTCAGCATCAGTCCTTCAGCATCAGAAGGACATTGGATTGTGGCAAATGCTTTGTTATGTATCTATTAAGATGACCTTGTGGTTTGGGACCTCTATTCTATTAATACAGTGTGGTTGAACTGACTCTTTTAAATTTTGACCCACTTATGAATTCCTGCACTCCTGAGATAAGTCCCAGTTCATCAAGATATATAACCCATTTTAAATGTTTTTGGATTCTGTTTGCTCATATTTTGTTGAAGATTTTTATGTCCATATTTACAAGGGATGTGTAGTTTTCTCCTCTTGTGATGTCTGATTTTGGTTTCAGGGTAATTCTGGCTTCAAAAACAAGTTGGGAGGTGTTCTGTTCTTTGGAACAATTGGTAAGAGTTGTGTTTGTTCTTTAAATGTTTCATAGAATTCACCAGTGAAACCATCTAGGCTTCAGGTTTTCTTTGTGGGTAGTTTTTTGTGTGTGTGTGATGATTACGTCAATCTTTTTACTTTCTATAGGTATATACAGATTGTCTATATCTAACTTGAGTCATTTAACAGTTTGTCTTTCTATAAATGTATTCATTTCATTTAGGTTATCTAATTTGTTGGTCTGCAATTGTTCATAGTATCCCTTTATAATCTCCTTTTTATTTCTGTAAGATTAGTAGTGATATATGAAGAGTTGCTCAGTGGTAAAGAATCCACCTGCTAATACAGGAGACATGGGTTCAATCCTTGGGTCAGGAAGATCCCCTGGAGAAGGGAATGGCAACCCACTTCAGCATTCTTGTCTGGGAAATCCCATGGGCAGAGAAGCCTGGCAGGCTATAGTCCATGAGGTTGCAAGACAGGCAGACATGACTTACAGGCTAAACAACAACGATACCATGAAGAGTTTCAGCAAGAGTACTATTAGAGGGAACAGGCCTCACAAAATTGACCTCACTTCTAACACCAACTGCAAGTTTAGGCATTGGAGGTGGAGGTGTGTGGTGGGAAGTGGTTTCAAAATCAGGTTTGGCAATTCTACAGGACTCACAGAATTCACTGAAAGCTATTATACCCACGATTTACTACAGGGGAAAGGACACAGGTTGAAATTAGCCACAGGAAGAGATGCACAGGGTAGAGTTTGGGAGAGGTTCAAGTGTGGAGGTTTTAATCATCCTCTTTCCATGAAGTCATGGAAGCATCCCCTTCTCCAAGTCACAGTGTGTGACAATACAGAGTATTACCAACCAGGGAAGCTCACCTAAGCTTTCAGTGTCTAGAATTTAATGGGACTTGATCACACACTGCCCACATGACAGCTGACTGTCTCCAGCTCTTTTAGAGACTGGAAAAAGACAATATGGCTAAAAGGCCTAGCAAAGACACTCTGAGCAAACAGGACTTTTCAGAGGGCTAAGGAAATGGCACCCCACTCCAGTGTTCTTGCCTGGAGAATCCCAGGGATGGGGGAGCCTGGTGGGCTGCCGTCTATGGGGTTGGACACGACTGAAGCGACTTAGCAGCAGCAGCAGAGATCATATTCCAATAGCCAAGGGCAAAGGCCAAACCTTGTTTTTCCTAAGGTTAATTCTTTACTATACCTACTGTATCCTCTTGCATTTCTGACTTCAGTAGTTTGAGTCTTTTCTCTTTTCTTGGTTAGTCTGGCTAAAAGTTTGTCAATTTTATTGATTTTTATCAAACAATCAAACTTTGTTTTACTGACTTTTTGTTTTTGTACTTTCATTTATTTCTGTTCTAAACTTTATTATTTCTTTCCCCGTTTCCTTACATTTAATTTGCCCTTTTCTCCCCACATTTCTCATGGTAAAAGTTTCAGTTATTAATTTGAGATTTTCTCTCTTTTTAAATATAGATGTATACAGCTATTGATTTCCTACTAAGCACTGTTTTAGCTATATTCTGGAACCTTTGATATTTTGTATTTGTTTTCATTCATCTCAATGTGTTTCCTAATTTTTTTTTTTTTTTACAATTCATCCTTTGAACCACCACTGGTTATTTAGGAATGTGTCGACAATTTGCACATTTTTGTTCATTTCACAAATTTTCTTTTGTTATTCATTTCTGATTTTATTTCATTATAATCAGAGAACATACTCAGTCCTTTCAAATGTACTGAGACATGTTTTATGGCCTAATGGATGGTCTATCCTGGAAAATGTTCCGTATGTTACTTGAGAAGAAAGTGTATTCTGCTGTTGTTACATAAAATATTCTATGGATGTTTGTTAGATTTATTTGGTTTATACTCAGTATGTACTTGGTTGTCCAAGTCTTCTATTTCTTAGTTGATTTTCTGCCTAGTTATTTTATTGAAAGTGAAAGTGAAAGTGAAGTCACTCAGTCGTGTCCGACTCTGCGAACCCATGAACTGTAGTCTACCAGGCTTCTCTGGACATGGGATTTCCCAGGCAAGAGTACTGGAGTGGGTTGCCATTTCCTTCTCCAGGGGATCTTCCTGACCCAGGGATCAAACTCAGGTCTCCTGCATTGCAGGCAGACGCTTTACCCTCTGAGCCACCAGGGAAGCTTATTTTATTGAAGTTCTGTTGAAATCTTCAACTATTGTTACTGAATTGTCTATTTCTCTCTTTAATTCTGTCAGTTTTTGCTTTATGTATTTTAGGGCTTTGTGGTTAGGTGTATATATGTTTATAATTTGGAGAAGGAAATGGCAACCCACCCCAGTATTCTTGCCTGGAGAATCCCATGGACGGAGGAACCTGCCAGGCTATAGTCCATGGGGTCACAAAGAGTAAGACACAACTGAATGCCTAACAACAACAACAACAACATGTTTATAACTTTTATATCTTCATAGTGGATTAAACTTTTACCATCATAAAATGTCCTTATTTATGTCTAGGTCTCTTTGGTTACTGTTTCCCTCCGCATCTGTATACTCTAAATCAGTCTGCCTTTGAATCTATAACTGTCTCTTGTAGATAGCATAAGGTTTGATCCAATCTTCCAATCACTGGTTTTTGATTGGAGTGTTTAATCTATTTACATTTAATTAATGCTAAGGTAGGACTTGAGTCTGCTGTTTTACCATTTGTTTTCTCTGCCATGTCTTGTTTTTCTAGTCCTCCATCACTACCTTCTTTTATGTTAGGTATATTTTAGTGTGCCTCTTTAATTACCTTGTTGTTTCTTTTATTATGCTTTTGGTTATTTTCTTAGTGGTTGTCCTATGAATTACAATTAACATCTTAAAACAATCTAGTCTGGTTTAATACCAATTTAATTGTAATAATGTACAAAAATTTTGCTCCTGTACAGTATCCCCTTTCACACTATTGTCTTACAAATGATCTCTTTATATAAGCCTATCAAAAGTTGTATAATTATTGTTTTAAAATTGGATTGAAGACAAAAAAATAGAGTTTACAAAGAAAAAATATATTTTACTGTCTTACTGTATATTAACCGATGAAGTTGCCATTACTGGCGCACTTAACTTCTTTCCATGTGGATGCAAGTTATTGTGTAGTGTCCTTTCAATTCATTCTGAAGGACACTCTCTGGTCTTTCTTGTAGAGCAAGCTTGCTGGCAAGAAATTCTTTCACTTTTTATCTGCGAATGTCCTACTCTCCCCTTCATTTTGGAAGATAGCTTTGCCGGATATAGAAGTTTTGGTTGACAAGTCTTTTTCTTCCAGCACTTGCAACATTTTCTCACATTGTCTTCTTACTTCTATACCCGTTATCTTACTGAGAGGAGATAACCTCCATGTCCAAGGTCAGGGGAAGCAGCCGAGAGGAGCTACCCCATGTCAAAGGCAAGGAGCAGTGGCTGTGCTTTGCTGGAGCAGCCATGAAGAGATACCCCATGTATAAGGTAAGAGAAACCCAAGTAAGGTGGTAGGCACTGAGAAAGGGCATCAGGGGGCAAACAGACTGAAACCACAATCACAACTAGCCAATCTGATCACATGGACCACAGCCTTGTCTAACTCAATGAAACTAAGTCATGCTGTGTGGGGCCACCCAAGACAGACGGGTCATGGGGGAGAGGTCTGACAGAATGTGGTCCATTGGAGAATGGAATAGCAAACCACTTCATTATTCTTGCCTTGAGAACCCCATGAAGAGTATGAAAAGGCAAAAAGATAGGACACTGAAAGATGAATTCTCCAGGTCAGTAGGTACCTAATATGCTACTGGAGATCAGAGAAATGACTCCAGAAAAAATGAAGGGATGGAGCCAAAGCAAAAACAACACCCAGTTGTGGATATGACTGGTGATAGAAGCAAGGTCCGATGCTGTAAAGAGCAATATTCCATAGGAACCTGGAATATTAGGTCCAAGAATCAAGGCAAATTGGAAGTGGTCAAACAGGAGATGGCAAGAGTGAACGTTGACATTCTAGGAATCAGTGAACTAAAATGGACTGGAATGGGTGAATTTAACTCAGATGACCATTATATCTACTACTGTGGGCAGGAATCCCTTAGAAGAAATGGAGTAGCCATCATGGTTAACAAAAGAGTCCAAAATGCAGTACTTGGATACAGTCTCAGAAACGACAGAATGATCTCTGTTCATCTCCAAGGCAAACCATTCACTATCGCGGTAATCCAAGTCTATGCCCCAACCAGTAATGCTGAAGAAGCTGAAGTTGACTGGTTCTGTGAAGATCTACAAGACCTTTTAGAACTAACATCCAAAAAAGATATCCTTTTCATTATAGGGGACTGGAATGAAAAAGTAGGAATTCAAGAAACACCTGGAGTAACAGGCAAATTTGGCCTTGGAGTACAGAATGAAGCACAGCAAAGGCTAGTAGAGTTTTGCCAAGGGAACGCACTGGTCATAGCAAACACCCTCTTCCAACAACACAAGAGAAGACTCTACACATGGACATCACCAGATGGTCAACACTGAAATAAGATTGGTTATATTCTTTGCAGCCAAAGATTGAAAAGCTCTATACAGTCAGCAAAAACAAGATTGGGAGCTGACTGTGGCTCGGATCACAAGCTCCTAATTGCCAAATTCAGACTTGAAGAAAGTGGGGAAAACCACTAGACCATTCAGGTATGACCTAAATCAAATCCCTTATGACTATACAGTGGAAGTGAGAAATAGATTTAAGGGCCTAGATCTGATAGACAGAGTGCCTGATGAACTATGGACGGAGGTACGTGACATTGTACAGGAGACAGGGATCAAGACCATCCCCAAGAAAAAGAAATGCAAAAAAGCAAAATGGCTGTCTGAGGAGGCCTTACAAATAGCTGTGAAAAGAAGAGAAGCGAAAAGCAAAGGAGAAAAGGAAAGATAGAAGCATCTGAATGCAGAGTTCCAAAGAATAGCAAGGAGACATAAGAAAGCCTTCCTCAGTGATCAATGCAAAGAAATAGAGGGAAACAACAGAATGGGAAAGACTAGAGATCTCTTCAAGAAAATTAGAGACACCAAGGGAACATTTCATGCAAAGATGGGCTCAATAAAGGACAGAAATGGTATGGACCTAACAGAAGCAGAAGATATTAAGAAGAGGTGGCAAGAATACACAGAAGAACTGTACAAAAAAGATCTTCACGACCAAGATAATCATGATGGTGTGATCAGTCATCTAGAGCCAGACATCCTGGAATGTGAAGTCAAGTGGGCCTTAGAAAGCCTTACTACAAACAAAGCTAGTGGAGGTGATGGAATTCCAGTTGAGCTATTTCAAATCCTTAAAGATGATGCTGTGAAAGTGCTGCACTCAATATGCCAGCAAATTTGGAAAAGTCAGCAGTGGCCACAGGACTGGAAAAGGTCAGCTTTCATTCCAATCCCAAAGAAAGGCAATGCCAAAGAATACTCAAACTACTGCACAATTGCACTCATCTCACACGCTAGCAAAGTACTGCTTAAATTCTCTAGCCAGGCTTCAGAAATATGTGAATCGTGAACTTCCAGATGTTCAAGCTGGATTTAGAAAAGGCAGAGGAACCAGAGATCAAATTGCCAACATCCACTGGATCATGGAAAAAGCAAGAGAGTTCCAGAAAAACATCTATTTCTGCTTTATTGACTATGCCAAAGCCTTTGACTGTGTGGATCACAATAAATTGTAATTCTTCAAGAGATGGGAATACCAGACCACCTGACCTGCCTCTTGAGAAACCTGTATGCAGGTCAGGAAGCAACAGTCAGAACTGGACATGGAACAACATACTGGTTCCAAATAGAAAAGGAGTACGTCAAGGCTGTATATTGTCACCCTGCTTATTTAACTTCTATGCAGAGTACATCATGCAAAATGCCAGGCTGCATGAAGCACAAGCTGGAATCAAGATTGCTGGGAGAAATATCAATAACCTCAGATATACAGATGATACCATCTTTATGGCAGAAAGTGAAAGAGGAGAGTGAAAAAGTTGGCTTAAAGCTCAATATTCAGAAAACTAAGATCATGGCATCCAGTCCCATCACTTCATGGCAAATAGATGGGGAAACAATGGGAACAGTAGCTGACATTATTTTGGGGGGCTCCAAAATCACTGCAGATGGTGATTGCAGTCCTGAAATTAAAAGACACTTATTCCTTGGAAGGAAAATTATGACCAATCTAGACAGCATATTCAAAAGCGGAGATATTACTTGACCAACAAAGGTCTGTCTAGTCAAGGCTATGGTTTTTCCAGTAGTCATGTATGGATGTGAGAGTTGGACTGTGAAGAAAGCTGAGTGCCGGAGAATTGATGCTTTTGAGCTGTGGTGTTGGAGAAGACTCTTGAGAGTCCCTTGGACTACAAGGAGATCCAACCAGTCCATCCTAAAGGAGATCAGCCCTGGGTGTTCATTGGAAGGACTGACGTTGAAGCTGAAACTCCAATACTTTGACCACCTCATGCGAAGAGTTGACTCATATGAAAAGACCCTGATGCTAGCAAAGATGAAGGCAGGAAGAGAAGGGGACGACAGAGGATGAGATGGTTGGATGGCATCACTGACTCGATGAACATGAATTTGGGTAAGCTCTGGGAGTTGGTGATGGACAGGGAGGCCTGGCGTGCTGCAGTCCATGGGGTCGCAAAGAGTCGGACACGACTGAGCAACTGAACTGAACTGAATCTTATCGAGGCTTCGTTTGTAATGAGTTGCTTCTCTCTTGTTGCTTTCAAGATTCTCTCTTTGTCTTTGTCTCTGAGGTTCTATTCATTTTTCATTTATTTTTTTCCCCTTAGATTTGATAATTGGCCAATGTTCAGGTTTACTGATTCTTCTGCCAGCTGGAGTCTGCTGTTGAGTCCCTCTTACAAATTTTTTCTCTCAATTACTATACTTTTCAGCTCCAGAATTTCTCTTTGGCTTTTTCATTTTTAAATTACTACTGTGTATTTGATGAGATGTTGTTCTCAAATCATTTCTTTTAGTTCTTTAGACATGGTTTTAATTCTTTAAAAAAACCTTTGTAATAGCTAATTTAAAGCCCTTGTCTAGTAAGTCCAAATGTCTAGGCTTCCTTGGGGATAGTTTCGATTTAATGACTTTTCTGTCTACAGACCATACTTTTCTGTTTCTTTGAGTATCTCACAGTTTGCTTTTGTTTTTGTTATTGCTGCAAACTGGACATTTAAAATAATACAAAGTGGCAACTGTGGCAATCTGATTTCAGATTCCTTCCTCCCCATGGCTAGTTGTTATTGCTGTTTGTTATTCACGTTGACACTACTACTATTGCCCTTTGTTTGTTTAATGAATTTCCTAAATAAATTCTGTGAAGTTTGTATTTTTTGTCATATATTACTATTGAAATACTATTGAAATACTTGCTTAGCTCAGTCATCAGCCAATGGTTGGGCAAAAATTTTCTTAAAATGCCTTGAATCAGTCAGAATTTCTCCCAGGCTTCATCAAAGGGTTCTATGTGTATGTTGGGGCATGCTTTCCATTATCCAGCAGGCAGCTTACAGTTCTGCCTTAGCCTTCAACTCCCGCTTGTACAGAGCTTCAAGGTCAGTCAGAGGAGGGAGATTCAGGCCTTCTCAGGTCTTTCCTAACATGGGCCCAGTGTGCCCACGTGCATGACCGTCTAGTATCCTGGGAATATGGCAGAGCTTTTCAAAGCCCACTGGGAACATCTCACTCCCCAGCTTTTGTTTTGAAGTGCTTGGTCAGCTTTTTGTTTGCCCCAGTTGTTTTTCCAATTCAGGCATGTGAGATGTTAAGTAATTGCCCCTGAGTGTTTTCAACAAATGTCCTGGGGAAAAAATTGTTTGCACTGGGCAAGCTCTGAATTAGGTCAAAGGCAAGCTCTGTGAGTTAGAGTTTCCATGACTGTCAGACATGTTGGCTAATAATAATTCTCTAAGAATGGGTCTTTTCTGTGAGTTCCAAACAATTCTGTCCCACAGTGATTACTACACTGATGAGGTTCAGTTGTTTGTTGATTATATTCTCTTTGGATTATTGTAAGCCTTGGGTTAATTTTGAGTTTTGAAAAGTGAGAGGTGGTTTTTTGTTGTTGTTGTTGTTTTTTTGCCAATGTTCTTATTGCTTTTATGAAAGAGGAAAGTTTCAGAAGACCTTACTTTACCATTCCAGAAGCAATTCCACTACAGTTGATTTTTGTATCTAGTAAACCCACTCCAGTATGGCTCAATGGGTAGGGTCCCCCTGCAATGCAGGAGACACAGGACATGCAGTTTCAATCCCTGGATCAAGAAGATCCCCTGGAGGAGGAAATGGCAACTCATTCCAGTATTCTTGCCTGAAAAAGCCCATGGACAGAGGATCCTGGTGGGCTACAGTCCAAAGGGTCCCAAAGAATCGGACATGACTGAGCTAGTAAGAAGTCCCCCTTTATCTGAAGTTTTGCTTTCTGCAGTTTTAGTTACTCATTGTCAAACTGCAGTCTGAAAATATGAAATAGAAAGTTCCAGAAATAAGCAACTTAATAAGCTTTAAATCGCATGCTCTTCTGAGTAGCATGATAAATCTCACACCATCCCGCTACTCCTTGCCTGGGATATGCGTCATTCTTGTGCCAGCAGCTCCACATCGTATGTCCTGCCAGCTCATTAGTCATTTAGTAGCTGTCTCCGTTTTCAGATTGTCATAGTATGGCAATGCTTGTGCTTGTAGGTAGTGTCTCATCAAGAAAAGTATTTACTCCAAAGTTTGCCAAATATATTATCAGATTTGGGAAGTTTCATTCCTAGCTCATTAAGAACTTACTTTAAATCCAGTGACCACTGAATTCAGGTATTTTTCTCCCATAATACCTTCACAAGGCATTTCTTCTTTTATCTGTACAAACAGTGACTAACATTTATAGATTTTTATTTTTACATGTTAAGCCACCCCTTGCATCCCTAGAATATGCCCAACTTGGTCACAATATACATCTTTTTTTAAAGTATGTTTCTAAGTTAAATTGTTATTATGTTTGGATTTTTTAAAAATGTGTCCATAAAGTATTTGGAAATATAATTTTCCCTTCTCATATTGTCCTTTTCTGAATTAAATATCAATTTTATATTAGAGTCATAAAGTAAGTCAGGAGATGTTTTCTTTTTTCCTCCTCTCAGAGAGAGATTATATAAGATTGGAATGATCTACTCCTTTTAAGTTTGGTAGAATTTACTGGTAATACTATTTGGGCACTTTATTTTTTGGGGGGAGATTTCAAATCTTATCTTCAATTTTCTCAATAATATAGGTCTATTCATTCCTTCAGCTGCATTTTGAGTCTATCTTTTTAGGATATTTTTTTATGGCTTCTTTCATTTTGTCAAAGTTTTCAAATTGCTGGCATAGAATTTTTATATTTTAATCTCTTTATGGATATAGCTATATCCTCTTTATCACTGATTCCTGTGTCTTCTTTTCCCACTTTAATCTCAGGAATTTATCTATTTTATAAGTTATCTTCAAAGAACATTCTCACAAGAACCTCTCTGTCCTGAACAGGTTTTTCCTCCAACTGCAGTATACCCATAAAAAAGAACATTCTCGGTTTATCAATATTTTATTGTACTTTCCTCTTATTTCATTGATTTGCTATTATTTTTACCATCATTTGTATTCTTCATATTTGGAATTTATTCTGTTCCGTTGTTTATTTATTTATTTATTTTTGGCTACACTGGGTCTTCCTTGCTGTACATGAGATTTCTCTAGTTGCAACGAGTAGGAGCTACTCCGGTGCTCAGGGTTCTCACTTTGCAGTGGCTTCTCCTGTTGCAGAGCACAGGCTCTAGAGTGTGAAGGCTTCAGTAGCTGTGACACATGGGCTCAGTAGTTGTGCGGCACAGGCTTAGTTGCCCTGTGGCCTGTGGAATCTTTCCAGACCAGGAACTGAACTCCTGTCCCTTGTACTGGATGGTGCATTCTTTACCACTGGACCACCAGAGAGGTCCTATTTGATTCCTTTTCAAACATAAAGGCTACTTAGCTGACTAATTTTTAGACTGATTTTTTTCCTAATATGAGCATTTAAAACTACAAATTTGCATACTATATAGTTTTATATACAGTACTCTTACTATTGTTTGTTCCAAGTGTTTTAAACATTTCCATTGTTAACCACCCCTCACCGCCACCGCCCCTCCCCCCAAAAAAAAAACCAAAGACTTCCCTGGCAGTCCACTAGATAAGACTATCTCTGCAGGGGGCATAGATGCAATCCCTGGTCAACGAACTAAGATCCTGCATGCCACGTGGCATGGCCAAAAGTAAATAAATAAAATAAAAATTTCCATTGTGATTTCTTCTTTGACCCAAAGAAGGGGGTTTTTAACTCTCTAAAGGACATGTTTTGTTTAACTTTATTGACTTGTACTTAAAAACACTCTGGTGAGATGATATGGTTGGTACAATTCAGTTTTTTGATATAAGACTGGCATTTATGGACTGATATATTAACTTTTGAAAATATTTCATGTATGTTTAGAAAGAATATACATTTTCTAACTGTTGGGTTGAACTGTTTGTTGAATTAACCTTTTTAAAAATTTTCTAAATCTTTGCTATTTTTCTATTTTCTGCTTCATCTATTAATAATTGAAGAGAAGTATGTTGAAATCTCCTAATGATGATGTTTCTCAATTTTTCTATGTTATACTTTTGGTAATGTTTACAAGCTTAGTTGGCTGATTTTAATCTCTAAGAAACCTGAGGGCGTAAACTGAGGACACTCTTCCACAAAGTGGAAGATGCAAATATTTTTCTGGAAGAATCTCCCAGAAGCTAGGAACATTATGGACCTGGATGATTTTAGCCAGGATTCCTGGCTTAACATGGAAGCTATGGTTAGTTTTCCTTTGGTGCTGATCCCACACTTACATTCAAATTACTGGCCCAAGTATGCAAAAAGCACAACCCCATGAAGTTAAGTACTATTACTATTCCTAAATTAGAGTTGAGCAAACTTAGGAACAGAAAGATTAAGCACCTTAGGACATGGCATTCAAACCCAATCAGAATGGCTCCCAAGTGTGTGCTCTTAACTACTAGACCATGTTAGCTCTGTTTTCAGTCTCTCCACACCAAAAAAAAAAAAAAAAGGCTGCATGAAAATGGGGACTTTTAATAGTGACATAGCTCTAGTCCTTTGGCATATAATAATAGATACTCAACAAATATTTGATGAACAAATGAAAGAGGAGGCCAATGTAGCCAGAAGAGAAAATGAACGCCTAAACATGAACTACACACAAGCTGCCCTAAATAAACACTGCAGACTCAGAGCATATCTATTCCAGCAGTTTTCTTATCACTTATGTGATGACTCAATCGCAGAGTTCCAGCTGGAGTCCAAAATCCTGGAGTCATCCTTCTCTCGTGTGCCTTCAGGCCACATATTTTATCATATTTTATCAATCTGAATAGCTCTAAATTTGTCCACCTCTCCACCCTCACTGCCACTACACCTTAGATCAGGTCACCATCTCCCATGGGTTAATGCAATAACCTCATTGGTTTCCCTACTTTCCACCTTTTGGTCTCCCTTTCTCATTCTCCACACTGCAATCCAAGTGATCTTCTGAAAGTAAAGTCTGGTCATTTTGCCTTTTAAACAATTATTCTCTGGCTGCAGATACACTGCCCTTGGAATAATTTATTAAAGCATTCAAAACCTGTTCTAATCTCACCCTTGTTTGCCCCTTCAACTTAAACTCTTCCTGATCTCCACTATACCCTATGCTCTAGCCTTAATAAGTACTTGAACTTCTTCAAAGTGCCATCTTCTCTCATCCTCTGCCTTTCACACACTTCTGTTTCCCTGTGCTTAGTTCTGGATCTCTCATCACTTTGTTGTTGTTTAATCGTAAAGTCGTGTCCAACACTTTTGCAGTCCCCCATGGACTGCAGCCTGCCAAGCTCCTCTGTCCGTGGGATTTCCCAGGCAAGAATACTAGAGTGGGTTGCCATTTCTTTCTCCAGGGGATCTTCCCAACCCAGAGATCAAACTTGCGTCTCCTGCACTGCAGGCAGATGCTTTACTGCTGAGCCGCCAGGGAAGACCCTCCCATCACTTGGCTAACTGCTCTTTGTCTTTTGGGTCTCATTCTTCCTGAAATGCCAGAGACAAGTTTGTCATCTCTGCTCTGTGCACTCAGAGCACCCCAGTCTTCATTCTATCAGAACACCTCTGTTGTGGTCTAATCTGTTTGCCCATCTCTCCCATTAAATGCTGTATGCTCTGGTGAACAAACACCATTATCTACTGTGTTCAGCCATATACTTTCATTATCTAGAATAGGTTCTGACAGATACAAGGCAATTATATTATTTGGAAAATTAAATGAAGCCCCATTTTATTGGTGAAGATGTACTTAAAGTTGTTAAATGGTAGAGCACATATCCAAATTCAAATGAGTCTGGTTCCACAACACATGTACTTTAATGTACAGACCCCCTTTAAAAGGGGAAAGATAAAAATTCTTCTGATCATTGTGTTGATAAAATTATCTTATTTGTAATGCTACTAATATTGTAATGCCATTGCTATATTAGATACAGGACTACTAAACAATCACTGTAAACAAACATTAATTTATAATTATATAATTGTAATTTATAACTATGAATTAATGCTATGATCAGATTAGTGCTATAACAGCGAATATGCTTATCCTATTACATACTTTTTTTTCTACTTAAACTAATACTGAATTTGTTTTTACAGTGTTTAGATTATGCCATAAAATCATCTGGTCTATGTTTACCTAAACCTATTATCTAAATACTAAGTATTCTTCCATATTCTTCACTAGCCTGTGTCTTTAAATCCATCCTAGTTTGTGTCTGCATTAATTTTAATCAAATACAAATGCAAAGTACTTTCCTTTTAAAAGAATGGTCATCCTCAATATAAAAAAAGTACTTTATCTATTTTAGATTGTCAATTAAAAACAAATACAAGATATGCAAACTTCTCCTCCAGAACTAGTTATCTCTAATAATATGCACACATGAACACAGATATCTAAGACTTATTTTGCAGTCTCAATTAAACACATACACACGCACCACCACTAATCCCCAAAGCAATTGTCACCACAAACAAGCAGGGGCCTGGGCAAATTTTTCAGACTCCTCTTGTTCCTTCAGGAAGACTTGAGACTTCTTCAACAATGTTCCTTAAGAAACTCTGGCCTTGCCCAAAACTTCCCCAGGGCAGTCTGTCTAGAGAAAATATAATGGAGATATGACCAGGACCAGCAAGTTCCACCAGGCTAGGCCTGTTCTACAGAAGCTCAGACAGAGATTGCTTCAAGTCCTCTACAGTGATTTGGCAAAACAGCCCTTCTAATATTTAGATATCACCTTCTAATATTTAGAAGCTTCTACGTAGCTGCTAAAGCCCAGAAATTGATGAAATCACATCAGAACATGAAGGCACCATTCATTATTCTAGGGTCTGGTAACAATTACAGATCCATCTCCTTCAGAGATTTCCTATTATTTTGACTATTCATCAGCATGAGTAAGATTATACCATGACATTATCAGAAATATAATTTTCCATCCATTCCCATTCATTGATGGAGGCAACCAAGGATTAGTGAATGTCCTAAAGTAAATACAGAATATGTTGTACACTTCCCCTGTGTGTTTGGTGAAAGGAAGGAAAAAAAAATCAGGCAGAAGTTTTGGTTGACATAAAGTCCTAAATTATACAATTGTAGAGCCAAAGCAAAAACAATAGCCAGTTGTGGATGTGACTGGTGATAGAAGCAAGGTCCGATGCTGTAAAGAGCAATACTGCATTGGAACCTGGAATGTTAGGTCCATGAATCAAGGCAAATTGGTAGTAGTAAAACAGGAGATGGCAAGAGTGAACGTCGACATTTCAGGAATCAGAGAACTAAAATGGATTAGAATGGGTGAATTTAACTCAGATGACCATTACATCTACTACTGCGGGCAGGAATCCCTCAGAAGAAATGGAGTAGCCATCATGGTTAACAAGAGAGTCCAAAATGCAGTACTTGGATGCAATCTCAAAAACGACAGAATGATCTCTGTTCATTTCCAAGGCAAACCATTCACCATCGTGGTAATCCAAGTCTATGCCGCAACCAGTAACACTGAAGAAGCTGAAGTTGAATGGTTCTATGAAGACCTACAAGACCTTTTAGAACTAACATCCAAAAAAGATGTCCTTTTCATTATAGGGGACTGGAATGCAAAAGTAGGAAGTCAAGAAACACCTGGAGTAATAGGAAAATTTGGCCTTGGAATACGGAATGAAGCAGGGCAAAGGCTAATAGAATTTTGCCAAGAGAACACACTGGTCATAGCAAACACCCTCTTCCAACAACAAAAGAGAAGACTCTACACATGGACATCACCAGATGGTCAACACCAAAATCAGACTGATTATATTCTTTGCAGCCAAAGATGGAGAAGCTCTATACAGTCAACAAAAACAAGACTGGGAGCTGACTGTGGCTCAGATCATGAACTCCTTATTGCCAAATTCAGACTTAAACTGAAGAAAGTAGGGAAAACTACTAGACCATTCAGGTGTGACCTAAATGAAATCCCTTATGTTTATACAGTGGAAGTGAGAAATAGATTTAAGGGCCTAGATCTGATAGATAGAGTGCCTGATGAACTATGGACTGAGGTTTGTAACACTGTACAGGAGACAGGGATCAAGACCATCCCCATGCAAAAGAAATGCAAAAAAGCAAAATGGCTGTCTGGGGAAGCCTTACAAATAGCTGTGAAAAGAAGAGAAGTGAAAAGCAAAGGAGAAAAGGAAAGATATAAGCATCTGAATGCAGACTTCCAAAGAATAGCAAGAAGAGATAAGAAAGCCTTCCTCAGCGATCCATGCAAAGAAATAGAGGAAAACAACAAAATGGGAAAGACTAGAGATCTCTTCAGGAAAAGAGATACCAAGGGAACATTTCATGCAAAGATGGGCTCGATAAAGGACAGAAATGGTAGGGACCCAATAGAAGCAGAAGATATTAAGAAGAGGTGGCAAGAATACCCAGAAGAACTATACAAAACAGATCTTCATGACCAAGATAATCATGATGGTGTGATCACTCACCTAGAGCCAGACATCAGTGGGCCTTAGAAAGCATCACTACGAACAAAGCTGGTGGAGGTGATGGAATTCCAGTTGAGCTATTTCAAATTCTGAAAGATGATGCTGTGAAAGTGCTGCACTCAATATGCCAGCAAATTTGGAAAACTCAGCAGTGGCCACAGGACTGGAAAAGGTCAGTTTTCATTCCAATCCCAAAGAAAGGCAATGCCAAAGAATGCTCAAACTACCGCACAATTGCACTCATCTCACACGCTAGTAAAGTAATGCTCAAAATACTCCAACCCAGGCTTCAGAAATATGTGAACCGTGAACTTCCCGATGTTCAAGCTGGTTTTAGAAAAGGTAGAGGAACCAGAGATCAAATTGCCAACATCCGATGGATCATGGAAAAAGCAAGAGAGTTCCAGAAAAACACCTATTCCTGCTTTATTGACTATGCCAAAGCCTTTGACTGTGTGGATCACAATAAACTGTGGAAAATTCTGAAAGAGATGGGAATACCAGACCACCTGACCTGCCTCTTGAGAAATCTGTATGCGGGTCAGGAAGTAACAGTTAGAACTGGACATGGAACAACAGACTGGTTCCAAATAGGAAAAGGAGTACGTCAAGGCTGTATATTGTCACCCTGCTTATTTAACTTATATGCAGAGTACATCATGAGAAACACTTGGCTGGAAGAAGCACGAGCTGGAATCAAGACTGCCAGGAGAAATATCAATAACCTCAGATATGCAGATGACACCACCCTTATGTCAGAAAGTGAAGAGGAACTAAAAAGCCTCTTGATGAAAGTGAAAAAGGAGAGTGAAAAAGTTGGCTTAAAGCTCAACATTCAGAAAACGAAGATCATGGCATCTGGTCCCATCACTTCATGGGAAATAGATGGGCAAAAAGTGGAAACAGTGTCAGACTATATTTTTTTTTGGCTCCAAAATCACTGCAGATGGTGACTGCAGCCATGAAATTAAAAGACGCTTACTCATTGGAAGGATAGTTATGACCAACCTAGATAGCATATTCAAATCAGAGACATTACTTTGCCAACAAAGGTCCATTTAGTCAAGGCTATGGTTTTTCCAGTGGTCATGTATGGATGTGAGAGTTGGACTGTGAAGAAAGCTGAGCGCCAAAGAATTGATGCTTTTGAACTGTGGTGTTGGAGAAGACTCTTGAGAGTCCCTTGGACTGCAAGGAGATCCAACCAGTCCATTCTAAAGGAGATCAGCCCTGGGTGTTCTTTGGAAGGAATGATGCTAAAGCTGAAACTCCAGTACTTTGGCCACCTGATGTGAAGAGTTGACTCATTGGAAAAGACTCTGATGCTGGGAGGGATTGGGGGCAGGAGGAAAAGAGGACGACAGAGGATGAGACGGCTGGATAGTACCACTGACTCGATGGACGTGAGTCTGAGTGAACTCCAGGAGTTGGTGATGGACAGGGAGGCCTGGCGGGCTGCGATTCATGGGGTCACAAAGAGTCGGACATGACTGAGTGACTGAACTGAACCGATCCTCTCTTAATCTCTTCGATTAAGTGTACAAGTGGCTCCCAAGTCTGTGGTATTCAATCGTTTTGCCCCCGGCCCTGAAAAAAATTTGGAAACTGTAGTTCCTCACACACTGACTACTAAAATGTGTTAAGTTTAATAGTTGCAAATGTGTAGTTTCTGGCATATTGTACAGTGTGTTATTTCTGCATTAAATAGATTATTGTCAAACCTTGGCACTTGAGTTCATTCAGTTTTTGGAAAATGGCCACCATATAACCAGCCAGTTCTCACTATCAGAAAAGGTGTGACCTCATTTGAATTTGAAAGGGAACAGAATATGCCACCCCCAAACATGCCATTTGGCATATTGTTTACTTTGAATTAATATTACTTAAGAAATAGATGGTATAAGAAGAACACTCCGATTTTCTGATTTCCTTTGCCCCATGACAACAGAACATAAGTCTCCCACTGGGAAAGTACCCTCCCACTACCAGGAGGTTAGAAGGCATCCTTATTATCATAGATAGGGAGTTTAGGACTGACAAGGTGTATAAACACAGCTTGTTACTTCTTTACTGATTTGCTACCCAAGCCCATTTTGTCAACTCCTCACAAATGTATTGTTTCCTTGTCTAGAGGGTATAAACGCTGCCTGCTTAGGTCACTTCTTTGAGTGTCGTATTTTTATGGCTCGCATATGTATGAAATTGTTTTTCTGATGTTAATCTGTCTTACGTCAATTTAATTATTATTATTGTTTAATTATTAGACCAACCAGAGCTTAGAAGCGAAGAAGGGAAAAGTTTTCTTTCCCTACAAGTTCAAAGCAGTGAAAAACATTCCTGTTATAACCTATTCCTCTCCTTCAAAATTTCTCTCATTCAGAAGGCAATGCATTCTGGATGTTTCTCTTTGTTTGGATTGTTTGCCAAATATTTTGATAGCACGGAGCAGCACAGCAAAGTAAGAACAGGGATGAGTGAGGTAGCCTTTCTTTTGTAAAGAAGGAGAAGGGAATAAACAAGGACCTACTGCACAGCAAGGGAACTATATCTTATAATAACCTGTAATGGAAAAGAATCTGAAAAAAGATATATAAATATATATACATATATATAATATATATGAATCACTTTGTTATATACCTGAAACACAACATTGTAAAGCAACTATACTTCAAAAAAAGGATTATTTTTTTAAAGACAAAGATGAGATTTAAGTCCTGAGGCATCCACACATCTTAGAAGAGCTCATTCTAAATTCCAGGTATATTTTGCAAACTGAGGATTTGCAAAATTAGTCCTTAAAACTATAGCACCATGTGAGAATGAAGATTACCTGTCCCAGAGCATTGCACCTACCTTTGCTGAAGACAGGATAATAAAATATCTCCAAGATTTCTAAAATTTCCCCTTTGAGTTATAGAAGCTGTAACATCTGAATTCAAAGGAAACAATCTGGGTTCTGAGGTTAAATAGAAATGCTCCATGGCATGAATTTTACAGATTTTTTTTTTGAAGTAAGAGTTAAAACAAAAGGATTAAATGTTAATTGGTCTCAGAATACTTATGCTTAAATTTACATATACAGTCAATGATAGTAGAGCTGTTTGATACAGTAAGGTTCAGTTGAAACAGCTAATATAATACTTATTGAATCTGATTAAACTTTGAGCTTAGTTGCCAGTTATGATTTCTCACAATTTTTTGTATTTATCTTATTATTATTATTTTTTTTTTTTTTTTTTTGGCCACATCTTGTGGCTTACAAGATCTCAGTTACCCAACCAGGGATTGAACCATGGCCATGGCAGTGAAAGCATCAAGTCCTAACCACTAAACAACCAGGGAATTCCCACAATTTGTTTTTTATTTTTTAATTTAAGATGTATTTATTTTTGCTCACTGGGTCTTCATTGCTGAGCGCTGTGGCGAGCGTGGGATACCCTCTGGTTGAAGGTGCAAGGACTTCTCACTACAGTAGCTTCTCCTGCGGGACACCCACTCTAGAGCTAGGGCGTCAGGAGTTACGGCTCCCGGGCTTAGCAGCCCTGTGGCGTGTGGGATCTTCCCAGTCCATGGACTGAACCCATGTCCCCTGCACTGGCAGATGGATTCTCAAGCACAAAACCACCAGGGAAGCCCCTCAATTTGTTTTTTAATGGTTACAATTTTTGGTCACCAGGAACTGTCTCATCAGTCTTAATAATAACACTGTCTCGTATTAAAAAATTTATTCCACAGTGTCAAAATTAAATTTAAAACTGCAAGTATCTTCAGGAAGAAAAAGATTCAGAGAGAAGAAGAAAGTGAATAAAATACAAGCAGTCAAAAGAAAATTTATGGATAAAAAAAAAAATTCAAAACCACGACATGGACTCAACACAATTCTGCCAAATTACCAAATTCCTGTCTTTGTTATTTGAAATGTCTTATTTTGGCATTTCTTAAATACCAATTTTCTTCACATTTTAAAAAAGACATAAAAACCTGAAGTAATAGTGAAGAAAGGGAAGTTACAGACTGTGTTCTCTGAAGTCCTTTACACCATGCAGGAGAGTTTTGCTCAGCAGAATTCCAGATTATAATCTAGATTATAATCTATAAACATTATTTTCTGCAGCAATCCAAAATAGACTATCAAAAATTTTTAAAACCTATGAAATATTTTAGCGCTTTCCCAGTGGCTCAGCAGGTTAAGAATCTGCCTGCAATGCAGGAGACACAGGAGGTGTGGGTTCAATCCCTGGATCAGGGATTGAAAAATCCTGATATACTATTTTTACTTATTAATATATGACTGATTTTGTCCCAGGGTTTGAGGCACAAAAGTATTGGTACTTTAAAATAACAAACAAGAATGGAGTTAGGGTTATGGTCATGTACATTATTCCTTTTGAATAGAAATGCTAGTATACCACTGCCAGTATCTACTACACACACAATTCTTTGAGGCCAAGTTGGGAAAATAAGTAATCATAAAGAAGACAGCAGAGACATTTATTTTTCCTTTTCTTGAAAAAAAAAAAAGTATGAATGGCTCACAGAAATACTTAACATTATAATTAGCTTCATGATTTTCAATAGTTTTATAGTTTATAGTTAGTTTTTTATGTAACAGTATCTCACGTGCTTAGTTGTGTCCTACTCTTTGGGACCCTTTGGACTGTGGCTGGCCAGGCTTCTCTGTCAATCAGATTTTTCAGGCAAGAATACTGGAGTGGGTTGCCGTTTCCTCCTCCAAGGAATCTTCCTGATCCAGGGATTGAACCCACACCTCCTGTGTCTCCTGCATTGCAGGCAGATTCTTAACCTGCTGAGCCACCGGGAAAGCCCTAAAATATCTCATAGGTTTTAAAAATTTATTTATTTTTAATTAGAGGAAAATTGCTTTACAATGTTGTGTTGGTTTCTGCCATATATCAACATGAATCAGCCATAGGTACACGTATGTCCCCTCCCTCTTGAACCTCCCTCCTACCTCTCAACCCATATCACCCCTCTAGGTTGTCACAGAGAACCAGATTTGAGCTCCCTATATCATGCAGCAAATTTCCACTGGCTATCTAATTTTATATTCTCATAGGTATTGATGTTTTGTCATTGTTTATTTGCTAAGTCATGTCCATCTCTTTGTGACCCCAGGGACTGTAGCCCTCCAGGCTCCATGGGATTATCCAGCAACAATACTGGAGTGGGTTGCCATTTCTTTCTCCACGGGATCTTCCTAAGGCAGGATCAAACCCCTGTCTCTAGCACTGGCTCCACTGGCAGACAGATTATTTACCGCTGACCCACCAGGGATGACTAAGACTAAAATTTTACCTCTATGATTTACTCATCTTTCTTAAAAGTTTTCATCTCAAATGCAAGACAATTGAATTTGTCTCTTTTTAGTTCTCTCCTATATATGTAATTGACTGAGTCTGAACATCATTATAATTGTTACATCTGAGCTCATTACTGCAAAGAAGTAACAAAGTTGTTTTGTAAAGACACTGATAGGGACTTCCCTGGTAGTCCAGTGGTTAAGAATCTGCCTTGTAATGCGGGGGACTCAGGTTCAACCTCCGGTCAGGGAACTTAAATCCCACATGCCTTGGGGCCCAAGCACAGTAGCAAAAGGTCTTGTGTACAGCAACTAAGATCTGAGGCAGCCAAATAAATTTAAAAAATAATAAATTTAAAAAAAAAATAAAGAAGCTGATAATCCACAAAAGACTAATAAATTAAGTATTGTTTGTCTAACATTATTTACACTAAGCACAGATAAATACTTATTGGCAAGGTTGTTTTAAAGGGCCTTTCTGGACACTAAAAATGTATCAAAAATGAAATTTTATTACCTCAAAATACTATTATAGGTTAAACTTAAGGGCCTTTAAATGTTGACAGTGTAAGTCCTAGACTATTTTATCAGTAAAACAAAAAATCACTTTATAATACACTTACAGTAATTTCAACAGTCTATTTCACTTCCCTTAAAAAAAAAAGACATTAAATTGCTAATCTACTCCCCTTCTGGGCTGTTTTCTATATGAAAAATATCAGCATAGTGCAATCACAACAGAGTGAGGTCAAGGGGTGCATTCCTAATTGGCATCCCAAATCTGAGTCATCAGCCTCTAGAGGGGTTACTGGCAACTGGCATGACACCGGCCAGTGAATTACTGAAGACAAGGTTTGGGGCTAATTTAAATAACGTAACTGATGTTACTGGATCCCCAAGAAGAGAGAATTCCATGGGTCATGGTAATTAGCTGAAAAATTGCTCAAGACACACTGTTCCATTTAACTATGCTTATGGGAATTTCAAAGACAGCTACTACCTTAGAAACTCACAATAGTGGAGAGAAAGTAAAATAATACAAAATTAAAGATTCACATAAAAGGGAATTCCCTGGTGGTTCAGTGGTTAAGTATCCACCTTTCAATTCAGGAGACCTAGTTCTATCTGGGCTCTGAGAACTAAGAACCCATATAGGGGAGGAGGGTGCAGCCGCAGGAAACTATGCCAAGTAGCCACAATTACTGAGCCTGCTCCAAGCAGAAAGATACAGCCTTAGGCAACTAGGACCAAAGGCAATCAAATAGATAATTTAAAGAAAAATCCGTAGATTCTCACGTGGTGGATTAGTCCCTTAGTCTTGTCCAACTCTTTGCGACCCCATGGACTGTAGCCCACCAGGCTCCTCTGTCCATGGGATTTCTCCAGGAAGGAATATTGGAGTGGGTAGCCATTTCCTCCTCCGTGGGAATCTTCCCCACTCAGGTAGTAAACCCGGGTCTCCTGCACTGCAAACGGATTCTTTATCGACTGAGCCACTAAGATTCGTATAACATAGTATAAAAGAAAACAAACAAACAAACAAACAAACAAAAAAACCGGAGACCAGGGGTGGTAGGATTTAAGGGGAAAATGGAATTTCTATGGGGCAAAATCACGGATAATCAAGAATGGCAAAGAATTCAGTCAGGATGAGTCAAAGTGAAAGTGAAGTCGCTCAGTCGTGTCCAACTCTTTACGACCCCGTGGACTGTAGCCCACCAGGCTCCTCCGTCCATGGGATTCTCCAGGCAAGAATACTGGAGTGGGTTGCCATTTCCTTCTCCAGGAGATCTTCCTGACCCAAGGACTGAACCCAGATCTCCCGCATTGCAGGCAGACGCTTTAACCTCTGAGCCACCAAGGAAGCCAGGATAAGTTAAAGGAAGGTTTAAAAGGTTAAAGAGGTTTAAAAGAAGGTCTAAGAGAGTTTGAAATTTCAACTCTTGAAATTAAAAGACGCTTGCTCCTTGGAAGAAAAGCTACGGCAAACCTAGACAGCATATTAAAAAGCAGAGGCATTACTTTGCCAACAAAGGTCCCTCTAGTCAAAGCTGTGGTTTTCCCAGTAGATGTGGGATGTGAGAGTTGGGCTACAAAGAAGGCTGTGTTGAAAAGAATTAATGCTTAACTGTGGTGTTGGAGAAGACTCTTGAGAGTCCCTTGGACAGCAAGGAGATCAAACCAGTCCATCCTAAAGGAAATCAGTCCTGAATATTCATTGGAAAGACTGATGAAGAAGCTGAAACTCCAATACTTTGGCCACCTGATGCGAAGAACTGATTAGAAAAGACCCTGAAGCTAGGAAATATTGAAGGCGGGAGGAGAAGGGGACGACGGAGGACGAGATGATTGGATGGCATCACCGACTCCATAGACATGAATTTGAGAAAGCTCCGGAGTTGGTGACGGACAGGGGAGCCTGGCGTGCTGCAGTCCACGGGGTCGCAGAGTCGGACACGACTGAGCAACTGAACTGAACTAGAAGAGTTTAAGGATTAGAACGTTACAGGTGGCAGGGCACGCCACGCCAGAAAAAAAAAACAACTCCTGCCCACCCGCCCCTAGCTGAGGCACAACCCCACTCAGAGATGCTGCGGGCAAGACATTAACCAACCCTAGGTCACTCTACTCTTCCTGCCGGAAAGCATCCCCACGGGGCATGAAACGATTTCCCCCAGATCACTCGTCTCCCCGAGCCGGTAGCCGGGACACCAGCCTCTCGGTGATTCACAGACGCTGCTGCCACCTAAGCCCCTGCCGGACCGCCCCCATCCCCGTCCCCAGAGACCAAGCTCTCCGCTGCCCCCCGGCCCAAGCCGCCAGGGCTCCCGGCTTGCAGCCAGCCATCACCCGACTAACCGAAGTCCGCGGCTCCGGGCGCCGCGTGTGCGTGAGCGTGGGCGGGACGGGCCCGGATGGCGCTGGGCAGAGCTCGCCTCCACACCACGCGCTCCGCACGCAGGGAGCTCGCCAGAGTTCCGCACGTACGGGTTCGCAGCGGTGCAACCGGTGGGCGCCGCCGCCTTATACCCCGCCGCCAGGCCGGAGCTAGCGCGCAATGGGCGGAGTCGGCCCTCCCGGCCGCCCCCCCACAGGCGCCAACTGCACCGTGGCGCCCTCCCGGCCGCGGCGGCGGCCCCGGCCCCGGCCCCTCCAGGTGTTCCTCCGCCTCCTCCAGGTCCCACCTGCACACTTGGGTGCCGCCAGTGTCGGCCTCTCCCTGCGTCTCTGGAGGAGAAAAGGGGAAAGCCGCCAAAGACGGATGGGGCGTGCCCCCAGGGCCCTGATCAGGTTTGGGGGGCGATGGTGTGGGCAGGAGCGGGGGACTGATGGAAGTGGGGGACCGGGCGGAGTTTGAATGGACGCGGGTGCACCGTGGACCCCGGAAGAGGCCGAGGGCCAGAGGTTAGGAGGTGGGCTGTGACCTGGCCACTGGTGTTCAGTGACCAGGGAAGTCACTCAAAACCCTCAAGGGCCTGTTTCCGCTCTTTAAAATGGCAACAGTAATACTGGCGATCGCATTTAGATTCTAATGGTCTTTGAGGGATGGTAGGTACATGGACGTCGGGAAAGAAGAGCAAGTCAGAGGGTGGCAAGATTGGTCCAGAAGGGTAGGGGTGTGTGTGTGTGTGTGTGTGTGTGTGTGTGTGTGTTAGAAACATGGAGTAATGCAGAGGCCAAATTTCTGTGGACACAGTGTTTAGGACATGATGTAATTATGGCTGGCAGTTTGGGGGGCGGGGGTTGATTATATTACTAAGCACTTCACCTGAACCTTCATGACCCTGTGAAGTAGGTTCTGTTGACTGTTGACAGATATAGAATCAGAGGCTCAGAAAGAAGTTGAGTAACTTTACAGAAGTCGCTGACCTAGTAGTGGCCAACCTTTGAATTCAGACTTCAGAGGCTGATTTTCTCATAAGGGCCTTGGTTCTTAAGCAAGTCCAGATACCAAAGTGTATTTGTTAAAAGTTATATAATTTTTATTTAAGAAATACCAGAAAAGTATGTCAAAGGCCCTTGTCGTCAAAGAATTTAGAAATTCTTTGTGACTACTGAGATACAAATCAGCCTACATTTGCTGAGCATTTGCTCATGCCAGAACCTGTCCTACCGCTCTTCTGTCTGTCTCTCTCACACACACGATTAATTCCTACAACAACTTTTGAGAGGAGACCTTATAGTTTGTTCTGCAAATGAATAATCTGAGATTGAGAAGTGGGGTTTGTGGGGTCAGGCTTTGTGCCCTCCCCTCACCCACTTTGCTTCTGTTTCACAGCAAAGTTTTCAGTAAGAATTCAATGCTAGTAGAAGACACTGCAGAATCTATGGTCAAGTGCAGCTTATGAGCAGTAATTGTTTTTTATGTTCATAAATGCAGAGAAGGAAGGCACTTCATGTCACTGGAATGGCCAGGACTTAGATCAGCAACACTTCAGAGTTGTTAGAGTGGCGGCAGCATTCAGGGTAGGTGGTAGACAGTTGAATTAGGAAGACACTGGGAAGCTCTGGCTCAATGTTGAATTTATAAGGGTCTGAACTACGGAATGAGAGTGTGAAGAGGTAGATAAGAGGTTCCCAGGAAACTTCTCGAAGGCTCGTGAAGCAACAGTATGGTGAGTTCAGAATACAGACTCAGGAGGCAGACTACCCAGTTTTCAACAAAGTACCTTAAGGTTGCTAGGAGAATAAAATTAGGGTTGTGAAGCACTTGGAACAGAGGCTAGCATACAGCACGTACTCAATAAGTATTTTAAAAACATGAATAAATAGGAAATTAAGGAAATAATTTCATTTACAACATCATCCAAAAGAATCAAACACCTGGTGTTAGTCTCTCAGTCATGTCGAACTCTTTGCAACCCCATAGGCTGTAGCCTGCCAGGCTTCTCTCTCCATGGAATTCTCCAGGCAAGAGTACTGGAGGGGGTTGCTATTCTTTTCTCCAGGGGATCTTCTCAACCCAGGGATCGAACCCTGGCCTCCTGCATTGCAGGCAGATTCTTTACCATCAGAGTCCTCAGGGATGCCCCAAAACACCTAGGGAGTTGCCTAAACTCTTTGCAGCCTCTTTAGTTAAAACACTTAGGGATAGATTTAACTGAGGAGGTTGTAAAGAGTTTAGGCAACTCTACTGGTGGAAGAAACATTGCCCTATCTCAGATGCCATCTGCAAGGTTGGGAGTCTCCAGGGCCACCCTGACTTCAGACCATCTGGCCACAAATTCAAGTATTCTCATAACCTTGCTTAGACTCAATAATTTGCTACAAAGATTGACAGAACACACTGAAAGCTATTATATACACAGTCACATTGATTACAGTGAAAAGATACATTGAATTGAGGCAAAGGAAGAGTAGTGGTAGGGCAGCATCTGGGAGGGGTCCAAACTGGAAGTTCTGGTTGTCCTCTCCAGGTGGGATCCTGAGTGGAGTTGTCTCCTCTCACCTGTGATGTGTGAAGTGCTCTAAGAATATTGCCAGTCAGGAATGCTCACTGGTGTCCAGTGCTTGATGAGGCTTCTTTACTTGGGGAGAATTATTGTCCATGTGATTGAACTAAAATCTCTATCCACCTGCTTCCCTGAAGTTTGGGCTGTTACCTTGTGACACACAGTCCTAACTTCCCAGTCACATTGCTGGGTTTTCTAACACTGTCAGCTGTACCCTGAGTCATTTCATTAGCCTGAACTATGAAGGGGCCCACCCTGAGACACCTTATTAGCATAAAACTATTAAAGTTGGTCTGAGGGACTCCACTATGAATTATACTCCTGTCTCTTGGGAAATTGCAAGGGTGTGGAGGTCATCTCCCTGGAGCTGGGACAGAGGCCAGACCTCCCTTTAGATGAGGCCAGATTCCTTACTACACAAAAGTGAAAGACTTGCACACTAAAAACTATGAAATATTGCTGAAAGATACCAAAGAATACCTAAATAAGTGAAAAGACGTCCGTGTTCATGTATTGGAAGACAATATTGTTAAGATGGCAATACTACCCAGCTTGCTCTACAGATTCAATGCAATTCTGATTAAAATACCAATAGCCCTTTTTGCAAAAGTGGAAAATACATATGGAATTGCACAGGACCCTGAATACTTAAAATATTTAAGAAGAACAAAGTTAGCAGACTCACATTTCCTTATTATAAAACGTATTACAAAGCTACAGAGATCAAAACATTTTTGTGGTATTGGCATAAGGAAAGATATATAGACAAGAGAATAGAAGTCCAGAAATAAACTTATAAATCTATGGCAAATTGATTTTTTTCTGACCATTCAATAGAACAAGAAAAGTCTCTTCAACAAGTGGTTCTGGGACAGCTGAACATCTATATGCAAAAGAATGAAGTTACACCCCTACCTTATGCCATATATAAAAATTAAAAATAGATTAACCAATAATCTAAATATAAGAACTAAATTATAAAACTCTTAGAAGAAAAATATGTGTGGTAAATCTTAATGACCTTGCATTTGGCAATCAATTCTTAGATATAATACCAAAAGAAGAGTAAAGAAGAAAAAGATAAATTGGGTTTGATCGAAATTAGAAGTTTTTGTGCATCAAAGGGCATTATCAAGAAAGTGAAAAGACAACCTGTAGAATGGGAGAAAATATTTGCAAATTAGGGTCTCAGTTCAGTTCAGTTGCTCAGTCATGTCCGACTCTTTGCGACCCCATGAACTGCAGCACGCCAGGCCTCCCTGTCCATCACCAACTCCTGGAGTTCACTCAGACTCATGTCCATCGAGTCAGTGATGCCATCCAGCCATCTCATCCTCAGTCGTCCCCTTCTCCTCCTGCCCCCAATCCCTCCCAGCATCAGAGTCTTTTCCAATGAGTCAACTCTTCGCATGAGGTGGCCAAAGTACTGGAGTTTCAGCTTTAGCATCATTCCTTCCAAAGAAATCCCAGGGTTGATCTCCTTTAGAATGGACTGGTTGGATCTCCTTGCAGTCCAAGGGACTCTCAAGAGTCTTCTCCAACACCACAGTTCAAGCGCATCAATTCTTCGGCGCTCAGCCTTCTTCACAGTCCAACTCTCACATCCATACATGACCACAGGAAAAACCATAGCCTTGACTAGACGGACCTTTGTTGGCAAAGTAATGTCTCTGCTTTTGAATATGCTGTCTAGGTTGGACATAAATTTTCTTCGAAGGAGTAAGCGTCTTTTAATTTCATGGCTGCAGTCACCATCTGCAGTGATTCTGGAGCCCAAAAAAATAAAGTCTGACACTTTTTCCACTCTTTCCCCATCTATTTCCCATGAAGTGATGGAACCAGATGCCCTGATCTTCGTTTTCTGACTGTTTAGCTTTAGGCCAACTTTTTCGCTCTCCTCTTTCACTTTCATCAAGAGGCTTTTTAGCTCCTCTTCACTTTCTGCCATAAGGGTGGTGTCATCTGCATATCTGAGGTTATTGATATTTCTCCCGGCAATCTTGATTCCAGCTTGTGTTTCTTCCAGTCCAGCATTTCTCATGATGTGCTCTGCATGTAAGTTAAATAAGCAGGGTGACAATATACACCCTTGACATACTCCTTTTCCTATTTGGAACCAGTCTTTTGTTCCATGTCCAGTTCTAACTGTTGCTTCCTGACCTGCATACAGATTTCTCAAGAGGTAGGTCAGTTGGTCTGGTATTCCCATCTCTTTCAGAATTTTCCACAGTTTATTGTGATCCACACAGTCAAAGGCTTTCGCATAGTCAATAAAGCAGAAATAGTTGTTTTTCTGGAACTCTCTTGCTTTTTCCGTGATCCAGCGGATGTTGGCAATTTGATCTCTGGTTCCTCTGCCTTTTCTAAAACCAGCTTGAACATCAGGGAGTTCACAGTTCACGTATTGCTAAAGCCTGGCTTGGAGAATTTTGAGCATTACTTTACTAGCATGTGAGATGAGTGCAATTGTGCGGTAGTTTGAGCATTCTTTGGTATTGCCTTTCTTTGGGATTAAATGAAAGCTGACCTTTTCCAGTCCTGTGGCCACTGCTGAGTTTTCCAAATTTGCTGGCATATTGAGTGCAGCACTTTCACAGCATCATCTTTCAGGATTTGAAACAGCTCAATTTTGGAATTCCATCACCTCCACTAGCTTTGTTTGTAGTGATGCTTTCTAAGGCCCACTTGACTTCACATTCCAAGATGTCTGGCTCTAGATTAGTGATCACATCATCATGATTATCTGGGTCCTGAAGATCTTTTTTGTACAGTTCTTCCATGTATTCTTGCCACCTCTTCTTAATATCTTCTGCTTCTCTTAGATCCCTACCATTTCTGTCCTTTATCGAGCCCATCTTTGCATGAAATGTTCCCTGAGTAGCTCTAATTTTCTTGAAGAGATCTCTAGTCTTTCCCATTCTGTTGTTTTCCTCTGTTTCTTTGCATTGATCGCTGAAGAAGGCTTTCTTATCTCTTCTTGCTATTCTCTGGAACTCTGCATTTAGATGCTTATATCTTTCCTTTTCTCCTTTGCTTTTCACCTCTCTCCTCTTCACAGCTTTTTGTAAGGCCTCCCCAGACAGCCATTTTGCTTTTTTGCATTTCTTTTGCATGGGGATGGTCTTGATCCCTGTCTCCTGTACAATGTCACGAACTTCATTCCATAGTTCATCAGGCACTCTATCTATCTATCAGATCTAGTCCCTTAAATCTATTTCTCACTTCCACTGTATAATCATAAGGGATTTCATTTAGGTCATACCTGAATGGTCTAGCGGTTTTCCCTACTTTCTTCAATTTAAGTCTGAATTTGGTAATAAGGAGTTCATGATTTGAGCCACAGTCAGCTCCTGGTCTTGTTTTTGTTGACTATGTCGAGCCTCTCCATCTTTGGCTGCAGAGAATATAATCAATCTGACTTCGGTGTTGACCATCTGGTGATGTCCATGTGTAGAGTCTTCTCTTGTGTTGTTGGAAGAGGGTGTTTGCTATGACCAGTGCATTTTCTTGGCAAAACTCTATTAGTCTTTGCCCTGCTTCATTCTGTATTCCAAGGCCAAATTTGCCTGTTACTCCAGGTGTTTCTTGACTTCCTACTTTTGCATTCCAGTCCCCTATAGTGAAAAGGACATCTTTTTTGGGTGTTAGTTCTAAAAGGTCTTGTAGGTCTTCATAAAACCATTCAACTTCAGCTTCTTCAGCGTTACTGGTTGGGGCATAGACTTGTATAACTGTGATATTGAATGGTTTGCCTTGGAGACGAACAGAGATCATTCTGTCATTTTTGAGATTGCATCCAAGTACTGCATTTCGGATGCTTTTGTTGACCATGATGGCTACTCCGTTTCTTCTGAGGGATTCCTGCCCGCAGTAGTAGATATAATGGTCATCTGAGTTAAATTCACCCATTCCAGTCCATTTTAGTTTGCTGATTCCTAGAATGTCAGCGTTCACCCTTGCCATCTCTTGTTTGACCACTTCCAATTTGCCTTGATTCATGGACCTAACATTCCAGGTTCCTATGCAACATTGCTCTTTACAGCATCGGATCTTGCTTCTATCACCAGTCACATCCACAACTGGGTATTGTTTTTGCTTTGGCTCCATCCCTTCGTTCTTTCTGTGGTTATTTCTCCTCTGATCTCCAGTAGCATATTGGGTACCTAATGACCTGGGGAGTTCCTCTTTTGGTATCCTATCATATTGCCTTTTCATACTGTTCATGGGGTTCTCAAGGCAAGAATACTGAAGTGGCTTGCCATTCCCTTCTCCAGTGGACCACGTTCTGTCAGACCTCTCCACCATGACCCACCCGTCTTGGGTTGCCCTGCAGGCATGGCTTGGTTTCATTGAGTTAGACAAGGCTGTGGTCCTAGTGTGATTAGACTGACTAGTTTTCTGTGAGTATGGTTTCAGTGTGTCTGCCCTCTGATGCCCTCTTGCAACACCTACCATCTTACTTGGGTTTCTCTTACCTTGGACGTGGGGGTATCTCTTCACAGCTGCTCCAGCAAAGCACAGCTGCTGCTCCTTACCTTGGATGAGGGGTATCTCCTTACCGCCGTCGTTCCTGACCTTCAATGTGGGATAGCTCCTCTAGGCCTTCCTGCGCCTGCACAGCCACCGCTCCTCAGGTTGCTCCTCCCGGCTGTTGGCCCTGGCCTCGGGCTTGGGATGGCTCCTCAGGATCACCGCCCCTGGCCTCGGGCGCGAGGTGGCTTCTCCTGGCCACCCCTGACCTCGGACTCTGAGGCTCGAGACTAGCAAGAGGGGGAGGCCCAATACCCCTCACTGCCCCAGTTCAGCAGGAAGTAGCCAGAAAGACCTCGATGCCCCTATTCCCAAAGAATTGGGCCTCCAATCTCTTGAGGGGGGAATGTTAGGTAGGTAGAATAGGGAAAAGGAGTCCAAAATGGCGGTGGCTAAAAGACAAGGAAGGGAAAAGCCCGTGAAAATAGAACAAAAGAAGGTCTGAGGACCAGAGTGAAGACTTCAGGTAGAACAAACAGCACTCCTGGCTAGCCCAATTTGCACAGGGCAGGCCCAGGTGGAGGAAAAACATATAAAAGGAGGAGCCAAAGCCTTGCTCTCTCTCTCTCTTCCTCTCCCGCGTGCATGCGCTCTTTCTCTCTCTCTTTCTCTCTCTCTCGTCCTCTCCTGCGTGCATGTGCTCTTTCTCTCTCTCTTCCTCTCCTGTGTGCATGCGCTCTTTCTCTCTCTCTCTCCCACACGCTCCTCCATTCTCTTCTCTTCAAGTCTTTGGGTTGTCATGCCCTCACGCTTCGAGGATGTATTCTCCTGCTATCTTCTAAATAAAATAGAGCTGTAACACTGATTTGCCTAAGAGCTATAACACGGTTTGTCCAAGACCTGAGAGCTGTGACGCGCTGAGGGCTCTAATGTCCGTTGCTCCAAATCTTTGTTGTAACGAGACAAAGAACCAGGGAACATACACTCACGTGACATCTATGGTGCCGTGACTCGGATCTAATGTCCAGAATACATAAATAACTCATACAACTCAACGACAAAAAGACAACCCAATTAAAAAATGAACAAAGGACTTGAACAGGTGTTTTCTAAAAAAGATATGTTAGTAACCAACAAGCACATGACAAGATACACAAATTAGTAGTCATTAGAGAAATGTAAGTTGGAACCGCAAGATGCCACTCTGTACCCACTAGGATGGTTATAATAATAATTTTTTAAGGAAAATAAGTATTGGCAAGAATGTGGAGAAATTTGAAAATTCGTACATTGCTCATAGGGTTATAAAATGGTATAGCCACTGTGAAACAGTTTGGCAGTTCCTCAGAAGTTAAACATAATATTACCGCATGACCCAGCAATTCTACTTCAAAGTATATACCCAAAGAATTGAAAACAGATATTCAAACACATTTGCTATGACCAGTGCATTCTCTTGGCAGAATTCAGTTAGCTTTTGCCCTGCTTCTTTTTGTTCTCCAAGGCCAAACTTGCCTCTTACTCCAGGTAGCTCTTGACTTCCTACTTTTGCATCCACAAAAAAGATCTTAATGAAGCAAGTTACTAGGATGGTGTGGTCAGTCACCCAGAGCCAGACATTCTGGAGAGTGAAGTCAAGTGGGCCTTAGGAAGCACTGCTGTTAATAAAGCTAGTGGATGCAATGGAATTCCCGTAGAGCTATTCAAAACCCTAAAGGATGATGTCATCAAGATGTTGCATTCAATATGTCAGCAAATCTGGAAGACCCAGCAGTGGCTACAGGACTGAAAAAGGTCAATCCTCATCCCAATTCCCAGGAAAGAAGTACTAAAGAATGTGCTAACTGTCGGACAGTTGCACTCATCTCCCACGCTAGTACCTGGAGGAGGGCATGGCAACCCACTCCAGTGTTCTTGCCTGGAGAATCCCCATGAACAGAGGAGCCTGGCGGGCTGCAGTCCATGGGGTCTCAGAGTCAGACACAACTGAGCAGCTAAGCACAGCACCCATGCTAGTAAGGTCGTGCTTAAAATTTTTTGCATGCTGGGCTTCAGCATTATGCGAATCAAGAACTTCCTGATGTCCAAGCTGGGTTTAGAAAAGGAAGAGGAACCAGAGATCAAATTGCCAACATTTGCTGGATCATAGAGAAAGCTAAGGAATTCCAGAAAAACATCTACCTCTGTTTCATTGACTGCCCTAAAGCCTTTGTGTGGATCATAATAAACAGTGAAAAACTCTTAAAGAGATGGGAATACCAGACCATCTTACCTGTCTCCTGAGAAACCTGTATGCCGGTCAAGAAGCAATAGTCAGAACACTGTATGGAACAACTGATTGGTTCAAGATAGAGAAAGGAGCATGATAGGGCTATCTGCTGTCATCCTGTTTGTTTAACCTATACAGTGAGCACATCATGAGAAATGCCAAGCTGGATGAGTTAGAAGCTGGAATCAAGATAGGCGGGAGAAACATGAACAGCCTCAGATATGGGGATGATACCACTCAAATGGCAGAAATTGAAGAGAAACTAAAGAAGCCTCTTAATGAACGTGAAGGAGGAGAGTGAAAGAGCCGGCTTAAAACCAAATGTTGAAAAAACTAAGATCATGGCATCCTGCCATGGAAAACTAGTACAGACAGCTTTAATGTGTATACTTCAGGTCCCACAAAACTTGTATCTTCTCATAAACAGTGAATATTTCATGAAGAGTAAGGCTTTGGAGTTGGAAGGCAGATGCTATTACTTGATGGCTATGTTTCTGCAGGCAATTTGCTGAACTCTTCTAGGCTTCAGTTTCCTCACCAGGTACCTTGGAAATACCTACAAACCTGATTTGTAATGAGAATCAAAAGGGAAAATTATAGGTGAAACTGGGAAAGTACGCTGAGAATGTTTTTTATCATGTTTTTATAAATTATCAGTTGTTGTTTAATTGCTAAGTCATTTCTAACTCTTGCAACCCCATGGACTGTATAGCCCACCAGACTTCTCTGTCCTTGGGATTTTCCAGGCAAGAATACTGGAATGGGTTGCCATTTTCTTCTCCATTGTATCTTCCTGACTCCAAAGGTCAAACTCATGTCTCCTGCATTAGCAGGCTCATTCTCTACCACTGAGCCACCAGGGAAGACCAAATTATCAGTAAAGGGTGCTTAAGTGAAAGTGAAAGTCGCTCAGTTGTATCCGACTCTTTGCGATCACATGGACTGTACAGTTCATGGAATTCTCTAGGCCAGGATACTGGAGTGGATAGCTTTTCCCTTCAGGGGATCTTCCCCACGCAGGGATCCAGCCAAGGCCTCCTATACTGCATGAGGATTCTTTACCAGCTGAGCCACAAGGGAAGCCAAAAGGGTGCTTTAGGGGGAAAGAAAATTCAGAAATAGAGAAGGTGGGAAGAGGAAACAGTTTGAGTGAACTGGAGAAAATGATAAAGCAGGTGTAATTCTTACTGTTTTTCCAGATGTCATCCTTATTTTAAGATGGTATAAGATAGGAATTTCAGGATTGACAGTCAGTTCAGTCACTCAGTCGTGTCTGACTCTTTGCAACCCCACAGACTGCAATATGCCAGGCTTCCCTGTCTAGCACTAACTCCCAGAGCTTGCTCAAACTCATGTCCATTAAGTCAGTGATGCCATCCAACCATCTCATCCTCTGTTGTCCCCTTCTCCTCTTGCCCTCAATTTTTCCCAGCATCAGAGTCTTTTCCAATGAGTCAGTTCAAATCAGGTGGCCAAATTATTGGAGCTTCAGCTTCATCATCAGTTCTTCCAATGAATATTCAGGACTGATTTCCTTTAGGATTGACTGGTTTGATCTTGCAGTCCAAGGGACTCAGGAGTCTTCCTCCAATGCCACAGTTCAAAAGCATCAATTCTTCGGCACTCAGCTTTCTTTATGGTCTAACTCTCACATCCATACATGGACTACTGGACAAACCATAGCTTTGAATATACAGACCCTTGTTGGTAAAATAATGTCTCTGTTTTTTAATATGCTGTCTAGGTTTGTCATAGCTTTTCTTCCAAGGAGCAAGCATCTTTTAATTTCATGGCCGCAGTCACCATCTGCAGATGCTTGGAGATCTTGTACCCAACCCTCCACATGATGCAGATGTGGAAGCTGAAAGCAGAGACTGGAACAGTTTCCTCAAACCTCAGCTAATGACTGGTTTGACCAGGTGAATAGACAATCTTCCTGGACTTTACTGTCTGAAGCGTGATCTTGAAGATAAAAGGTATTTCTGCACAAATATCTTTACTGCACACCAGAGGGGATACAGTGCCCTCTAGTGGCTTTTTATTTTATTGTACAAATCCCCATTACTTCACATTTCTGCTGAAAAGAAAGGCAGAGGAACCAGAGATCAAATTGCCAACATCTACTGGATCATACAAAAAGCAAGAGATCTCCAGAAAAACATCTACTTTTGCTTTATTAACTACACCAAAGCCTTTGACTGTGTGGATCACAACAAACTGTAAAATTCTTCAAGAGATGGTAATACCAGACCACCTGACCTGCCTCTCGAGAAATCTGTATGCAGGTCAGGAAGCAACAGTTAGAACTGGACATGGAACAACAGACTGGTTTCAAATCAGGACAGGAGTACGTCAAGGCTGTATGTTGTCACCCTGCTTATTTAACTTATATGCAGAGGATATCATGCGAAATGCTGGGCTGGATGAAGCACAAGCTGGAATCAAGATTGCTGGGAGAAATATCAATAACCTCAGATATGCAGATGACACCACCCTTATGGCAGAAAGAGAAGGAAAACTGAAGAGCCTCTTGATGAAAGCAAAAGGAGAGTAAAAAAGTTGGCTTAAAACTCAACATTCCAAAAACTGAGATCATGGCATCTGGTCCCATCACTTCATGGAAAATAGATGGGGAAACAATGGAAACAGTAATAGGCTTTATTTTGGGGGGGCTCCAAAATCACTGCAGATGGTGATTGTAGCCATGAACTTAAAAGACTCTTGCTCCTTGGAAGAAAAGCTGTGACAAACCTAGACAGCACTTTAAAAAGCAGAGATACTACTTTACCAACAAGGGTCTGTCTAGTCAAAGGTATGGTTTGTCCAGATTTAGACCATAAAGAAAGCTGAGTGCCAAAGAATTGATGCTTTTGAACTGTGGTGTTGGAGAAGACTCTTGAGAGTCCCTTGGACTGCAAGGAGATCCAACCAGTCAATCTTAAAGGAAGTCAGTCCTGAATATTCATTGGAAGGACTGATGATGAAGCTAAAGCTCCAGTACTTTGGCCATCTGATTCGAAGAACTGACTCACTGGAAAAACCTTGATGCTGGGAAAGATTGAAGGCGGGAGGAGAAGGGGATGACAGAGGATAAGGGGGTTGGATGGCATCACCAACATGATGGACATGAGTTTGAGTAGGCTCCAGGAGTTGGTGATGGACAGAAAGACCTGACGTGCTACAGTCCATGGGGTCACAAAGAGTCGGACATGACTGAGCAAGTAAACTGAACTGAACTGAAGCTGCTTTAGAGACATCCCTTATAGTTATTTATTTTCAAACTCAGGAAGATTTCAAGCAATTTTTTCCCTGCTTCATTTATTTTTTAGTTGAAAGATAATTGCTTTACAGAATGTTTTTGTTTTCTGTCAGACATCAACAAGAATCTGCCATTGGTACACCCGTGTCCCCACCCTCCCAAACCTCCCTCCCATCTCCCTCCCCATCCCACCCTTCTAGATTGTCACAGAGCCCCATTTTGATTCCCTGCCTCGTACCGCAAATTCCCATTGGCTACCTATTTTACACATGGTAATGTAAGTTTCCATGTTACTTTCTCCATTACATCTCACCCTCTCCTTTCTCTGCTCCTCCTGTGTCCATAGGTCTCAAGCAAGTTGTTTTTTAATATATAGTTTTATTTGTGTTTTTTTTTTTTTTTTTTTTTTTTTTTTTTGTGGCTTGCTGGGTCTTCCTTGATGCACGGGCTTTCCTTAAGTTGCAGTGAGCGTGGGCAGCTCTCTAGTTGCAGTGCGCAAGCTCCTCACTGCGGCGGCTTCTCTTGTGGAGCGCAGGCTCTAGGCATGGGGGCTTCAGTACTTGCGGCACCAGTGCTCAGTAGCTGCAGCTCCTGGGCTCCTAGAGCACAGGCTCAGTAGTTGTGGCGCATGGGCTCAGTTGCTCTGAGGCGTGTGGGATCTTGCTGGACTAGGGATCCAACCCGTGTAGCCATCAGGGAAGCCCTCAAGCAAGGTTTTTGGTTGCTGTTTTTTCGGTTGCGCTGCGTCTTTGTTGCTGCACAGGGGCTAGTTGTAATGAGCAGAGGCGACTCTCTAGTTGCAGTGCACTCGCTTCTCTTGGTATGGCGCAGCTACAGGGGGTGGGCTCAGTAGTTGCAGCGCTCAGTCTTAACTGCCCTGAGGCTTGTGGGATCGAACCCGTGTCCCCTGCATTGGCAGGTACATTCTTAACCACCGGACCACCAAGGAAGCCCGAGCCAGTTTTAACTTGAGAAATTAGGGGCTAGGATGAGAAATACCATTAAAGGAAAGGGGTAGAGGATTTAAGTACAAAATCAGAAATAGTGGCTCAAATGGTAAAGAATCTGACTGCAATGCAGATTCTATCCCTGGAAAGATCCCCTGGAGAAGAGAATGGCCACCCGTTCCAATATTCTTGTCTGGAGAATTCCATGGACAGAGGAGCCTGGCAGGTTACAGTCTGTGGGGGTCGCAAAGAGTCAGACACGACTGAGTAACTAATACCTAATGGTGAATACATTGCTCAAATATTTTATCTGGAAAATAAGAAAAATAAATTTGTGTTGCGTTTTCACTGACAGTGAAATAAAAATGGTTCATTTATTGTTTTATTGACATATAATCCTTATAAAATCCATCATTTTAAAGAATACATTTAAGTGATTTTTAGTATATTCACCATGTTGTGCAATCATTACCACTATCTAATTGCAGAATAGTTTCATCTCTCCTCACATCCCCACAACCCCCAAACAGATTAGCAGTTAATTCCAATTCCCCCCTTCTCTGGGTTTCCAAGGTGACGACCGAGGATGAGATGGCTGGATGGCATCACTGACTCGATGGACTTGAGTCTGAGTGAACTCCAGGAGTTGGTGATGGACAGGGAGGCCTGGCGTGCCGCCATTCATGGGGTCGCAAAGAGTCGGACACGACTGAGCGACTGAACTGAACTGAACTGAACTGAACTAAGAGTTTTAATCATGAACTTTTAAATTTTATGAAATGCATTCTGGATGTTTACTGAGATAATTAAATGCTTTTTCTCCTTGGTGAATCACCTTATTTCTTTTTTTTAAATGTCTTTTATTATGGAAAGTTTCAAGTGCATATGAAGCAAATAGAATAAACTCCTAGGTTGCCCATTCCTAACTTTCTATATCATTTGTACCTTTATCTAATCTCCATACTTAAAAATTCTTTCAGGTGTTTTACCTTGGATCTTCTCTGTTTGTCACTTTCTAATTCTTTTCATTCCCCATTTTCTCCCTCTTTCACTTTTCCTCCTACCTTATCTTTCTCCTTCTGCCTCTTTCCTTCCTTTTTCCTCCCCTCCCATCTTTATCTTCCTCTTCTCCTCCCCTTCTCTCTTTCTCTCATCCTCCTCATCTTCCTCTTCTTCTGGTAAAGTTGACAAACTCCTCATTATTATTTAATTAAGATACATGAACTCACATAAAACTCTTTTCTTGTATTCCCTTTCATAGACTTCAAATCAGCAAAGTTTTCTGTATGCAACATAATCTATTAGAATACTACCAGAACTTTATCAAGCACTGAAATATTATACATTAGTCATGATTATCAATTCCATCAGTGTAGTCTAAAATACGTAAGTGCTTTAACTGGAACTTAGTTAATTGCACAGCCTTCTTTCTTTCCTAAGACATGTTAGAGCCCTGTATCATTTTTCTATTTTGGTAAATAATCTGAAAATGAACTGCATACGGCTCTGCTTAAAACATTGTGTTTTATGTTTTTTGACTTGGGGCCCATGCAAGTTAAATGAAAAATTTGAAGTTTATATGGAGTTTTTTTGTTGTTGTTTTTGTTGCAGGTTTTACTCTGAAGAGGAAAGAATGAAAAACGAGATGAGAAATCAGCTTGTTATGAAGCACATGAGAAAAAAAGCAAAAATAAGGTAATGTGGATGTTATGTGAGAGAATATCTTCAGGCCTATGCTTATTTTTCAAAATTAAAAAAATTTTAATAGCAAAATAGAGCTGGAAGAAACAGGATAATAAGGGATAATAAATTAATTCCCATCTTACTTTAAGAGGAATAACTTTTACTAATAGAAGTCATGTAGAATAGCCAACAAAATTAAATGTGTGAAATCAAATGACATGAAGCTTAATATTTTCATTATCTGGGTACTCTTAGTAGTGTTTATCTCATCAAAAGTGTTGATCTGAAGGTACTGTCACATTGTATTAGTAAGAAATTAGAAAATCATCTTTTATCAGGTAGCTTCATTTTTTATATGAAAGATCTAAAAATAGTTCTAAACATACTTGTGCTATTCCAACCCCTAAAATTTTGTAGAAAAACTTAGAGCAGTTAAATTTTGTTTTTCTGGGAGAAGATTGCATTAGCTTATCACCAAATTCCTCCAAACATTTATTTGCAGGTGCTAGTAATCCACACCATTTCAAACAATATTTCCACAAAATCATCGATCACATAAACATGTACTCCCATAGCCAGATTCCAGATCCAATAAAAGCACCTGCCTTTGTTCTTCTTTCTCCTCTACCCCCAAATGGAAAATAAACAACCCTTCACACGAGGGAGCTACTGGAGACAAGCTGGAGTTGGGCTGAGGGCAGGAGCTGCTGAGCACAGTGGTCGTGCTTCTTCTCCTTCTCTCCCTTTCTCCCCTATGCATTTTAAATTGAGGTAATACAGGTAAAATTATACATATAGATCTTATGCGATCTGTTTAATGAGCTGACAATCTTACATTCCTTTCTAGCCACCACATGAAAAAAAGGTATAGAACAGTCTGTCACCCCAGCAGGTTTCTTCATGCCCTTTCCAGTCCGTTCTCTCTCTTTCCAAGGAAACACAATCCTGATTTCTCTCTCCATAGACTTGTTGAGGCTGGTCCTGGGCCTCATATAGTAATGCACTATTTCATACACTATGGAACCATACAGTGATGCACTATCTCATGCCTGGCTTCTTTCACTCAGCATATTTCTAAGATTTATCCACGCCATTGCTGATTTCAGGAGTATGCTACTTTTAGTTGCTGAGTAGTATTTCATTATATAAATAAATCAATACCACATTTTTTAAACCTTTATTTTTTTTAACAGTTTTAAGTTTACAATAAAACTGAGAGGAAGGTAAATGGATTTTCCATATACACATGCATAGCCTTCCCCACTGTCAACATTACTCACCAGAACACTATATTTTATCAAAAATGACCCTACTTTGATGTGTCATAATCTCCCAAAGTTGATAGTTTACCTAAGGGTTTATTCCTGGTGTTCTATGTTCTACAGTTTTCTACAAATATATCCATGTATCCATCTTTATATAATATCATACACAATGTTTTCACTGCCCTAAAAATCCTTTGTCTTCTGTCTTTTCATTTCTCCAACACCCACGAGCCCTTTCATATCCCTGACAACCATTGGTCTTTTCACTGTCTCTTTAGTTTTCTTTTCCATGATGTCAGAGAGTTGGAATCATATAGTATGTAGCCTTATCAGATTGGCTTCTTTTAGTAATATGCATTTAGGATTCTCCCATGTCTTTTCCGGAGAAGGCAATGGCACCCCATTCCAGTACTCTTGCCTGGAGAATCCCATGGACGGAGAAGGCTGGTAGGCTGCAGTCCATGGGGTCGCTAAGAGTCAGACACGACTGAGCGACTTCACTTTCACTTTTCACTTTCATGCATTGGAGAAGGAAATGGCAACCCACTCCAGTGTTCCTGCCTGGAGAATCCCAGGGACAGGGGAGCTGCCCTCTATGGCTTGATAGTTCATTTCATATTAATGCTGAATATTATCTCATTTTCTGGGTTATATTTATGTATCTGTTCATCTACTGTAGAGCACCTTGGTTGCATCCAAGTTTTAGCAATTATGAATAAAGCTGCTCTGAACCTCTTTGGGCAGGTTTTTAAGTGGATATAAGTTTTCAACTCTTTTGGGTAAATACCAAGGAGCACAATTGCTTGATTGTTTGCTAAGAGTATGTTTAGTTTTGTAAGGAACCACCAAACTGTCTTCCAAAGTGGCTGTACCATTTTGCATTCCCACCAGTGATGAATAACAGTTCCTGTTGCTCCACATTCTCCCCAGCATTTGGGGTTGTCATGTTCTAGATTTTGACCTAATTACCATTTCCCTGATGATGTATGATGTGGAACATCTTTTCATGTGCTTACTTGCCATTTGTATGTTGTCTTTAGCCCATTTTAAAATTCAGATTTTCTTATTATTCAGTTTTCAAAGTTCTTTGTGTATCTTAGATAATAGTCCTTTGTTAGGTGTGTCTTTTGCAAATGTTTTCTCCCAGTCTGTGGCTTCTTTTCTGATTCTCTTTATAACTTTGTTTCACAAAGCCAAGTTTTTAATTTTCATGAAATAAAGTTTATCAGTTATTTCCTTCATGTTTTACACCACATTTTTAGAAAGTATTTGTTAATTTAATTATCTGGCTGCACTGTGTCTTCATTGCTGCGTGTGGGCGTTTTCTAGTTGCAGTGAACGTGGGCACGCACTCTAGTTGTGGTGCCCGGGCTCCTCACTGCCCTGGCTTCTCTTTGGCAGAGCACGAGCTCTAGGTGCGTGGATTTTAGTAGTTGCGGTTTGAGGGCTCTAGACCAGAGGCTCGGGAGTTGTGGTGCTTGGACTTAGTTGCCCCACGGCATCCCAGAGCAGGGATTGAACCCGTGTTCCGTGCATTTAGCAGATTCTTAACCACTGAACCACCAGAGAAGTCCTACACCACCATTTTTCAAACCCATCCTTCTGTGTGGTGGCTCAGAGGTCAAAGTGTCTGCCTGCAATGTGGGAGACCCAGGTTCGATCCCTGGGTTGAGAATCTCCCCTGGAGAAGGAAATGGCAACCCATTCCAGTATTCTTGCCTGGCGAATCCCATAGAGTGAGGAGCCTAGTAGGCTATAGTCTGCGGGGTCCCAAAGAGTCGGACACGATTGAGCAACTTCACTTTCACTTTCTGTGTTTGTACTTTTAGTTCATGTCTCATTTGAGACCTCTATAACAAACAAACACTGCCATGACTATTTGTGTAGTTCTCTTTGGTAGATACCTAAAAGCATAATTATTAAGTCATAGGGTAAAGGTATGTTTGAGTTCATTGGAAACTACTAAGTCCTCCAAAGTGGTTGTACTAAGTTTACCAGCAATGTATGACGGGTCAAGTTGTTTTATATTCTTGCTAACATTTAACATTGTTAGAGTTTTGTGTTTTTTTTTTTACTGTGGCCATTCTGATGTGTAGGAAATGGTGCCTAATTGTGGTTTTAAATTATATTTTCTTGGTGACTCATGACGTTTAGTACCATTTCATGTGCTTGACATCATATGTATTCTTCTTTTAAACTGGAATATACTTGATGTACTGTATTATATTAGTTTCAGGTATACAATATAGTGATTCAATGCTTTTATAGGTTATACCCCATTTAAGGTTATTATAAAATATTGGCTATGTTCTCTGTGCTGTGCAGTATATCCTTGTAGATTATTTGTTTTATACATGGTGGCTGTACCTCCTTTATTTCTTACTCCATCACTCCCTCCCCCACCCCCTCCCCTCTCCCCAGTGGTAAGCAATAGTTTGATCTCTGTGTCTGTGACTCTGTTTCTCCTTTGTTGTATTTATTCATTTGTTTTATTTTTTAGATTTCTCATGTAAATGATAACATCCAATATTTGTCTTTGTCTACCTGACTTATTTCACTTAGTGTAATGCCCTCTGTATCCATCCATGTTGCCTCAAATGGCAAGATTTCATTTTTTTGTTTGGCTGAGTCATATTCTATTGTATGTATACACACACACACACATATGTATATATGTTGTTTAGTCACTGAGTCATGTCTGATTCTTTTGCCACCCCATAGACTAGCCCACCAGCCTCCTCTGTCTGTGGGATTTCTCAGGCAAGAATACTGAGTTGGGTTGCCATTTCCTCCTTCAGAGGATCTTTTGACCCAAGGATCAAACCCACGTCTCCTGCATTTGCAGGTGGATTCTTTACCACTGAGCCACTAGGGAAGCCCACTGTATGTATCTATGTACACCATATCTTCTTGTTAATTCATCTGCTGATGGACACTTTAGTTGCTTCTATATCTTGGCTATTATAAATAGTGCTGCAGTGAATCTCAGTGACTTCCCAGGTGGCTCAGTAAAGAAATGGTAAAGAATCCATCTGCCGGTACAGCAGATGCAGGAGACTCGGTCGGGAAGATTCCCTGGAGAAGGGCATGGCAACCCACTCCATTATTCTTGCCTGGGGAATCTCATGGGTGGAGGAGCCTGGCGGGCTATAGTCTGTGGGGTCCCAAAGAGTCAGACATGGCTGAGTGAGCACACATGCATGAATATCAGTGTGCCTGTGTCTTTTGAAGGAAATTACAAGTGTTAATAAGTTTCCTTCTTAATAGTTCGACATACTCATCACTAACTGCATGCCTACGTGCTCAGTCGCTCAGTCGTGTCCAGCTCTTTGCAACCCCATAGACTATAGCCCACCAGGCTCCTCTGTCCATGAGATTTCACAGGCAAGAATACTGGAGTGCTTTGCCATTTTCTTCTCCAGGGGATCTTCCTGACCCAAGGATCGAATCCGTGTCTCCTACATTGGCAGATGGTTTCTTTACCACTAAGACACCTGGGAATCCCATTTCACTATATTTCAATATTTGTTGATAATATTTTTTCTTTTCAGGAAAATTTAAGTGAATATATTTTATAGTTGGAATTGGTAATAAACTTATTATGGTCAGTGACTTTACCAGAGCCAACTTTTGATCATTATAAGAGAAAATTTTATAACTAGAATATTTATATAATAATTTCTTTCTCCATTTTATTTTGTTTGGCCAGTACTGAAATGATTGATCAAAATAAGCACTCACAGATATAGCAGATTTTTTAAATATCTCATGTAATTTTAGGAAATTAAATCCAAATTTTGTAATTTAGGTCACTCTTCAATGACATTAATTCTAAAGCTAGAAGGAAGTATATTAAACATTTTTCTTTTCAGGTTGGAATCAAAGTGTATCTAATAAGAGTTCAGATTTTTTTTTCATGTATGTAATAGTTGGGCATAACTAATCCCAACTAATAAAAAATGCTAGAAGTGTCTGTAAGTGTTCACTGATTATTGTACAACTGATCATTGCAATGTGAAGAAAATTTGTTCCAAAAAAATGAACCTTATACATTTATTGGTTTTTTGGGGGGATGTCCTGTGTTATCTGCTCATGTGTATATTTTACAACCTGGATTTTTGAGAAGGAGCTACCATCTACCTAGTCAACCACATATTAAGAAGTTTATATTAAGTATACAGCAATGCAGAAAAACTCTATTCAGAAAGCTGAGTTTCTGCCAAGGGAGGACCCTAGAATGCCACACTTAGAAATCAAAGGAGGCCCCTGGCAGTCAGGTTCAGCTGGTATAACAGATTAGTCTTTCTAATCCCTGCCTGGGAACACTCTGCTCAGTACTGTCTGCTGTGGTGCAGGAAGCTTTGTGCATAAGGAGGGTGCCACCAGCCTGAGGACTGTCAGAGGCAGGGGAGCTATTGCTGGGTAGGTGACTTTTTTTTTGCTTCAGGGCACTAGGCTAGTTGGAATGCCTTGGAGAGTCCAGCTGGAAAAAGTCACAAAACCCATGTAAGGCATCCTAAATAGCCACTCTTAAATTAACGTAGAGGGTTGCCTCTTGAAGAGGTTTAGGACCTTCAGTCCAGGAGTGATTGGCGCTTCATTCGATTTTCCATGGAGAGGAAAAAAAGAGTTTTTAGGATATTTGAAAACTGCCCCAATGACCTGGTTTCATTGGAATGGGCCCTTTCTCTTCTGAGGCAGTCATGCTGCAGTTGTGATATGGCAAGAAGAAAAGTATTTTGGGAGTAGGGAGTATGTTAGCTTGGAACATAAAGCTCACAAGACCTTGAACAAGTCATGTAACCTCAGTTTCCTCATCAGTAAATGGATTCTGTGGTAGGACTGCATAAAATAATCTATGGGGAAGTACGTAACACTAGTTCTTAACATATATTACTAAATCTGAATAGTCTTCTAAGTAAAACAGATATTCCTTAACACACCAACAGATGCTCTGAGACGGGGGGTGGGGAGAAAGAGGGAGGACTTTGGGGGGACTTCCTTGGTGGTCCAGTGGCTGAGACCCTGTGCTTCTAATGCAGGGAGCCCAGGTTCCATCCCTGGTCAGGGAACTAGATCCCACATGCTGCAGTGAAGATCGAAGATCCCGCATACCCCAACTAAGACCTGGCATGGCCAAAAATAAAATACTTCTTAAAAGGAGGAAATTTTTAATTGAACCATTACGAAATAAATTAGATGGTTCATGTAATTGAAACTATTGTCACTTCACCTTTTAGAACTGAAAGGGATATGAAATATCACCTGAGATAATGCTGAGCTAAATACATGTAACTTTTGCTTTCTTATGTCTGCTGTTAGATACTGCGTTCTTCTGATGAGGGCTTCCCTTGTGGCTCAGCTGGTAAAGAATCCACCTGCAATGAGGGAGATCCGGGTTCGATCCCTGGGGTGGGAAGATCCCCTGGAGAAGGGAAAGGCTACCCACTCCAGTATTCTGGCCTGGAGAATTCCATGGTCTATACAGTCCATGGGGTCACAAAGAGTCAGACATGACTAAGCGACACTTTCACTTTCACTTCTGGTGAGGCCAAGTCACAGGTTGGCCTTAAACATATACGACAGACACCTTTTATTTTTGTCCGACTAGCATCCATTCCTCCTTTTTATGTTTATAGCACCTGGTTTTCCTCTGTCATGCTCAGTTCAGTCCTGGGGGAGAAGAGTCCACCCCAGCTCCAGAAGTGGACTTGCCAACCAGGCTCTGCCGGTCAGAGCATTACATGTATGGCAGATCCCATTGACTGGCGAACCTAATGCCCATTCTCAATCCCCTTCTTCCCAGCCTATCTCAACTAGAGAGTCTGGAAGAGCAAAATACTTGGCTCCCAACCTCCCTTGAAGGTAGGGGTAGCCTTGTGACCCACTAATGGTCAGTGGGTCATAAGCAGAAGTCTGCCAGGTGCTTTGGGGAAAACTTTTGCTTTCTCCAAAGAGGGACATTTTCTTCCCATAGTATCCTTTTTTCCTGCCTAGAACCTGGATGTGGTTTTTTGGAACTGCAGCAGCCATCTTGCGATAAAAAAAAAAAGAACTATAAAAAGTGTCAATCCATTGACTCATCAGCAGTGGCTATCTACTCCACACATCTTTTAATATAAGGAACGTGAACTTCATTTTGTTTTATCAAGTTTGCTGTTATCTGCAGTTGAAGGTATCTCTAATTGATATAGTCTCTCCTTGGCTGTACTGATTGATTCAAGGATGGCCATGTGACTCAAGTTAGAGCAATCAGAGCCAGTGAGACTCAGTTTTAGGGCTTTCACTGAACTGTAAGAATAGAAGTTCTCTATCTGTACTGTTAAAACTCTTTTTAACACTTTGTGACCCCATGGACTATAGCCTGTAAGGCTCCTCTGTCCATGGAATTCTCTAGGCAAGAACACTGGAGTGGGTTACCATTCCCTTCTCCAAGGGATCTTCCTGAGCCGAGAATTAACCCCAGATCTTCTGCATTGCAGACAGGTTCTTTAGCATCTGAGCCACCAGGGAACCTGAAAGTAAAAAAAGATATTAGCCTGGAATGGCTGGCAGCCAACTGGCCCCGACATGGGATCAGCAGGATGAGAATGAAGCCAGTAAAGAGGAAAACGCAGATGAGATAGAGAGTGAATTATGATGATATCTTTTGAATCCCTGATCCAGATTTGCCTAAACTGAGGCTGCCTCTGGACTTTTTAAATACAGGATGCAATAAATCCCTCTTTGGCTCAAATTTGTCTGAGATACGAGTTTTCTGTCATGTGTGATAACCTGATACTTCACAACGTATTACCTGTGCTGCTGCTCGGCCGTATTTCCTCTTGCCTTCACTGCCTCAAGTAACTAAGAGCAGGGCTTAATATTTATCCCTTTTTAGTGAGTTCCTTCCTCCTTCAGTTTCTCTGCTGATGCTTTTGCGGGTCCACCCCTTCTGTCCACGTATGGGGACAGGCCTCTCCTCTGGGTGAGAAGAGATGAAAGATCCACACACTTTAGCAGAGACTTTCCAGCACAGGGAAGCAGAGTGCACGTGTTTCTTCTCCAGAACTCATGGAGAAGTTGTTCAGAGAGGAAGGGGAGACTAGAAGACATTGCTGGGAGGAAGGATAATTTGGTTTATTACAGTTCAATTGTTTCAACTGCCCCCTCTCCTTACTATCATGGTTATACAGTAAATATAGAAAGAGGGAATTCCCTGGCAGTCCAGTGGTTAGGATTCTGCACTTCCACTGCCCAAAGTAGAGATCAGTGTGTTTCTCTAGTCTTCAAAATTATATCTGCTGGCAAGCATTCTTTGATAATCAAAATAAAATGATGGTTGAATCAATTTGATAGCAACAAACCAAGTTTTCAAGGCCAAGCAATAGCAATAGTCTGGTCCATTGTCAGGAGAGTCCTAACACTGGACTACCAGGGAACTGCTGGTAAGTACTGTGTTTGAATTTACTGCTTTCAGGCTCTCACTCCCACAGTTCCAACAAAACTGCCTTTGCTGATAAGTGCACATTGCCAAATTCAGTGGTCAGTTTGTGGTCTTTTTACTTCACCTGATTGACAGTGTGTTACACAGTTGTTTGGAGTTCAGGTAGTGAGGCTGTCAGGAGTTTGGACTCTGAAGCCAGCAAAGATTCAAAATTAGAGCTCCAGCCACCACAAGCTGTGTAACTTGGATAGGGACCTTTAAACTCTGTGCCTCAAAACATGGGGGTGATAATAAGATCATCTGATTCATAGTATTGTGATGATTAAGTTGTACCAAGAACAGTAGTGGGAGTAATAGTAGTAGTATACTTGCTTGACTTGGCTTCCAGAATCCCCTATTCGCTCATTTTTTTTTCCTGACTTCACTAGCTACTTCTCCTAAACTGTTTTGCTGCATTCTTCTTATTCCCCTGGTCTCTCAAGGTGCCTCGGAGCTCTGTCATTGTACCTCTTTAACTGCACCGCTGTCTTGGTGAGCTGATCCAGCCTTATGAGTTTACACACTATTCGTGGTGGACACTCTGACGGATCAGCAGATGTACCTTCAAGGAAGGGCTTGTGCCCCAGCTGCTCAGGCTGTTGTCAGTGGACAGGCTCCGCCTGCCAGCACTTGGCAGAACCTCCTCGCCTGAGGTCACGTCCTTCTGGAGGTGGTCAACATTTGATAACTGGTTGAGGCAAGAGTATCAAGGGCTTACTATCTCAGCCTCACAGAGGACAACTCTGACAGGCCATTCCAGCTCCAGCACTTCCCATGTAGTCATCTCGGGTTGTCAGGCCTGCAGCATAGCTCATCATAGCTCCCTCCTGCCTTCCAGAGATGTTGATGGCATTCTCTATTCAACATTCTAGACACTGAAGTCTGCCTTAGAATATGCTTCCCCAAAGTCCAAATGTGATGCTATTGATATGTTCATGACTCTCAAATTTTACATCAACAGTCTAATCTTCTCTGAACTCCAAATGATACAGTCAACTGCCTCCTTGGAAATTTAACAGACATCTCAAATTTAACATACCTAAAATTGGGCTCTTTTTTTTAATTAATTTTTTGTTGAAGTATAGTTGGTTCACAATGTTTCAGCTGTACAGCAAAGTGATTTCATTATGTAGATATAGATATAAGAATATATATTCCTTTTCAGATTCTTTTCCATTATAGGTTATTACAGGATATCAAATATATTTCCATCACTGCAGATGGTGATTGCAGCCATGAAATTAAAAGACACTTACTCCTTGGAAGGAAAGTTATGACCAACCTGGATAGCATATTCAAAAGCAGAGACATTACTTTACCAACAAAGGTCTGTGTAGTCAAGGCTATGGTTTTTCCAGTGGTCATGTATGGATGTGAGAGTTGGATTGTGAAGAAGGCTGAGTGCCGAAGAATTGATGCTTTTGAACTGTGGTGTTGGAGAAGACTCTTGAGAGTCCCTTGGACTGCAAGGAGATCCAACCAGTCCATTCTAAAGGAGATCAGTTCTGGGTGTTCATTGGAAGGACTGATGCTAAAGCTGAAAACTCCAATACTTTGGCCACCTGATGTGAAGAGTTGACTCCTTGGAAAAGACCCTGATGCTGGGAGGGATTGGGGGCAGGAGGAGAAGGGGACGACAGAGGATGAGATGGCTGGATGGCATCACCGACTCGATGGACATGAGTTTGGGTAAACTCCGGGAGTTGGTGATGGACAGGGAGGCCTGGCATGGTGTGATTCATGGGGTCACAAAGAGTCGGACACGACTGAGTGACTGAACTGAACTGAACTGAATAGGTCCTTGTTTTTTATTTTATTTACAGTGTATATATATGTTCATCCCAAATTCCTAATTTATCCCTCCCCCCTCTCCCCCTTTGGTAACCATAAGTTTGTTTTCTATATCTGTGAGTCTATTTCTGTTTTGTAAATGAATTCCTTTGTATCATTTTTTTTTAGATTCAAAAGTGATACATATTTGTCATTCTCTGTCTGATTTCACTTAGTAGGATAATCTCTAGGTCCATCCATGGTGCTGCAAATGGCATTGTCTTATTCTTTTTTCCTGGCTGAGTAATATTTCATTGTGTGTGTGTGTGTGTGTGTGTGTGTGTGTGTACCGCATCTTCTTTATCCGTTCGTCTGTTGATAGCCATTTAGGTTGTTTCCATGTCTTGGCTGTTATAAATAGTGCTGCTGTGAACATTTGTACATGTACCTTTTCGAATTTAGAGTTTTCATCTTTTCTGGATATATGCCCAGCAGTGGGATTGTTGGATCATATGATAACTCTGGGTTTAGTTTTTCTAAGCAGTCTCTGTGCTGTTCTACATAGTGACTGTACGAGCTGACGTTCCCACCAACAGGGTAGGAGGGTTCCTTTTTCTCCACACCCTCTCTAGCATTTATTATTTATAGATTTTGATGATGGCCATTCTGATTGGTGTGAGGTTTTGATTTGCATTTCTGCAATAATTAGCAATGTTGAACATCTTCTCATGTGCCTGTTGGACATCTGTGTGTCTTCTTTGGAGAAATGTCTATTTAGGTCTTTTGCTCATTTTTTTGATTAAGTTGTAAAACTGCTCTTAATTTTTTCATTTCCAAAACTTTTCTTCTTCTCCTCCTAGTAAATGACAATTCTTTCAGTTGTTCAGACCAAAAACTGGTAACAGTACTTGATTCTTCTGTTTACTTCATACAGGTGTACCCTAATTCCTGCTATCAGTAAATGATATCTGCTCTAGTATCAAAATATATTATAAACCACTTATCATTTTCATTGCTAACAGCCTAACCTACCCCATCATTATCTCTGCTTTGGACAAATTTTATACTCTTCTAATTGAACTCTCTGCTTGTCTTTTCCTCTTCTACATTCTATTTAATTTATCTTTTATTGTGTGTGTGTGAAAATACAGATTTTGTTGTTGATGAGTAGTTATTTACAATATTGTATTAGTTTCAGGTGTACAGCATAATCGTTCAGTATTTTTGCAGATTATGTTCCATTATGTTGTTATTGTTTAGTTGCTAAGTTGTATCCAACTCTTTGTGACCCCATGGACTGTAGCCCTGCAAGCTCATCCATCCATGAAATTTTCCAAACAAGGGTACTGGAGTAGGTTGCCATTTCCTCCCTCAGGGGATCTTCTCTACCCAGGAATCAAACTTGCGCAGATTCTTTATGGATGAGCCACCAGGGAAGCACTATATTCCCTTGTAGGTTATTGCAAGGTGATGGGTATAATTCCCTGTGCTAATCCTTGTTGCTTATTTATTTTATATATAGTAATTTGTATCTGTTAACTCCATACCGTAATTTGCCCCTCCCCACTTCCCTCTCCCCTTTGGTAAGCACGAGCTTGTTTTCTGTATCTATAAGTCTGTTTTTCTATGTCTGTGTTTCTGTTTTGTATATAAATTTAATTTGTATTTTTAGATTTCACATATAAGTGTTATCACATACATTTGTTTTTTTATCTGACTTATTTCACTAAAGCATAATATTCTCTAAGTCCATCCATGTTGCTGCAAATGGCAGGATTCGTTATTTTTACGGCTGAGTAATATTCCATTGTGTGTGTGTGTGTATATATATATATATATAAAACATATTATATACATATATATACCACATCTTCTTAACTCAGTTATTTGTGATGAGCACTTGGTTTGTGTCTGTGTCTTGGCTGTTGTAAATAGTAGTGCAAAACATAGGAGTGTGTATCTTTTCAGTTTAGTGTTTTCATTTTTTCCAGATTATATACCCTAGAGTGAAATTGCTGGATCATTTGGTAGTTCTGTTTTTAGCATTTTTAAAAAAATCTTTTGCCCATGCATGTGGTGTGCGTGTTGGATCTTAGGTCCCCAACCAGGGATCAAATCCTTGGCCCCTACAGTAGACGCTTGGGTCTTAACCACTGGTCAGAGAAGTCCAGGGAAGTCCAGCTTTTTGAGGAACCACCATACTGTTTTCCGTAGTGGCTTTGCCAGTTTATGTTCCCACCAACAGTGTACAGGGGCTCCCTTTCCTCCAAATCCTCTTCAACATCTGTCATTTGTAGAGTTTTTGATGGCAGTCATCCCGACAGGTGTGAGGTGATATTTCACTGTGGTTTTGATTTGCATTTCTCTAATAATTAGCCATATCAAGTATCTTTTAATACGCCTATTAGCCAGAATCTCTGTGTCTTCTTTGGAAAAATGTCGGTTCAGGTTTTCTGCGCAGGTTTCGATTGCATTGCTTACTTTTTTGATATTGAGTTGTGTGTGCTTTTGTATAGTTTGGATATTAACCTCTTGTTGGCTGCATCATTTGCAAATATTTTCTCCTACTCAGGTTGTCTTTTTATATTATTGATGGTTTTTTTTGCTGAGCAAAAACTTTTAAGTTTAATTGGGAGCCATTTGTTTATTTTTGCTTTTATTTCTTTTGCTTGGGAGACTAATCTGAGAAAATATTGCTATGGTTTATGTCAAAGAGTGTTCTGCCTGTGTTCTCTTCTAGGAGTTTTATGGCCTCGTGTCTACATGTAAATCTTTAAACCATTTTGAGTTTATTTTTTATGTGGTATGAGGGAATGTTCTAATTTCAGTCTTTCACTTGTAGCTGCCTAGTTTTCCTAGCACCACGGTTGAGGTGACTCTCTTTTCTCCGTTTTGTGTTCTTGCCTCCTTTTGTCATAGACTATTTGACTCTAGGTGTGGGAGCTTATTTTTGGGCTCTGTTCTGTTCCATTGATCTATGTGTCCGTTTTTGTGCCAATACCATGCTGTTTTTCTACATTCTATTTTAGATCGAGTAACTAGAATGGTAGTACTAAGTACAAATCATATTATGTCACCCTTCAGCTCAACACCCTCCAGTGTGAGAAGAAAAATAAAATTGGTAAATCTCCATCCAGACTGAATAGATAACTAAAATGTAGTATGTGTGTATATGTATATATATATACATATGCACACACAGTGTGTATGTATATATACATATATGTATGTATATATACATATACACACACAGAGGATATTATTCAGCCTTATAAAAGAATGAAATTCTGATACATGCCACATCTTGGCCAAACTTTAAAAACATTTTGCTAAATGAGGTAAGTCAGTCACAAAAGCACAAATGATATATGGTTCTACCTATCTGAGTGGTATCTAGAATAGTCAAATTTTGTTTAATTCCTAAGTTGTGTCCAACTCTTTTGCGACCACATGGACTGGGGGCCACCAGGCTTCTCTGTCCATGGGATTTATCGGGCAAGAATACTGGAGCACATTGCCGTGTTCATCTCCAGGGGATCTTCCCGAGCCAGGGATTGAACCTGCGTCTCCTGCTTGGCAGGTGGATTCTTCACTGTGGAGTCACCAGGGAAGCCTATTTAGAAGGGAAGTCACATTTAGAAAGACATGAAGTATAATGGTGGTTGCCAGGGCCTGGGGGTAGAAGGGAGTAGGAAGCTGTTGTTTAACAGGTATAGAGTTTCAGTCTTGCAAGATAGAGAGTCTGGGAGATTGGTTTCCCAATGTGAATATACTTAACACTATTGAACTGTCCACTTAAAAATAATTAAGTTCAATTCAGTTCAGTTCAGTCGCTCAGTCCTGCCCAACTCTTTGTGACCCCAAGAACCGCAGCATGCCAGGCCTCCCTGTCCATCACCAATTCCTGGAGTTTACCCAAACTCATGTCCATTGAGTCGATGATGCCATCCAACCATCTCATCCTCTGTCATCCCCTCCTCCTCCCGCCCTCAATCTTTCCCAGCATCAGGGTCTTTTCAAATGAGTCAGCTCTTTGCATCAGGTGGCCAAAGTATTGGAGTTTCAGCTTCAACATCAGTCTTTCCAATGGACACCCAGGACTAATCTTTAGGATGGACTGGTTGGATCTTCTTGCAGTCCGAGGGACTCTTAAGAGTCTTCTCCAACACCACAGTTCAAAAGCATCAATTCTTCAGTGCTCAGCTTTCTTTATATTCCAACTCTCACATCTATACATGACCACTGGAAAAACCATAGCCTTGACTAGATGGACTTTTTTTGGCAAAATAATGTCTCTGCTTTTGAATATGTGGTCTAGGTTGCTCATAACTTTCCTTCCAAGGAGTAAGCATCTTTTAATTTCATGGCTGCAGTCACCATGCCCTGATTTTGGAGCCCCCAAAAATAAAGTCAGCCACTATTTCAACTGTTTCCCCATCTATTTCCCATGAAGTGATGGGACCAGATGCCATGATCTTATTTTTCTGAATGTTGAGCTTTAAGCCAACATTTTCACTCTCCTCTTTCACTTTCATCAAGAGGCTCTTTAGTTCTTCTTCACTTTCTGCCATAACGGTGTTGTCATCTGCATATCTGAGGTTATTGATATTTCTCCCGGCAATCTTGATTCCAGCTTTTGCTTCCTCTAGCCCAGAGTTTCTCATGATGTACTCTGCATATAAGTTAAATAAGCAGGGTGACAGTATACAGCCTTGACATACTTCTTTTCCTATTTGGAACCAGTCTGTTGTTCCATGACCAGTTCTAACTGTTGCTTCCCGACCTGCAAGAGGCAAGTCATTAAGATGATAAGTTTAATGTTATGTGTATTTTACCACAATTAGAAAAATATTTTAATTAAAAAAGAGAAAAAGAAGTAGTAGAGGTAGGATCCAAGTCCAGGTCTCCTGGTGTCAGTGCATGCTCCTAACACAAGGCTACACTGTCCTGCAGATGATAAGACCCAGGAGACTTAGCAGGCTGTTTATCCAGCAGCCCATCTTGCCAGAGCATGTCCCTTTGATTCCACTTATATGAGGCATCCAGAATAGGCAAATTCATAGACAAAAAGAATAGAGGTTACCAAGGGCTAGAAGGAAGGAATCGGGCGTTATTGTTTAATGGGTACAGATTTTCTATTAGAATAATAAAAATGTAGCCCTCACACCATAGATCATTCTTTTCTCTTGTGACATGACATCTAATAACTGAATAGTGCAAATGGTATTGCCAGAATAAACATTTTTCTGATCACTACTTCTTGAAATTCATGAGGGTTCTTCAATTCATAATGAGGTTATAGTTCATTTGGACCCAGACTTACCTATATTGTTGTGTTCTAACAAAGCCCAATCTGAAGATCTCTGCAGAGGTCTTTCAGGGGTTTACTTAAGCACCCACCTACTTTTCGTAAATTCATGTAATTTAGTTGGTAAGTTGTGTCTGACTCTTTGTGACCCCATCCTTTTGTCCATGGGGTTTCCCAGGCAAATACTGGAGTGGGTTGCCACTTCCTTCTCTAGGGGATCTTCCCCACCCAGGAATTAAACCCCTGTCCCTTGCATTGTAGGTGGATTCTTTACTACTGAGCCAGGAGGGAAGCCCCTCATGGATTCTTTCTAGGACTTTAAAGGCCTTAGATTACCTTGTTATTTTCTGTCTATCAAATACATAGTTAATATTTTGTTGCATTCTAAAGATGAAGTGAGCTCTAGGACTGGTATCATCAGTTCATTTAATTTTTTAGCTAAAATATCCTAAGTTTTCAAAGAAAGGTTACAATTGTGTCAAGCCAAAGCTCATTACCTGGGGCATGATTTACTCCAAGAAGGCAAAGCCCTCACTTGCAAGCTTGAAAGGCTTTATGGAAGCCTTTCTTTTTCCAGGCTTATTTTCAAGCCAGAGGATTCTTGGCTAGGACTCCTAATTATTGCCAGCAATGGGTCCCCAACTTTTCTGAGGTTGCCATTTAACAAAGTTCTCAGTAACTCACCCTCTTCTTTGAAAACCTAAACATGACCAGGCATTGTGTGATACAGATTTTGTTCTCCAATCATCTCCTTCAATCTGGAACTAACTAATTATTATAAACCTTTTCTTGTTTGTTTGTTTGTACATGCATGACCTGGACCTAGGCAGGCCCTTGGTGTTCTGACTCAATTTCATAGGAATCTGACTCAATTCTGACTCAAAGCATGGAGACTAGTTGCTTAAGACAGCTCCCTCTAATAATAGGTTTATAATAACTTTTTTGATGTTGATTTTTTAAACTGAGTACCTTTCAATCCCCAGTGGATTGCAAAATGCCCCTTCTTGTCCTCTTCACACTGGTCTGGGCTACCATCCACTGGGGGCCTGTCTTAGTCCTTTCAAGCTTCTGTAACAAAATCCCACCGACAAGATAAAGTTTTTATAAACAACAGAAATTTATTTCTTACAGTTCTGGAGGTTTGATGTACAAGATCAGGGTGCTATCATGGTCCGGTGAGGGCTCTTGTCCAGGTTGTAGATGTCTCATTGTGTCCTCACATGGCTAGGGATCTCTCTGGAGCCTCTTTTATAAGTTACTAGTCCCATTTTTGAGGATCCCCCCTTAACTGAAACACCTCTCAAAGCCATTACCTTAATACTACCACCTTTGGTGTTAAAATTTCAACACATGAATTTGTGGGGTTCACAGACATTCAGACCATAGCAGAGTCTGTCCTCAATGGCTATGAGCTAATTCCCCAGTAAATCAATCATCCAGTCTCTTTCTAATTCCCTGCCAGTCTTCAAGATGATGCCACAGAAAGACAAGAAGCCTGAGAAGTCAGCCTGTAGGTTTAATTTGGACCCGACTCATCCAATAGAAGATGGATTTTTGATTCTGGAAAATTTGAACATTTTTTTGTTAAAGAAAGTTAAAGTCACTGGAAAAACTAGAAATCTTGGGAATGTTGTTCATATTGAATGCTTCAAGAATAAAATGATTTTTCCTGAGAAACAGTTCTCCAAAAGCTATTTGAAGTATCTTACCAAGAAATATCTAAAGAAGAACAGTCTTCGTGGTTGACTTTATGTGCTTGTATCTGACAATGAGACTTACGAACTTTATTACTTCAAGATTAGTCAAGATGAGGGTGGATTTGAATCTGAGCATTAGGTAAAACTACCCCTTTTAGGGCTTTTTTTAGTAATAAAACAAATGAGGCATACAAGAGGAGGAAACATCTAGAAACAGACTTTTAGTTTATTAGTGAATAAAAAACATTGTACTCTGTTTTAAAAAAATGAGTCATCCAGGAAGGCATACCTGGACTGACTTACCTGTGCTTCCTTCCACCCCATAGTTTTATTGTTTCACATAACAATACTTTGAAAAAATCACTAGGAGCTTTGCAAACCATACAGAAAATGCTAGACCCCATGCAAAGCCTTCTCTGTGGAGATGAAAAAGGTAGCACCTCAGCAGTGTCACAGGAGGTCTGCTAAAACATAAAATTTAAATGAAGCCCAAAGTTTCATAGCATAATACCCCAAATGTTTGAGCTTTGATAAAAAATCACTCATAGCAAGAATCAAGAAAATCTCTCAATATGAGTGAGAAAAAGCAACAATCAGATACCCATATCTAGATGGTATAGGTGTTAGAATGACTTGTCGAAGAAAGATTTTGAAGCACCCATCATAATAATGTATCAGTGAGCCATTATGAGCACACTGGAAACCAATGAAAGCAGAAAGTAAAGAATTAGAAGATAAGGAAGGGGCAAATGGAGATTTTTAGGACTTAAATATAAAATACAATAAGTTCAAACAAAAAGTTCAGTGGATTGGCCCAATAGTAGAACTGTGGAAAGAATCTATGGACTTGAAAATAGAGCAATAGAAATTACTCAATCTGAACAACAGAGATAAAAATAGAAAAAAAATGAACATAGAATCAGGGGCTTATGGAGCTATATAAAAGATCTTAGTGTTGTGGCACCAGAATCTTGGAAAGAGGGCAGAGATTAAAAAGAACTCAAAGAAATAATGACTGAAAATTTTCCTAAGTTTCCTGAAAATTTGTCCAAAAAACATAAGCTTACAAATTCATGAAACTGATGAGCCCAAATATCATAAACCCCCAAACTTTATGCCAGGGCACATCATAGTCAAACACTTGAAAACTAAAAGCAAAGAAAAAATTCTTGAAAGTAGCAAAAGAGAAAAGATGCATTATTTATAGGAGAGAAACAATTTGAATGACAGCAGGTTTTCTTATCAAAATCCATGGAGGCCAGAAAAAGGTGGCACAGTTTTCATGTGTTAAAAGAAATGTCAACCCAGAATTCTATATCCATCAAACATATCCTTTAGGTATGAAGGAGAAACCAGGACTTTCTCAGAGGGAGGAAAATTAAGAGAACTTCCCCAGAAGACCTGTCTTAAAAGAATGGCTAAAGGAAACTCTCTAAACAGAAAGAAAATAATGAAAGAAGAAATCTTGGCCCATCAGGAAGGAAGAAAGTACAACACAAAGATTAAAAGTATAGTGACAACATATTGAGATACAGAATACTTTGAGGAACTCCCCTGGTGGTCCAGTGGTTAAGAATCCGCCTTCCAATGCAGGGGATATGGGTTCAATCCCTGGTTGGGGACCTAAGATCCCACACGCCACAGGACTACTGAGCCAGAGCACTCCAGAGCCTGCGCACCACAACTAGAGAGAAGCCCGTGTGCCGCAAGGAAGATGCCACGTGCTGCAACTAAGACCCAACAGCAAAATAAATAAGACAGGAGCAACCAAAATGTCCACTGACAGAAAAATGGATAAAGAAGACGTGGTACATGTATACAATGAAATATTACTCAGCCATTAAGGGAATGCAGTCATACCATCTGCGGCAACGTGGATGGGCCTAGAGATTGTCACACCAAGTGAAGGAAGCCAGACAGGGAAGGAGAACTGTTGTGTGACATCCCTCATATGTGGAATCTAAAAAGAAACAATGCAAATGAACTTACAAAGCAGAAGGAGACTCACAGAGAACGAACTTGTGGCTGCTGGGCAAAAGGGATAGTTAGGGAATCGGGGATGAACATGTATAGACTGCTGTATTCAAAATGGATAACCAACAAGAATTTATTCTATAGTACATGGAACTCTGCTTGATGTTCTGTGGCAGCCTGGATGGGAGAGGAGTTTGGGGGAGAATGGATACATACCTGTGTATGGCTGAGCGCCAATGTTGTCACAATATTGTTAATCAGCAATATCCTAACACAAAAAGTTAAAAAAAAAAAAGACTACTTCGAATTGCTGTTATAGATGGAGAGAAGTCCCACTAACCCATATCAGAGAATTTAAATTTTGTTTTTGTAAGTCATTACAATTTTGTTTGATACTTTCTTCTGCAGTATATCCCATTTATGCAGACTGATTAAATCATAGTGAATTGTTTTAACTTTGTGATTTTAATTTTCTATTATATTTATGTTCACTATAAATCTTTAAAAAATATTACTGTGAAATTTTAAATTGTCTTTAAAAAAATCAATATAACTTTGGAAGGAATGATGCTAAAGCTGAAACTCCAGTACTTTGGCCACTTCATGTGAAGAGTTGACTCATTGGAAAAGACTCTGATGCTGGGAGGGATTAGGGGCAGGAGGAGAAGGGGATGACAGAGGATGAGATGGCTGGATGGCATCACTGACTCGATGGATGTGAGTCTGAGTGAACTCTGGGAGTTGGTGATGGACAGGGAGGCCTGGCGTGCTGCAATTCACGGGGTTGCAAAGAGTCGGACACAACTGAGCGACTGAACTGAACTGAACTGAACCCTATAGGAGCAAAATCATTATGACTGGCTCAATAAATTCAGAGAAAAATATTGTCCAAAAAAAGTAATTAAAGGAATACTCAATTAGAAAGAGAAAGTAGATCATGGGTGAATTGAATAGAATATAGACTTTTAGAGTCAGAAAGACCTACATTCAAATTATGATCATGTCATAAAATTTCCTGAAAGTTTAACTCTTCAGAGACTGTTTCTTCTTTTGTAAAATGAATTGTTTAGAAGATTAGAGGAGGTACTGCTTATCAACAAGCTGTCTAGCACGTAATAGGGGCTCAATACATAACTGTTACTGATAACATTTACGTAGGATATATATACATCCTTAAAAGTCCTTTACTAGTGGAAGACATAAAAAGAAAGGACCTGTTTGGGAAAACATATGAACTAATACTTGTATTATTAAGAAGTCCCAAAAGGTTAAAATCAATACTACATAAATACCTTATTCAAAGTTATACTTTGTTTTATTCATTTTTAAAAAATTATTTATAAAAATTAGTAATAAGTACTTTTAATTGAGAAAATCACACAAAAAATTAATAGCAAGAAATCAAGAGATGAGACAATGAGATGAGATGGGACAAGTTGAGATTATAAGGGCCCTGTATGAGTGCTTTTTGAATTAGCAGCAGACACTACTTCTCCCAAACCACTCATCTGTAAAATTGTCCCTGTCAACCACACTTGGGTATGACCAGTGTGGGAACAATAAAAGGTACACAAAAATGATACTTTTCCTAAATGTGATATGTTATCAATCTTATATTTAATTATGTTAAGCTTTGACATGTGCAGAATTCCATCAGAATGTCTCTGTATAATTTCATGGGAAGTATGTTTAACCAAAGCTCTCTGGCTGATCTTGAAGGAACCATTTTCCAAGCTTGTTTGCCCAGCTGCTGCCTGGAAGCCGTGGGGCTAGGATGAAATCAGTGATGAGGTTGGCAGGTGATCAGCCAGCCTTGGACAGAATATTTCAGATAATCGCCTGTATATTACTTTTTAAGCTTCTGCAGTTTTAACTTTAATAAATTTTTAATATTTTAAACATGTTTTAAAGTTCACATGTTTTTAGTTTTTGCACAAAGTCTCAAGTTGGATCCAAGTTTTGTCCTGCTGTTGCAATGAGAAGCTATAGGATTTGTTTTTAGTCCCATCGTCCTCACTGAACGGTGGTGCCTGTGGCCAGTCTCCCTGGGCCCTGCTAACATGGGCACTGCAGCACAACTCAGAAGCTGGCCACATCTGGTTATCTGACTGTCAGCTCTACGCATTCCACTTAACACTGCTAACTTTTGAGTCGCCCATAGAGACATGGCTTCCTGCTTCTTCTCGGCAGCTGGGAAGAACTGGGAAGACTGAACATCATAAAGGAGCTAGTCAAGGCCACATAGAGGCCTCTACCACTCAAATTTTGAGTTCTTTTCTATTAACAGACAGCACTGACACTTGAAACATGCCACTAATTAAATGCCTAGATGTGAAGAAAAAACAAATAAGATTATGCTTAAAATAGGCCCTCAATAGATAGAAAATGAATAAGAAGAGATAATTCATAAACAGAGAAAGAGTAGACTACTATGCACAAGTAGAAGGGAAAATGTTACTCTTAAGCATTTTTTTCCCGTGTGACAGCATTTAATTAATGAAAGAAAAAGTCACGTCTCCCTGTGACTTCCCTGGTAGTCCAGTTAAGACTCTGCACTCTCACTGTAGGGGCATGAGTTCAATCCTTGGGCAGGGAACTAAGATTTTGCATGTCACAGGGCCAACCACACACACACACACACACACACACACACACACACACACACACACACACA